>NW_004443959.1:18201853-18351347 GCF_000243295.1 Trichechus manatus latirostris | reverse complement strand
TTTCCCATTTGGTCTTTTCTCGCCCAACAACCAGGGAGACTGTTTCCCATTTGGTCTTTTCTCGCCCAACAACCAGGGAGACTGTT
This sequence comes from Trichechus manatus latirostris, assembly GCF_000243295.1. NCBI lineage: Eukaryota > Metazoa > Chordata > Mammalia > Sirenia > Trichechidae > Trichechus > Trichechus manatus. The sequence goes on along the minus strand of NW_004443959.1, from coordinate 18,351,261 downwards.
TCCCATTTGCTCTTTTCTCGCCCAACGCTCAATACATGGTTGTTGGTAAACTGCTGCCATCGATGGTACTTTTAACCTACACAAAGCTTAAACTCTGTATCTAAAAACATTTTAGAGCTGAGATTTTCCTAACCATCGGTAAGCATTTTGCATGTATGTGCTTTTAAGACCCAAGGCAATAGAAAACTAATTTAGATGCATGTTGAAATTTTTAATCATTCTTACACAGCATTTTCTTTTTTTTTTTTAGAAAGAAATTACTTTTAAAAAGGAACTCTGATGGCGCAGTGGTTAAAGCACTTGGCTGCTAACCAAAAGGCCAGTGGTTCGAATCCACCAGCTGCTCCACCGAAGAAAGATGTGACAGTCTGCTTCCGTAAACATTACAATCTCAGAAACCATATGGGGCAATTTTACTCTGAGTCAGAATCAACTCGATGGCAGAGGGTTTTTTTTTTTTTTTAAGTCTGCTTTTGAGAATTATGTCCAGTTACAGTAACAGAGAAATTCCCATAGATGGCACTACTCAGCAAAAGGGCTTCGTAAGTACAAGTACCTCGCACAATTAGCATCTGCTTCTGTGACAGGCAATATGATGAAAATATTCCTGTTGATTTAGAAGGGCTTAATTTTAATCAAAATAAATTTTGTGATTCAGTTATCATGCCTTATTTGGTAGTCATGATTTAACTGTAGGGGAGAAAAATACCTCAAAATTGAGCTTGCCACTCAGATTCCATTGTCTTTTACACTATCCAGGTACTTAAATCAGCTTGAAGAATAAAGATAATAGGCTTTGAGATGTAATGGCCTTATAAGCACATTGCTTCCTTGCCAATTCTTACATATAACTATTGTTTCCTTTCCCCCCATCCCCTTGTTTCTGTAAGACACTATTGCTTTGAGGTGGTCTCCCTATTGTACTCAAGAGGAATTTCCATTTTCATTGAATAAAGAAGATGTCATAATTTTCAGAATTGAACACTGGAGAAAAAGTCAGCCAAATAAAGAATAAATTATTCCTCATTTCTTTCCTTAGCTTAAAGGGTAGTTAATAACCTAAATTTGAAATTATAACGACTTCAAAAATATGTTCCTGACACCGTAGGTGTTTTGGTAATATTGCAGTCCATGAACATTTAGGCGACTGAACTGCAATAAGTTATTTAAGGCTGGAGTATACTGTCTCGAATATTTTAAGTTTCTTAAAGAAAAGACACTGTCCCTAGCTTCAAAGAGCTAGGTAATAAATGGTTGACTGTTTGCTCTGAAAGTATTTAAGACTGTTGTCAGTTTCTACCTGCAGAGAACATTCTGTATTATAGTAAGTAATACGCCACCCAGGAAAACGCATTGGTATGCTGGCTGTTTATAGAATGCTGTAGACAGATCATTTGCGACAACATACAGTTGTTAGAAAATAATCATTTATGATACAGTCAAAATTTGTTTTGCTCAAATCAACGTTAGTTACAAATCTCTTCCGGGTCAGCACAAAATGTTTTTTATGTCCTAATAAGCTCAGGGTCCTATTTAAAGAGGAAATACATTTGGTCTTAAGGTGTGTGCAAATGGCACTTTGTTTTAGCTGAGGCCCAATTTTAAAGCTTAGGAGTCTACATAGTTAGGTTTCAACGAAAAGGACATACAGTAATCTCTTTGGGATCATCCTCATCTATCCTTCTGGGTTTCATTTTGGTGTAGTCTACTGGCAAGTCCCAGCAGTCCCCCTCGTTCAGTTGAAAACACCGATTGTTCATCACCGCCTGTTGTTGGGGAGACATAGGCTCCAGAGGAGTCAAAATGGGGCAACAGCCATCTCGCGGCCTCTGCTTATTCATGCTGAGGTCCAGAGTCCCATTTTCATCCACCTCCATGTCTGGATTCTGTCAAAATAGAGAGACACAGTAATTTGGCTTATGCCTGACTATCTTATAACCACCATGCTGTTATCTGCCCAGACTATAATCCTGTCTTCAGCCAATATAGAATTCAAACGCTGAATTCCTTACATTCTCATTAAAGGTTACACAAACTTCTAAGGTAAGCAGAAAGGGTCTGTTGGTACATTTCTTTTATTCAATGTTTATCTGTGAGAATGGTTGGAGAATGCATCTAACTATTTCTGTACCTTCTTATTTCCTTATTAAATACATCTCCGTTTTTAGAAACTAGCCTAGTCAGAAGAAAACCAAACAAGTGCCTAATTTCAATCCCATCCCAGTCCAAGTACTTTTTAAGAGATTAGAATTACACACGTGCGCACGCACACATACATCAGCTTGCAATTTTTCCTTAGTTCCATTGATACTAATAGCTCAAAGGTTAGACAGGAGAAAAACAAAAGAAATAGAAGGATGAAGTGGGGAGGGAGAAGGAATTAGAATTTATTTTCTAATACAAAATCCTATGTTAAACAGAATTTTCCATTCTAAGACAGGGAGAAACGCAATAACAGTTCAAAATCTCTCCACCACAATGATTACAGTCTGACCTACTGTAAGTTTCAGCAAACCTGCAATTTAGTCAACTGGTTTAAAAAAAAAAAGCAGCACAGGGTGAGGATTTTTTTTTAAATGATGCTTTGAAACAAATCAAGAATTCTTCTGAGCTTGCCTTTCAGTAAAAAAGAGAGAAGGAAGGACAAGTGGGGGACAGAAAGTAAGAAAAATTAAAATATCCCCAACAATCCTCCATTTTTTCCCTAAAGAGTTACAGTCTCTTGAGCAAAAATCTGATTTCAGCCTGGCAGGGAAGCTGCTGCCGGACTCAAAGGTCTAGCAGTTCTCATTCCTTTCCAGGTAACAGCAGGAGGAAGCCTGCAATGAAAATGCCATCCGTTGGGCTGTTACCTTGATACGTTACCCACTATTATTCAACCTGAACTCTGTCAAAGTGCATTTCTGACAGCAGCTCTGACACTCATTTAAGCTTCATAATGTTGGATTTATTCTCTTAGTTTAATTTTAATAAAGTGGAAAAAAATGGGAAGGGTTTACTGTTTTCTCCCTCTCTCTCTCTCTAGTCACAGAATCTCTTCCATGCTAGTCTCGCATCTTAGCAACCTGATCACAACGAAAATTGCATGCCCCTGACAATTCTCCAATATATAGGAATAAAGATATTAATAGAAAAGAAAGCATTTGCAAAACATAAAATTACTGACCTTTCTCCATTCATACAAATTACAATTATTTCTAACAACTACTGTCAGTGTGGTGAGCTCATGGTGCATGGCCAAGAAGCTTTAGATAAGAGAGAAAGAAAACCTTTGTTTTTCTGGAAAAGAGGCGAACATGTCCGCCTGCTCAGCCTCTCCTCTGAGAACATCCAGTACAGCGGGCTCCCTGGCACTGCCTGGCTCTCCTGCGCCACCTAGCGGCCTCCGCGAGGTAGCTTTCTCTTAGTTCTCTGGCGCATCTTAACTCTCTTCTGCTATCAGCGTATGCAATGAATTGATGGATAAGAAAATTAAAAATCTAAAACCTCCATAAACATTGCATAACATTTTAGCATCTATGATTTATTTAAACTAATGAGTGCCAGCTATGACTGCAGGAAAGATGAGAAGTTAGTGTGAACATCAGATTTTTTATTTTATTTTATTTTACTTTGTTTTCCTAGTATGTTCTAATACATTGGGAGTGGGGCGAGGGAACATTCCCGGGCATGTTATTTGATAATGGAGCTATTAAATCTTGTGAATGTTTAAAGTTCAAGTCATATTGCTTCTTCAGTTTGGTATTCTCTGTGTTGCCATTTGAAACAACAAAAAAAAAATCGTGTGGTACCCAACGTTCACAGAAGTGGTCACTGATTCTAACGCTTAGGGTCCATTTGTACATACTAATCTAACAGACCTGATCATCTGTCCTCCTTTAGAAAATGAGTACTGTTAAGAAAATGGTGCCATTAAAGCTACTGTAAGCAAACATGCACTAATTTTTCAAACTAAAAAAAAGGAAAAAGAAAAAGGTTTTATGTAATCATTGAGTCCACAAATTACAGCAGAATTTAAATCCTAGGCTGCTATCATTAGCTCCGGATTTTTAAGATCGTCAGTTTGACCTGGATTGAAGTGACTCAGCATCATTATTTTTATTTGACTGCATTAAAAAAAAAAAAAAGCTGTAGCTTTTTGCTGGGGAGAAAGCCGCCTTTAAGAGCCAGCGCAGGGCAGCGCGCCCCTCCCTCTGAGGCCTCCGCCCAGGGCCCGGTCGGGGTGGGGTGGTGGCAGCTGCAGCACGGAACGGAGCGTTTACCCGGGCTGCACAGAGGTCCTGAGGTTTAGTGGAGAGGTTCTGAGGCATCTCTCGGCAGCGGGTGGACAGGTTGAGAATGGCCGTGGCAGCCATGTGGGCCGCCTCCATGTCATGCGTGTAGTCAAAGCTGCTCTTGCTGCAGGTGCTGCTGGCGCTGCTGCCGCCCCCGCAGCTCATGTTGCTGCTGCTGCTGGGGGCGTAGCTGCTGGTGGTGCTGCTCGTCGGGCTGGAGTTCTTACAATACCGCTTAGCTGCGGGGAGGCGCGGGACAGAGACACGGGGGACAAAAGAAAGAAAAAAGATGACTCAAGAGACCTAGCACACTACGCAAATGAACCCAACCCAGCCCAAGCCAAAACACCCCTGCTGTCTTCTTTCGCCCCTCCAATCTGCATCCTAACTCCTAGTTCTTTTTTTTTTTTTTTTTTAACATACAATATCACTGGGGGGCGGGGGGGGGGGCGCGGGGATCTAACGATGTCAACGGGTTTTTTCATTTAAAAAAAAAATTAAGCTTTTTTTTCTTTTCTTTTTGGTAACTGTGCTTGTTTGAATGAGGAGAGAGTTGGGGGCTGGGCGAGGGTGAGGACTTGGGCATGCATACATTCCTTAAACGAGCTGTTCATTAAGCAGATGGAAACCACCGCTTAGCAAGTAATACACTGAAAGGCACACCCCTGGTAAGGATTTGGGCTAGAACAGAGGGGAAAGTGAGGGGCAGCGCAGCCTGGTGAGGGCCCGAGGGAGTCAAGGCTTTCTCTCCACTCCTAATTGCGGGTTAGCTCATTTGGCGACTGGGACCTCCGCGGATGACTCATCGGTCAAGCGATTGGCTGGGTGGAGGCCAATCAGAGCTCACTGTTGTAATGTGCAGGCGACCCAGGTGCACAACACGCCCGGGGGCCACCTCCTAGGCCTGCCGGATTGGGCGCCCTTTGGGAAGCGGATTTCCGGCCAGCCATACAGATCAGACTCATAGGGTCGGTAGGAGTCGGAATCCACTGGAGGGCAGTGGGTTTTTGGTTCAGACAGACCAGAAACTCCTTTCCTTAAGAAAATACTTCTATAATTTTAATAAAGAGCCACACCAGTGCAATAGTGATGGCTGAGGGGAAGAAAATAGCATATCCCTGTGGCATAAATAAGCTCAAGATCAATTTAAAACAATTCAGAGTGGCCGCTTGGTGATCCTCAGATCCGAATGGTACATACCACATGTGGTACAATCTCTTTATATTTAATAATCTGTCTATCACCCAGCGACAGGGCTTCACTTAAAGGATTCTGGCTGCTTAGTATTCTTTTCTGAACAATCCTCATCACTAACAGTCTAACAGGCACTTAAGAGATGGTGTTATTTTTTAGAGCTGTTTAAAAATCTCCTTTAGTACTTGGGTGAGAAAACGTTTGCATCAATGATTTATTATGATGGGCTCTTTTTTACTTATTATCATTGACAGGATCAGTTAAAGTCACAGGATCTTCATTTGCCCAAAGGCCAGATATTTTGTCTTGAATCAGTGGAGTAAGTAAGGAGAGCCTAGAGGATGTGGGAAGAACTCCCACAAAAATATCTTCTTCAGCAAGGTCTTAAGTCCCTCATTAGAGATGCACTCCTTTTAGTAAGCACGGCTGCTTGGAGTGGTTCTGTCTTTAAAACCCAAAGTATCTTTTAAGAGGGGTAGCACACGGCCTCTGGCACCTTATTTCCAAAGCTTTCCTCCTTGGCCAGCATGAGGGTGTGGCCTGAGTGGACTTGACGAGGGGCCAGGGATGGGGCAAGGGGAGGTTTCATGGAAAGAGAGAGCAACTGCTGCATACTAATTTGGAATGGTTTCCAGTTTTGCTTAGGGCCTGTCCTGATCCTAGCTGGCAAAGCCCTGGGCTAGATACTTCTGATGGAAACCTCAATTATGGCTGTTACTGGAAGGACGGAGGGAGGGATTTAACATGCTGTCACTGGTCTCGCTGTTGTCCCGTTCTACAACTGGAGGCCTTCCACCCTTCAGGAGGACGTCCTTTGCATGTGCCCTCCCAAATGGGAAGAAACAAAACAAAACAGATCTACACACAAAAACCTGTTAATCGAGCTAACACGATTGTTCGGAGAAATATTAGGAAATTACCCCCAAACACTTTATTAAAATACAAATAACAAAAGAATTAAGCTTTCGTCATTGATTAATTTTGATTTGGGACCGCAGAATATGTCTTAATGACATGAAGAATGAAGCTCATTATTTCCACATCACAGTAGTGACACTTGTCAAGCATAGGCAGCCACAGGGTTAGCATAGTGGGATGACTGGAGCCCCAGAACCTAGCTGGGCCGACCCCCAATCTCATCTCTGCTCCCTGCCAAAAGTTCTAAAGCAAACCATACAAGCAACTAAGCCAGTAGCTATTTCATACCCAGTTGCCCTGCATGCACCAGAGGGTCAGTTTAACGACAACAACAAAAAATTTATGATGTATGAGAAGTAAACCAAAACAAAACCCACTGCCTTCGAGTCGATTCCAACTCATAGCAACCCTATAGCACAGAGTAGAACTGCCCTGTAGGGTTTCCATGGCTGTAAATATTTATGGAAGCAGACTGCCACATCTTCCTCCTGCAGAGGGGCTGGTGGGTTTGAATTGCTGAACTTTTGGTTCGCAGCCAAGCACTTTAACCACTGTGCCACCAGTAACTTGAGATCATATTACTTCTATTATGTTAATCTAAATTAGCACAACAACAGGGAATAACTGTTACACTGTTGAGGAGTGCAAGCATTACTGAGACAAGCGTCTGACAACATGTGTCCTTTTTTTCTCTTTGTAACGCGCCTTATATAAGTAGCAGAACTACACAGTGGGGGAGGTGGGTAGTGGCTGCTCTGAGCACAGTCCCCCTGCAGCCTTTGGGAGCCCACCGATGCCTGCTCTTCAGGCGTGTGCAGCAGAAGTTGAGAAACTGATGCAGCTCCTACAAGCGGGCAAAACTGTGACTTGGGCCAGTCCTGCCCGGACCACCCATGGGGCTAACGGGGAGCAAAAGAGAGGTGGTAAAGCCCCACCATCACTGCTGCTCCAATCCATGCACCAACCTGTTAGTAAGCCCCATAAACCACACTCAAACTGTGTACCTGTTAATTTGTGGTTCGTGATACTCTGACATGGTCTACAGTTCACGGCTTTACATGGTTTAAAATTCTCTTACAAAAACAGAAGTATAAAACTTGTAGGAGAAAGAAAATAATACTTATGTGGTGACTTTTTTTTTTTCTCCTAGTGAGGGCTAGCCACTTGCTCAGGAAAAATACGTGGTCCACATAGATAAGAAAAATAACATAGCGTTGAAATGAATTTCAATTTCTAAAAAAAAATGAAAGGAACGAAACGTATCTCTGTAACAAATTGTCACAAACATGGGTCAGCTTGGAGGAGAGCAGTCAATCAGTTCCAATAAGTCCCAATAAGAGATGATTTATTGCATGTGGTAGGGATACATAGAGAGCGCTAGTTACTAAGAGAAAAACTAGGGACATTATACGGTGAACTTCTCTGACAATAATTACGTTTTACATTGGTATAGCTCTGCATAGTTTATAGGATACTATCATATTATTTCATTTAACTATCTCCACCATCCTGTGAGATACTACAATATGCTCGTTTGATGATGCAGAAACTAAGGTTTAGCAAAGTCAAGATGAAGGTCCACAGAGGCAATAGCCAGGACTGGAGTCAAGGAAGCCAGGTCTCCTGATCTAATCTAGCATTTTATCCGTGAAAAAATGCTATCTCTATGTGAAAATATTCAACTAAGAGGGATCTTTAACATCATTAACACTGCTGCAGTTCTCTCTCTCATCTTGCTTGAATTGCTTTAAATTATCTTAAAATTATGATTCTATTATAAAAGGCATGGATGTAATAGTACATCTACTTGGACAAATGTTTGAATCATAAGATTCTACTCCTGGATTAGGTCAGGTAGATATGATGCCTACACAATGTTGGCAAGTGACTGAACTGTCAGGAATTTGTTGATGAATTTATCCATGCAAATCATTCAAATGATCAATTGTGGCAATACTTCCATAGGTATCCTTTAACAATCCTATTTTGATTTTATTCAAAATTAAAGTAAGAGTTTCTATACTTTAAATCTTCCAGGAAATGAAGGTCTTTAGTCCTAATGATTGTCGCTTATTTGTAAATGTTTGTAAAACTATTATTATCAGTAATCATGGCCGCCTCTGAGCATTTCCTCTGGCTCATGACTTTTCTTTCCTGATCATGTTTGACAGGCACTGCATTGTGACATCTGGGGGCGGGGGTTGCTGCTGAGCAGCAAGCCTCAAGCAGCGGGGGTGATCTTCAGGATGGCGCTGCTGTTCTCATCCCTCTTGCCCAATACTGACAGAGCCCCTGCTTGGTCAGATTAGAGCAGATTAATAGGGTCGAATGCACTATCTTTCTCTTTTGCTAAAAAAGCTGTAATCAATCAAATCATTTTTCAATCAATCAGCAGACAAGAATTGGTTAATTTTCTTCTATGTGTCCAGCATATCACTGGAAATTATGAGAAAAGAATGGTTTTAACTCTAGAGTGCCACAGTTGTACATGATAACATCAGCAATCCACTCGATTTTTTTAAACCATACTGAGAAATATCTTTTCAATTATTCTATGTCCTCTACTGCAGGAAGAAGGAAAACTCTCCAGGATTTGTAGTGGTTAAATATAGCTATATACATAAATTAAAAAAAAAAAAGCTTCCAAACAGAATACTTTTTATTAACCTACTCTGCTTGTGAGTCTTACTAAATGTGCATAAGTTACTTTCCTACTTCCTTCTACTCCACCACCTGCAAATGGCGCTGCCTTTTATCTATTAGCATTTTCCTGTAGGGACTAGATAAATGTGTCCTTCCCATGAAAACCAGACAAAAATGAATATAATCAAAAGATATCAGTCATAAAGTTTTTGCCATGTAGGACCTGGCTAACGTGTAAGCTTAACAAATTTGATTCAGATCTCGACACACCATAATTTACGACACTGACTTTCATTGTATTTATGTAGGTTCAGGTTTGTGCTTGGTCTTAAGTACATTAAAACGTGGATGCAAAATCTCACATGGAAAGAAAAAAACCTTTCTTGTAAAGATATCCTCTGTGATGCAAATATTTAACTTACGAGATCTGAACTTTTTTCAAATCCAAACAAAGATTCTTGATTTCAACCTCTTACTAATTAGTGATTATCGTTTGCATGGCTTATATCTGCCTGGTGTGCATTGGTACTTTAGGGTTGAAAAGAATCTTAAGACAATGCCTCTTGCCCACAAGGAGCTTACAGTCTAGTGGAACAGAAGACATTTGCACATAAAATTACTAAAGGACAAGACACAGTGCTATACTGTGTGGTATAGATAATTACACAGAAAGGGCATAATGTTGTTCACAAACAATATTTGTAAATTAAGTCCAGAGAAGGGCAGCTGAATCCAGGCTAGAATTTAGTCAGAGAGGACTTAATAAAGGAGATGTGTCTGGAAGCAGATGTTGAATGTAGAGAGTGTGTGGTTAGATAAAGAGTTTTCCAGCTAGAGAAAAGAGCAGCCAATCCCAAAGGTTGGCATGGAGTAGGGCAGGTGTGTCGTGGGAAAGGGGAAGTTCTGGGTTAGAAGGATTAACAAGAAGATGAAGGGAGGGGAATGACTAGGGGAAGACTGGCCAACGCAGTGAGAAGAGACTGAGGTGACGTGGCCTGGACAAAGGTAATGGCAGTAAGATGGAGAGGCTGAGCAAATCTGAGTGATGTTGAATGTGAGGAGGGAAAAAGAGAAAGTTCAAAGATGTTCAAAACTTTTTAATCCCTAGAGAATTTAAAAGTTGGGAATAAGCAAAAGGGAGAATTGTAGGAGGGAGTTCATTCTTGGGCTGGGAATTTAATATGTTATAAACAAACGGAGTGTGATATTTTGCCTGGAGATACAAGTGGAGATATCTTATAGCTGGGGTCAGCAAACTTTCTTCGTAGAGGACCAGATAGCCTTTGCAGGCCATATGGTCTCTATCACAACTACTCACTCAACTCTGCTGTTGAGCTCAAAAGCAGCAGTAGAGAATCTGTAAATGAATGAAGATGGTGGTGTTCCAATAAAACTTTATTTATGGACACTGAAATTTAATTTCATATGATTTTCATGTGTCACAAACTATTCTTCTTCTTTGGATTTTTTCCAACTATTTAAAAATGTAAAATCCATCCTTAGCTCACCACAAAACAGGTGGTGAGGTTGGATTTTGTTTGTGCGCTGTGGTTTGTGACCCTTGTAGTAAGCCAAGGAAAAATGTGAGTTTGGAACTCACGTGAGAGGACAGAGTCAGAGACACAGATTTGGCAATCATCAGTTCTTTCTTATCCTTCTTCTTAATAATTTCTCACGCATGGATTTCCAAGTCCTAGAGGAGAGTGCCAAACTCCTCAGCATAGCAAATGAAGCAATGCAGTTGGTTCCTTAGAAGTCTCCACAGTTGTCTCCTCTTGCTCCTTCCCAGGCAACTTGCTGCTAGCCTCATCCAACCACTGGCACTTTCTATGAACCCATGTGTTTCCCTGCCTTCCCCAAAGTACAATTTCTACTCAACTTTACGATCTAGTTTCAAATTTGCCACTTTGATAATGCTTATTATAATTCCTTCCAGAAGAATGGACTCCTTACTTCACTGTATTGTTAGTATAGGTTTCACTGTCTTGTATTTTTTTTTGGAATCTCTTCTTTGGAACTTATTATTAGGATGAAAATAATAGGCAGATAGATAAATAGATATATAGATAGATCAATCGTTAGATTAACCGATCAATCGATAGATAGCAACTGGCTCAGTGTCTGGAAAAATGTAGGTGATTACATAAAAGTTCGTTGAGTGTTTTGATCACAGCTGGTATGATCTAAGAGATGGTATCCACAGCCTGGAGAGAGGAGTTCCCTATTCTATCTCATTCTGCATCTGCATGGCCCAGACCTCTTTTTCCCTAAGCATTATGCTTCCCCTGCCCTAAATAGGCTGATTTCACTGTCTTTCTTTAAGAGTAATGACTCAATTAGTTGGGCATCTGAAGCAAGGTCTTGGGGAAGACCCAAGGTAGCTCCAGATGCTGTAATTCGGTAGTATATACTGCCTGGGGCCAAGGTACAGTAATGATTCCTATCAGCTCACATCCCACTGATAGTCCTGACCAAGCCAATCTCATTCTTAGTTGGCACTTTTCTTGATGTTCTAAAAATCTGTTAGATGAATCTAGTGGAATAGAAATAGAGTAGCGTCAATTTTCTTCTCAGTAAATTGTGGTAAGACTGCTTTTCTTGGTCTCCCAAAGTCCTAATATTGAGGTTTTCATTCTCGGTGCTCAATGAATTCTTCTGGCTCAACAGAAAGCATTGCTGTGCCTAAGTTTCTGACAAGAGGTATTTTGCTGGGGAATGTGAGAATTAATAATGTTAAGTAATATGTATCTGTTAAGCTCTTTTCAGTTGGTAAAGTGCATCCATACACACTATTTCAGCCAATCTACACAACCACCCTATGAGGTCAGAGGGTAGAAATGATTACTCCCACTTTACTCTTGAGGAAATGAAAACACAGAAAGCTCAGTTTGTCCAATATGGTACCTCCTATAAATGGTAGTACTGAGACTAGAACCCAGCCGATTTGACTCTGAGTCTGCTTAACTGCATGTGATCATGGAAATGTGCTCCACTGATTATGACTTTATCCAGAAGTCCTCTTTTATTCTAAGGTTACAGTAAATCATAAAAATAAGGTTGAAGGAATAAGGTCGCACAAAACAACAACAATGACAAAACCAACAGGTGGGTAAAAATCAACGTCTAAGGAAAGTAATAACAGAATTACTATAAAAGATGAATGAATTAGAAATCAAATAAGCAGAATCATCAACTATGTGGATGTAATTTCTTTTGATTCTTCATTTATAATTGAATGAATAAAATTACAACAAAACTTGCAATTGGCAAGTTATTACTACAAAAATAAACAATAAAACAAGACTAGTTCTTCTCTGTTATATTCTACAGCACTCCTTTTATTCCACTTATATCTACGTTCCTATATATTAAGAACTGACACACACAGCACAATCAGTATATGATACATTGAAGAAATATAAAATTTCATTCACTGTACAATAATTAATTGTTATTAAGGTGCAAAATAACTTAGAAACATGTGGAGCCACTGGTACTGAATTGAAAAAAGGTTTCAGAATTCCCCAAGCATTAAATGTAAATGAAATTTGTTTTTTGTGTACTATGATTTTAAGTAGATAACTTTTTCAAAGAGGAGCTCGGAAGTCTTTAAAAATCCATCTGTTTTCCTCTGCTACAGAATACCAATACAAGACTTTAAATCATCAAAACTTTTACTCCCTAAAATGTGCCAACTAAATCCATATATCCTGGAATCTAAAGCGAAAGCATGGTTAGACAAATTAATAAAATCAAAGAAATATCATCTTCCCATCTAACGTTAAACTATTCACCAAGTTAACTCTATAATGAAATGGTAACTAGTTTACACCATTGATAGTGGGCTTAAGCAAGAATGGGTAAAAAATAAACTACCCTTTTTCCTGTGAAGCATGTAGTATTTTACTTGTTTTACCAATCTATTTTATTGGTATATTCCATTGTAGCTATGAATTCAGCAAATGACAACACTGTGTCATAACCTGGAAGCCGCTCCGAGACTTCCCTTTTCTTCCCTCTCTATCCCCAGATAGAGAACCAACACAGGAAACTCGGTAAAACAGTAGTTCCCAACTCTTGGCTGCACATCAGAATCACTGGTACACTTTTCAAAAATGCCACTGCATAGGGAATACCCCTAGAGATTCTGATTTAATTGGTTTAGGGTGCAGCCTGGACATTAGAATTTTTAAAAATCTCCCCAGGTGAATCTAATGAGCATCCAAGGTCCAGAACACAGAGGTAAAATAAAACTTTTCAAAAAAAGCCAAGAACTCAGACGTTCTCCCTCTGGCTGTCCTTTGTATTATCTGTCTTGGGTCCATCCATTTGAAAGTCGTTTTTTAAGCTAAGGACGCTATCTTATCAATACCACAAAAACAATGAGCCAGTGGGTTCTCTATCTTCACACTCTGCAAGCAGCAAGAATGTGTTTCTTCGGAAGTATTGAGGGAAGAACATCTCCTTCCCCTGCTTCCCCCTCCACCAGGTTCTCATTTACCCGCACTCGTGTGATACTTTAAGCATACGATGCCATGCTGTGAATGTGGCATTCTTTGGTACCCATCACGTGACCACAGACGCTCGACTAGTTTGTAGGAAATGGATATACACAACAACAACATTATTAACGGCAAATGTGTCTCTCATGTATAAGAGTGTGCACCTCCTACCATCATATCCTTTGGGGGATATATCCCTGGTTTGCACCTTGGGAGCTATGGCTCGCTTGCCATAAGTATGGTTGTCATAACTGTTGTATTCAAACGAAGTCTTGGAATATTTCTCAAGTTCCTTGGCCAAGTTGGAACGAGGAGTGGTTGTGGGGACATTGTTTCTGTAGCCATACTGAGGGATCTCAAGCTGCTTTACAAAGCACATCGGCCTGTAAGTAAAAGAAAACAAACAGTTGGCTTTGTTGTGGCCCTGTGTACGATATGATCTGAATTAAAGACAGAACAACATTTCCTAATTGCACTAAAATTATAATTGTTTTCCCCACTCACTGCTGTTGAGTAGATTCTGCCTCATAGCGACCCTATAGGACACGGTAGAATGGTCCTATAGGGTTTCTAAGGCTAGCCTGTAAATCTTTGGGAAGCAGACTGTCATATCTTCCTCTCATGGAGAGGTTGGTGGGTTCAACTGCTGATCTTTCAGTTAGTAGCCAGGTGCTTAACTGCCGGGCCACCAGGGCTCCCTTTAATTACATAGCACCAGCTAAGCTACCTGGCTAAAAGTCACTTTAACGATTAAAAAGACAAAGAAAAAATATTAAACTTTTTTTTTCTTTATTTTCTTTTTTTTTTAAAAGAGGTCTACTATGCATGATGAAGACATGGATTATGAAGATGGGGAAAGAATCTCACATCTGTGCATTTTCTTTTGCAGTAGTTACAAACAGTAGTAGAAGTTACACATAAATGAGAGGAGCTCGTAAGAAATTTCCCTCAAAAAACTAAGAGGAAATGAAAGAAGTGCTCTTAGGAACATATACAGAGACAAAACTAGATCAAAATTTATCTAGCTGGACAAGAAAATGGAACATGCAGTAATATATTTGACATATATCAGTATATACTTTCAACATTCTTAACCTAGTAGTCATTTATTTTTGGAATAAGATATTTAAATAGAGGCACACTTGATTATTATTCATTCATTCATTCATATTCTACTTTGTTTACGTACCTATGTGTCTGTCTATATTTATCTATCCATCCATCCATCAATCCATCCATCCATTCATCCATCCGTCTCTATCTCTATCTCGTGGGTAGAATTTCTAAACGTCTTACTTGGAATAATTTTAGACTTACAGAAAGTTGGAAAAGCAGTAAAGAGCTTCCTTACACCTTTCACCCAACTTCCCTAATTTTAATATCTTACATAACCACAGGACAATTACCAAAACCAGGAAATTAACCTTGGTATAATATTACTAACTAAACTATAGACTTTAATTGGATTTCACCAGTCTTTCCCACTAATGTCCTTTTTCTGGTCCAGGATCCCATCCAGGATCCCACATTGCATTTAGCTGTCATGCCTCCTTAGTCTCCTCAATCTGTGACTGTTCATCACTGGCTCCTTGTCCTTCATGACCTTGACACTTCTGAAGAGTACTGGTCAGTTATTTTGTGGAGTACAGATAGATAGAGACGTTTAAACATAGAATTCCATAGTTTAAAAAGCCATTTCTCTGTACTTTTTTCAATGTAAAATATTTATAAGAATACTTACATTTTCACATAAGCATCATTTTTGCACACTCTAGCTAGAACAAAATCCTGAATTTTAAGGGCAGGAAGTTTTCTGAGGATTTATTCTTTATCTTTCTATATTATGTGAAATATGTCAAAATAATGACTCAGCAAAAGCTAATGCTTTAGTAGGAAAAACAAAAAGTGGTGAATTCATGTGTTGGCATTAGGTTTACAGCCAATTTATAAAGGATGATTTCTTGAGTAAGACCCCATGTCTTTATTACTGGGATCAGATCTGCAACTATCACCTGTACCTGAAACAGAAGTGTGACATTTCAGCAGACGTATAAAATTAGAATACTGGAAGACGGGAATTTCTCCTGTGAAAGTAGAAAACTTTCTTTGACATAGATGTGCAAATGCTATCCTGGTTGGGTCTCCCTGGACAGTAACCTGAGGAGGGTTTAGTCTTTTCCTTCCCTAACTTATTTTCCACAAGTATTGTTTGAGGGTCTAAATAAATATGCTTGCTCTTGTGTCCTCTCTGTTTCTAAAGGTTGAGCATACGTGTGAACACAGAAGATCTACACTTGCTTTAGGAATAAAGGGTTTAAAAACATTGTTCGGCTTCTTGCGATTCTGAAAGTTCTACACAATTCATTGAAAAAAATTTTAAGAAGATACAAAAAATATAAAAAGAAATGTATCACCTATAATTCTTTCAGTGATAGAAACTGCTCAGATTTTAGTGTATTTTTTGTAGTCAATTTTATATTCATTTAAATTGCTTTTAGAATTTTATATTTTTATGTATTTTGCACTTAACTTTATATGGTGCTTAATTTTCCCTCTGCAACTTAGATGTTTTTAAAAAAAGTTATTAATAGCTGCATATTAAAATCAATGATTAATATAATTAATTACTTTCCAACTTTACATTACTTTTTTGCTATTATATACTATAATATTTATATTATATATTGTTGTGTGCTGTCAAGTCAATCCTGACTGATGGCAGCCTTATAAGTCAGAGTAGAACTGCACCATAGGGTTGCCCAGCTATAATCTTTACGGGAGCAGGTTGCCATGTCTTTTCTCCTCTTGGTGGGTTTGAACCTCCAGACTTTCAGTTAGCAGCTGAGTACCTAATCACTGAGCTAGCAGGGCTCCTTACATATTACATATCTGTTATATATTGCCTAATAAGCATTCTTATTTGAGAGTTAGAATAGTAGGTAAGCTTTAGTTACCATGTGGTACTTGCACAGATATCAAACCAATTGAATTAAAAATGTTGTGAGACATCCTTGACTCCTTTTTTCTCTCATATCCCACATCCAATTCATCAGCAAACCCCATCAGCTCTACTGCCAGAATATATGCAAAATGCTAGCTTTACCACTGCTCTAATTTACCATCTCCTAACTGGATTGGAGCCCTGGTGGCGCAGCGGTTAAGAGCTTGGCTGCTAACGAAAAGGTTGGTGATTCGAATCCACCAGCCACTCCTTGGAAATCCTGCGGGGCAGTTCGACTCTGTCCTATTGGGTTGCTATGAGTTAGAATTGACTCAACAGCAGCTGGTTTTTTAATAAATGAATCTTTTTCTTCTTTTGTTATTTCCTGAATTTAGATCGGTTTTGGGGCAGTTACCAACTTTGAATAACTAGATTTTTTAAAAAGTAAGCCACCTGTTACATGTTGTTGTGGTTAGGTGCTGTCAAGGAGGTTCCCACTCATAGTGACCCTATGTACATAGAACAGAACACTGCCTGGTCCTGTGCCGTCCTCACAATCATTGCCATGTTTGAGCCCATTGCTGTAGCCACTGTGTCAATTCATCTCATTGAGGGTCTTCCTCTTTTTTGCTGACCCTCTGCTTTACCAAGCATGATGTCCGTCTCCAGGAACTGGTCCCTCCTGATAACATGTCGAAAATACGTGAGATGAAGTCTTACCATCTTTACTTCTAAGGAGCAGTCTGGTTGTACTTCTTCCAAGACAGACTTGTTCATTCTTCTGGCAGTCCATGGTATATTCAACATTCTTCACCAACAGTATAATTCAAAGGCATCATTTCTTCTTCAGTCTTCCTAATTCATTGTCTAGCTTTCGCATGCATATGAGGCGATTGAAAATACCATAGCTCAGGTCAGGCTCACCTGAGTCCTCAAAGTGACATCTTTGCTTTTTAATACTTTAAAGAGGTCTTTTGATATATTGCTTACTAGCATCTCTATGCTACCTTTATAGTGACTTAGTAATGGGATGGATTGGCACAGTGGCTGCAACAGTGGGCTCAAACATAGCAACAGTTGTGAGGATGGCGCCGGACTGGGCAATGTTTCCTCCTGTTGAACATAAGGTTGCTATGAGTTGGAGCTGACTTGACGGCACCTAACAATGCCCAAACCAAACCAAACCTGTTGCCATCGAGTCGATTCTGAGTCATAGTGGACACCGCCAGTAATGGTTAAATATCCAATGTATTTACCAAATCACCAACTCATTTATTTTTATTTTATTAATTTAGCCTATTAATCGCTTGTCAAATCAACAAAATAATGTGAGGATTAATTGAACGTTTAGTATTTTCAAGGCATTTTATCAGGTAATATTGGAAGCGCATAAGTGAATAAAACTCAAAGCCTTGCCATTGCACGCGACAGTATTTTAACAGTCACAGTGATAGGAGAATTCCAAGAAGAGGTCACGTTCAGCTTGGGAATCAGTTAAGTTTGAACAGAGAAGACGAAGTGTGAATTAGGTTTTACAGAATGGGTAGAATTGTAAGGTTAAGGTTTAGGGTGGGGCAAGAACATTCTAGGAAAAGAAACTAGAAAGACTAAGGTGCCGAGGGCAGGGACTCTAAGAGCATGTCTGGACATTAGCAAACAATGTGGAAGTTGGGGGCCAGATTGGTAGTAATTTCATTCATCTAGTAGGCAGAGCCAAAAGATTTGGGGCCTGGGATAACTGCAGTCCCTGAGCCTTAAAAAGATTAGGAGCAGGCAGAGGGAGGGGAGACTGCAGCTAGAGGCATTAACTAGAAGGTAGTACTTCCAGTGACAAAACAGAGGCTACGATGGGGCCTGGGGTCTAGGATGTTGGAAATGGGGTTAAAAAGTTGAACAAGATTGAAAGTGCTTACTTAAGTCTTAGGTTCATGTTGGAAAATTTATTTAAAGAATTTGTTTTAACCTTAACCAGTTATACGATTGTAAGTTTAATTCTTTCTTTTTTTTGTTCTGTTCCTTCCTTCCAGTCTCTTTGCTTACCCCATTGAATGAGCAGTTGTATGTTCTAGGCACTGTGGGGAATACAAAGATGACCAAGGCAGAGACCTTGTCCTCAAGGTGCTCACAGGCTGCAAACTCAGCGCTGGAGATCAGCGTTCTCTGCAGCTGGAGAACACAAAAGAGCCCTGGAGGCAAGGCCAATCCACTAGCCCAGCGGCCAAGCTCTGCCTTGGAAAGCCAGGGGCTGCTGTGGGGTTGTTAGTTCACGGTGCCTGGGGTGGCTCTTGGACGCCGCCCTAACTCATTGAGGTAGGGGTCCTTCTTTTTGCTGAAGGTCCTGTCCCACAGTAAACCCAGACCCAGCAGGAGGCACTTAGGGACATTTTTTTGCAGACGAACGATCTTTGGTCCATAACTGTCTGCTTTGTTGGCATTCCCTGTAGCTTTCCATTGCATTAACCTGAAGAAAACGAAACCAAACCCACTGCCATCCAGTCAATTCTGACTCTTAGGGACCCTAAAGGACAGAGGAGAACTGCCGCATACGGTTCCCAAGGAGCGGCTGGTGGATTTGAACTGCCGACCTTTTGGTTAGCAGCCGTTTAACCACTGGCACCGCCAGGGCTCCAACCTGAAGGAAGGGGTCCCTAAGTTATAAAGCCACAGAAACAACCAAAAAGGCTGCTGCTTTAGGCTTCCATATCAAAATGGGGACTCCCGTTGGAACAAGCTGATACTGGAAATTAAATACATTTCTTGCCAGTCTCAATCTGCCAATGGAGCTTCTTGCTTAACTGCATGCGAAGCATTGGCCGTGAAATAAAAACTCCACCTAAATGTACAATGCAGCACACCCCCGGTAACTTTCCAAAGAAGGTGCTGAGCAAGGGATCCTTTCTAGCCTTCTGGAGGTCTGGACAAAACAAGCAAGAGAAAAATTTTAAGAAGATGTCGCAGTTCAAAATTCTCTTCTACCTGTTTTTTTCCGAAAACTCCTTCTGCCAATAACCATAACCATCTCTTCTCAAATGTACATACCCCTGAGGGTTCTGGAGGTGGGCTGGGGTGGGGGAGGCTTCTTGTGCTAGCCCAGCCAATCACTAATGGCTGGGAGTGGGAGCTATGGGGCTCGGGCAGGTGGCACTTACTAGGTATTCACTCTTATCATCTGTAAAGTGAGTCACAGTGATGGAAATACTGGTATACTGGTGGTATTTTAAATTAGTGACACTAACACATACAAAAATTTAGAAGCACATCCAATAAAATTTACTGAGGGATTATCTCTGAATGGTAGGATCATAGCTGGGTTTATTTTCTTATTTTTTTACTACTTATATATTTCACATTTTCTATAAAGATTTTAACTTTCTTGTTGAGAGAGAAAAAGGAGGTTTAATTACTGGGGTAAAATCCATTAAGAAAGCTGTGAAATAATGCACAGGATGAACCAAAAAGATATTAATGTCCCTTGTCTTGTGCTTTTCTTTAAGTGGTTTCTCTTAAAGAAGTAATTAACAGAGGCGAAATACTATATGTACGAAAGTGTTTATTATTATTCTCTCTTTAATGGTAAACGTTGGAAACAATCTAAGGGCCAGAATTTCATTTTGTCACTGATGTTGCGTCCACACAGTAGACTATATGTACCTATTAAAATGACAATTATGATTACTGTATAGAGACATGGAAACGTGTTTCTGGTATGCTAGTGAGTAAAACGTCAGCATATACAATGATCATCGTGGTTTTCAAGTGGACAGGGATTTGAACGGAATGTGCAAAAATGCAAGCAGGATAGAAGGGTTATGGGAGTAGAGAGGCCTTCCTTCACCTCCTGGCCCAATGATCATTCTTCCATAAGCTTAAAAAAGCAGTCGGTCTTTTCCCATTTTAACATTCAATGATTAAGTGATTGCAGGTAAGTCACTTAACCTTTCTGCACTTTGGGTTTTCTTGCTTGTCAAATGGGGATAATAACACCTACTCCCGCCTACCTGATAGGGGTGTCTGAGGATAAAAAGAGATGACAGCTTTGAAGGCTTTTTTTTTTTTTTTTACATAAAAGTGTAAGGTGGTATTACCATCACTGTTACATTTTCAAAACCATTAATACCACCCTGAAGGCTGACGTTATGCCCTCCCTTTCAAATTAGGATAAAATTACTTTCGGCATCTCATTAATTTTTAAAGCTTTGCTTTCTTCTAGCTTTATAGGATCATGAAATATCAGGGCCAGAAAGAAAACCAGAAATAATTTTGTGTAATTCTCTCATTTAAAAAGTTACAGTGAGTAAGCGCAGACCCAGAGAGGGGAAGTGACTTCCTCTCCCTTGTTGTTGGCATTTGTTCCCATGGAGTCGATTCCAACTCATGGTGACCCCAAGTATGCAGAGTAGAACTGTTCCACAGGGTTTTCAAGGCTGTGACCTTTCGGAAGCAGATCGCCAGGCTTCCGAGGTACATCTGGGTGGGTTTGAAACGGCAACCTTTCAGCTAGGAGTTGAGTGTTCAACCATATATGCCATCCAGAGACTCTCCTTTTCCTCACACCGCCATTATTCACTGAGCTAGGCGTGGGACCCGGGTCCAGTGACCTTTTAACTACACCAACCACCGCCCTTTATTTCTGTCACTAAGTAAGAAAATCAATCTCATCTAGTATCCCAAGCACCATGAAGAATCTTTTGGACTGAGCTTAGATGAACTCTCGTGAAAATGATACATTCCATGTTTGGGAAATACCTTAGGACTCGGTCTGATGCCTGATTGGATTTTGACACATCACAGCTCTGATGTTTTTCTTGGGCCTTTGCCAGTTTCTCTGCTGCAGCAATAGGGCATCCAGAGAGGCTGCAATTATAGAAAGGGAATTTAATTGTCTTGTCTCACATAGTTTCACATTATGCTGATCCAATTACTACCTTCCACCTTCTGTCCCTTAGTCAATACAAGAAGACTCCAAAGGGTGAGAGGAAGTTTTTCAAACCTGTCATGGGCATTCCTTGTAAAATGAATTTGGAGAACGAGATTGTTTTTCTTTAATTTGGCAAAGAAATAATGAGTGTTTCTAGTTTGCATATTTTCCAATAGACAATGCTGCTGACAGTGCCATGCATAAAGTATACTAAATTCTTTCAAGTTATAACCAGCCAAATTCCATGTCGTTCACAATAACATGAGCCAGTTAAACATTTAGAAGCAGGTTTTGTTCTGTGGTAGCCACCATTTCTGGAGATAGCTTGTGTAGGATGAGCTTTTAAGATGCTCGAGAACGGCAATTAACTGGTTGGAACCAGAAGATGGAGCTCTAAGCTGATTCTATAAAGAACATTGACTGATACAGGGCTTTTGCTTGTGTGTCTGACCTTAGCTCTTTTTGTTCTCCCCAGAAAGAGAAATGAAAATGGGGAAGAAATCAGAATAAACTGTAGGACTACAATAAAATGTTTTTGGGAACTAAATATTTGGGGCTTGGTCTATCCGGATGAGACCGAAGATTGACTCTCTTGTGTTTGAGCTTATTGCTCAGGAAATCATGAAGTCTGCCATGTGCGTGTCTGTGTGTCTATCTGCACATCTGTACAGATACTCCATGTGCATGTAATGTCTCGAAAACATATGATTGGGTTTAGGTTTGAGGAAGAAACAGGTATTGTAAACGCTACATCAGACAGCACTCAGCATGAATATTATACCATGTCAAGCTATTCATCACTTCCTCCTCCTGCAGATTAAGCACAGGAAAATTTCTGAAGGGCACAGCGTTGTGACTTGTCTCATTATAAATTTAACACAAGTAAACCAGACTTAACCAGTCAGACAAGCAAAAAGTAAAGCAATGTGAAGCTTAGTTTCCACCATTCAGGTATGATTTTACCCGACTTTGGGAAGCTGACCCTATAAACTATAAGACAAATGTTAACATAAACACTTTTTAGCTACTGATTGAAAGAAAAAGTTTGTGATGTGAACTGAATATTATAAGCCGCTTAGTAAGTCTTACAAAGTCTGACGAGGACAGAAAAAGTGAATTGGAATATGTCAAGAATAAAAGGGTGATTTTGAGTCTGCTTATTTGCAGCAGTAATACAATAAAAGTCTATTTACCTGGCATGCTACCATCCCAAACGTTCCACTAACCAGCGCTTTTGGACGTCTGCTAGTATTGTGGTCATATCCATACTGATGACCTGAAGCCTCAGCATAGTTACAAGGGGCAGCCAGATTAAGTCATATACTAAAACGTTTTACTGTATTCTAATTCCTAGCTCTGTACGAGAGGTAGCAGTCCAACCCCTTCTTCACCCATGGAGGAGAACTGAGCCTTTACTTCATTGTGTCTAGTTGTCGTAACTGGTTTCCATTTTAGAGATTATAACAAGGATGGCACCTTCTAGGGGACTGTTATCCCCTCTTGGCAAGGTGGGTGAGAGAACTAAAAAAATTCAATCTGCAAAAAAGGAATCTAAGTATTTGTCTTTCTCATGCAATACATGACAGCACTTTTCATTCTTCAAAAATGAGACCAAGGACCATCTGTCTCCTTCGGCAAGAAAAGAGATGTGTGCATGAAAGAACACTCCCTCAGAGGGGTTTGCCAGGAAAGCCGCTGTCGGGAAGCGCCTTCCCTCCAGCGTAGAATCCAGGGATGCTTTGCTTACCTTCTGTGAGAGTTCCTGTTGCTATTTACATGCCCTCGCCCTGTGCAGCCCGGAGTAGGACACTTGAGAACATTTTCATGCATGGCAAGAACTTGACAAGGAGAGGCAAAGAAAACAGCCCAGTATTAAAACACAGAAATGGTCAGAATACAAGAATATGCAATCATTTTAACAAAGGCTGGGTTAGTTTGCGGCAGACAGTCCTACAGACACTTGGGATGGGCATGGTCAGGAAAACGCAGGTAGGAAAGAAAAGAAGGTTGTTTCGACCTTACTCTAATTGGCATGCAAAGCAGGGTGTGCTAGAAGAGGGGGCGTTATGGAGGTTAGAGAATGTAATCATTAAATTGTTTCAGATGGGCTAGTGAAGCAAGGGGCTCCCAATATATTTTCCATCTGTAAGCACTGGATATTGATTAGCCATGTGACAGCATGTAAATTGGTCGTTTGAAAAACATGTTTATACTTTGGAAGCACACAGTATTATGAAAGCGTGGTAGTCAGGAGTGAATAGAAGACCCCAAACCTCATTGTTAAATACAATGAATTTAAATAATGGTTTTTCATTTAGAAATCAACTACTTTACAACTCTTTAAGTAGAATGAGCGAGGACAGTAGGTGTTACGCATTTTACCATGTGAAATTAACATGTAGGAAAGACAGCGTGGACATGCTCTTGTATGCTACAAGGATGCTCCCGGCCAGCTGTTAGAAGATATCTGTCTAAACGTACCCACTAGCGGCGATGGACCTGTGCTTATCGGCTTATTCTCCCTCTTCTGGCACGTTATGAACATGCCCCTACCCTGAGTTATGAGACGTGACTAGTATAGGCTATGGTGCAGGTGGAAAGTCAAGAGGATGGACCCGTAACATTGACCCCTGCAGCAGGATGCTTTGCTCGTCTGAGTTGACTATAAATTCCAGGACTATGAAGTAGCAGTAATGCCTGTTGGAGCTCTCCCTGCCAGTAATGTTTACCTAATGCCAGGTGAACATGGAAGATCTATCAGAAAATAATTATATAATTTTTTAAAAACATTTTTCTTCCTTCTGAAGAATAATCTCTTTCATTCCTTTGAAATCTCCATGTCTCATTTCGGCACTGCATCTTATTTCCACACAATATTGCTGTTCCTTGAGTGCATGCTCTTCTCCTTACTAGGATCACCGTGAGTTGGAATCGATCTTGATGGCACACGACAACAACAACAACGAACTGTGTAAGTTCCCTAAAAACAGAGTCCATTTTTTACTTATCCTATAGCCCCTGCTTAATCCTTAGACATGGCAGATGCTAAACAAAGAGCAATCAAAATAATGAAGAGTCAATTTATGATTCACTTTGGACATGCCTGGAGTGAGGGTATAGGAGGTCTCCTTTCTGCTGGCATCTAGGCACAGTTCCTCTCTCTACTCCCATTACAGAGGATGGAGTGTCCCTCCTCTCTTTCAAAGGGAACTCTTCAATCTGCATTTTTATCTGTCCTTTCTCAGCTCCTCCAGGACATTAATTCACTATAATCATCAATTTCTTTTTTTACCATTTTTTTTTATCATCTGGTTATAAAATCACATAAATACTTTCCACAGAAACCAACTTCCCTCTTCAGTTAAAACTCATCTCTCTCTTTCCTGTCATGCTAAGCTTTTCAAATATGTCGTTGTCCCTGGAGACAGCAAACACCTTCCATGTCTGCCTGTGGTGTAGGTCTCAAATTGATCATGTCTCTCTTTCCTGCTAAGTGGAGACACAGACTCCTAGTCACCATCAACTGGGATTCATCCTTGAGGTGAAATCTATTTGCTGTCCTTTGCACTCTTTACCTCTATTTCCTGCATCCCACACATATTTCTCAAGCTGCTGGATTATGTAAGGCTTCTGTCCCTCACTACTCTTCTAACATCTTTTTTCTGTCAACAATAGCCTTTTGATCAATACATCTAGTGACCTGTTTAGACTTTATCTTTTGGACTTCTTCAGTGCCTCAGGCATCCTCTTCAGATGTTGAACTTTCTCAGAAATACCCTTCTCTTTGGTTATCTGTTGCCTCTCTGACTTCTCCTTCCTCTGCTCCTCCCTTCTACAGACTTCTGTCTGCACTTCCCATTTTTTGACTCTGCTTTTGTTCTTGCTCTAAGCTTTCCTTCTGGGCAATTTCCTTCTCAGTTTCTACTGACACTGCTAAAAGAATGGTATCCAAATAGATGCTTCTGTACCTAAATTTCTCCAGATATCCAAATGTGTTCTCTTGAACTCCTGCTGGAAATATCATACTGCAATTCAAGTTTAAATTGGAAAAATTCAAAGTCATTATTTTCCCTATTAAACGTAGTTTCATTTCTCAATTCCCTATATCTATTATTATATCCTCCTAGCCAGTAACTGGCTACAAGTCTTAGAGTCAGTCACCTCTTTCTCCCCCCGTTTCTCTTGGGCACACATACATTGGTCTTCAAGTCTTACCAGCTCTAGGTCTAGAATGTTTCTTGAATTTGTCCATGTCTTTCCATTCTCACTGACACTGCCTTATTCATGCCCTTATTTGGTGTGTGAAGCATTATAATAACCTTTATAAAATTCCTTGTATTCATTCTCTCTTACAAAGGACCAGCTAACCCACTGACTCGATGAAGCCCAATGGATCTCTCCGGAAGTCATCTGTCCCTTACTTCTCCTTTAAGCTTCTACAGCAGGTTTGTGAATCTCTAACACGCAATTACCGAATTCTGCCTTGTGCTCCTGCCTCTTTTCTCCACTAGATTGTGTGCTCTTTGAGGACCGGAACTGTGTCTCATTCACCTTGGTGTGCTCTGTGGTACTAAAAACAGTGTTGTGAACTGAAGGTACAGAGTGCTTTATTGAATTCAATTGAACAGAAATGATGGTTTTAGGTAAAGTTGGCCTAGAAAAAATTAAAAACAAAACAAAACAGAAAGAAATGCCCTCTGTGGACTCCTTCAATTATTTGTTACATTTTTATGATATTATACAGAACATGTATGACCAAATCTTTAGGAAGGCTTCTCTATAGATACTCGGCGACAGAACTGGAAGATTGATGACGGATCTGAGTTCTCACTTCTTCTCAGGCTAATATTACATCAGGACATGATCTGACCCATGGTTTGTACAAATATATGTAACATCCAACTTGTCAGAATTCATATTTCAATTTTTAATATTTCAAATATTTAGGATTTTCCTGTGAAAACTTGGAATTGGCAGAATTTATCAGTCATAAAATGGAACTGATATTCTACTTTGAAGGGAAAAACGTATAACTTAAGGAAAAATTATATAAAGGAGGTCTTTCTTCTCAAAACATTAGAGCTTGGTCCAAATGCCTCATTTTGTAGATGAGGAAAAGGAAGTACAAAGAGTTTGTAACATGTCCAGCATCACGTAGCTTGTTAGGAGTGAAATTGGAATATCAAACCCAGGTCCCAGAGGAAACAGACAGCCTTGGGAATCAGATAGATCTGGATTTAAATCTCAGCTCTGTTATTTACTTGGGCAAGTTAGTTCTTGCTCCAGTGAATTTAAACAATATTAAACGTTCTCAGTATGCCAGGCACTGTGCTCATCCCCGGGAAGAGGATGATGAAGACTCTGGGCCTCATTTCCTCCACTGAAAACAGGGCTGATAGTACCCTGCAGGGTGTGTGTGCAGATTACATGAGTTAGTGTCTGTGGGAGTGAGCTGAGTGCCTGACACAAAGTGCGCTCAGGAAACAGAAGCTATTGTTAAACCATGCTGTCTCCACGCTCATGTAACACACGGGATCGGATCCATTCGCTCGACTTCAAATATTTTCACAACTCTTCAAGGTTGTTCCCCAGACACTTACAAAAATCATGTGTTTATTATTTTCAGTAGCCATTTGAAAACATGGAGCCACAATATCATCTAAGATATTTCACTTGGAAAGGTTCAGCTAAACTTGGTTTCTAAGTCTCAAATATTATTATGAAATTTTCTTTGATCATACAGATTTGCTTCTCAGCTCTTCCACACTTACCTGCTCTAATGGTAAATCTCCAAAAGTTCCTTTAAAAA
Source organism: Trichechus manatus latirostris (assembly GCF_000243295.1). Taxonomy (NCBI): domain Eukaryota; kingdom Metazoa; phylum Chordata; class Mammalia; order Sirenia; family Trichechidae; genus Trichechus; species Trichechus manatus. The sequence goes on along the minus strand of NW_004443959.1, from coordinate 18,324,062 downwards.
ACCAGCTCGTCACTTTGTCATGTCTCAGGGCAAGCTATCACATTTTCCCCACTAGAAATTATGTCTCAGATGATGAGGGAAACCCTCAGCATGCTTTAGACACAAAATCAAGTGATCTTAAGCTCAAAGTCATTCTTGAAAATGCATTTTTTTCTTAAGCAATCAATTCTAATTGTTTTAAAAGAGTTAGTAAACTTTGTGTTGAAAGATAAACAAACAAAATGTGTACATCGTCTTTCAGTATTAAAAGAAATTTAGTTGTTTTTATAGATTTATTTCATATTATCAGAGCCTAACTAGTTAAAAAGAATGTGTAATATCAAAACCCACTCAATTTCTTACTTAAGATTTTACAGTGTAGAAATTTTGGGGCAACTATGACATGAAACAGACCTGCAAATAAAATGCAACGAAATCTCCTATATAAATATTGATTTGGATGATATACAGAAGTCTAGATAATTGGGCAAGAGATGTCTCAAGGCCCTTTTCCTCAGGGATTCATAGCAGTTTAGTGCTCGAAGGGATGTTTTAGAGATTATCTAATTCAATTCTATAATTTGTTGGAAGAGAAGTAGAGGAATGACTTGCCTGAGATCACAGAGCAGGGAAGAGCGGAACCTGGGACTAGAACCCAGGTCTTTCTACAGAGGAGCCGTAATGCAGGGAGATATATTTCATAAAGGGCTGCTAAACTAGGGTTGGTTTAGGAGGCAAATGATACCAAGAGAAACACTGCATGTTGGAGAAGGAGGGTAAGATCGCTTTGGTCATTGATAGGCCAACTAATCCCGGATGAACTGCCCATTAAGAAAAGTAGGGGTCTAGTTAAATTAGGTTGCATTGAGCCACAGATGGAAATGACTAAAGGTAAGAGGGATGATAGAAACAGATTTGTAGGTGTTTGTATTCTCAAGGGTAGTGGTGAAACACGGACTTACTTTCTGGAGGGACCCTATCTTTGTGCGGGCATCCGGATAAACTGCGATGATGAGGATAAAGCCCAGTCACGTGGCCAGTTCCATCACACCCAGGGGTTGGACACTTGCTCTCTTTCTTTTCTGTTCTTGAGGGATCTAAAAGTGACAACAGGTGTCAAGAAAATGAATGCTTATCAATCGAAGACAAACGTGGTTATTTAACAATCTGAAGAAACCTTTGCTAAATAAAGAAATAAAGCAGGTGTCAGGGGACAGGCTGTGACATCAGACTTCTGCTTAGGTAGTTCTTTGGTTTTGGGTGATTTTTTTTCTTTGACCTGATACAGTTTAATCATGAATTATAAAATATTTGTCTCTATCCTAAAGAAAAGAAAAAGACTATTCCTAACCTTAACTCTTGATTAATTATTTTCCCGTGTGTTACATGATAAGCTGTCTTGCTCAAAGAAATCAACATAAATAGTGATGAGACAGTGACCTTCTTAGAGAACAAAGCTCCATACCATTGTCATTCATCAATGTCTCTGTGAAATTCAACCAGAGAGTGTAATGCCATTCCAAAACTCTGTAGCCGAATTTCTTATTGAGTGCTCTGATCATATACACCATAAGTGGCAAAATTTTACCGATATTGAAGTTTACTGTCTTGAGGTTAAGCCACACAGTTCCCTAGCATACCAATTCAGCGCTTTTCTGGAAATCAACTGAACTCTCAGAAGGCACTGTAAGCAAATGACCAAAATGGTGGAAATCCCACCTGAGAGAGATGATGGGCAATCAAAAATGTTTCAGAAGCCGCTGGAGCAATCATTTGTTTTGATTTCTTCATCTGTGCTTGGAAACCAGAGGAAGGCTTTGATAATGCTGTGCATGCATACACAAAATTAAGAGGTAATGGTTTTCTATATAGCCCTGTTGGCTTCTCTGCAATACCAGTCAATGGAAGGATTAGAGCAGACGTTTTGTCAAAAATTTAATGTCAGATGCCAGAAAGGTAATGATATCATTAATAAAATTATTTTTATACCCCAAATTTATCACAGTTCATAAACGTGCAGTATAATCATTCCAGAAAATATTTTGAAGATAAAGCTCAGACAAAATAGTAAATATAAGTGTGCAAAAAACTGAATTTTGAGCCAGTTTTTGAAAACCAGTTGCTAAGATCACCAAGAGACAGTCCATATAGCACAGCTATTCAGATTTTGTCCAGGAAATGCTAGAGTGAAATTTTTTAGGGACTTTTAAAATTGATATCCCATTAATCATGCCAATCATGACTTTAAAAATTATGCTTTACTTTCAGTGGAGAATTCAAGAAAAAATCTTCGTTTAAATTTTTTTGAACTCATGGACACTATTCTTAAGTTATTCATGTTAACTTGAACTAGAAAAGGGCCTGACAGACATGTATAAATGCTTTCATGTTTATATAAAAAGCTCTCTCTCTCTTTTTTTTTTAAGCTACCAATTTATTCTAGTTATTGGTCCTTTTAGGTGCTGGAACATCCAACACCAGTTCTGCTGTTGAGGAAAATATCCTTCATAGACTTGTCATCTACTTTGCTACAATTATTTATGGATAGTAGCCTCTGAGAACGAATCTAAATTTACGTTACTGTGAGTTCAAACTTGAAATACCTTACTGAAGCTTCTCTTACAAACACAAACTAAAAGGCTAGCATTTTATTGTCTTTGGAGTAATTTTATATTATTGATATAGTTTAGTAAATGTAAAATAGTAAGGGCACAGTAACAGTTTCAAAGGAAAATACTGAGTATTTAAAATCATAGAGAGAAGAGATTTTTAACTAGATGTAGTGACTTTCAAAGGATAAAACAGTAAATTGTAACTAATATGAATTATTGAATTAATTTTTTTTAATCAGGTAACTTACAGTTTGCTAACAAATTATATTATCTGAAAGATTTCAAAGGTATTCTAAAGTTAAATCCAGATATGTATAAAAACAATGTAGCTCCAAACTATTTCAATTTTTGGACAACAAGGGTATAATCTCCTCTCGATGCATCAAATCCTACTGAGGTTGAGTATACTGTTCACCATCACCATTACCCATTAAAACCCATTATCATCTAGTTGATTCCGACTCATACTAATCCTCTAGGACAGAGTAGAACTGCCCCATAGCGTTTCCAAGGCTGTAAATCTTTATAGAAGCAGACTGCCACATCTTTTCCCCTCAGTGCGGCTGGTGGGTTTGAACAGCTGACCTTTTTTGATTAGCAGCCAAGTGCTTAACCACTGCACCACTAGAACTCCTACCATCACCATTACTTTCCCTCTATTTCTTGTTTCTTGTAATCCTAATTCATTTTACAAGTGGACATACAAGCAAATACAAAACAAGCAAATAAGCAAGCAAACAGACCAACAAGTCAACCAAAAACCTTTTGACAATTTTCAGGGAAAAAAAAAAATTGTGTGCTAGATTTAGCTTGCTCCTCTATTATTCTTTTTAGAGTGGACAAGTGAATAGATGAAAGACAGAGGAATTTCATTATTAACTTCTTTTGTTGCAGTGTGAGATTTTGGAAATGTTGCTCATTCATAGGTTCAAATCAGTTTGAGTAGAGAGTGTGTGAATGAGAATAGGTATGTGTGTTCTCTCCATCTTTAATAAACTAACAGAGTAGCTGGAAATAGAGACTGTAGATACACTGTGTTGCAGAAGTTGTCCTGTGGCTGTGTTGGTACAATTATTATCACATAATTTTTGAAGGGATATCAATATCTTTGTCTCATTTTGGTGGCCTTATTTGGTTTTATTTATTTGGTTCTGAATATAACTAAAGATATTGTCAAAAGAAACTTGGGAACAACCTGGAAAACACCGATATATAACCGAAATGAACTTTGGTTAAAGGAAGATGACCTGAAAAACATGGAAAGAGAAGACATCCATGCTTTCCAACTCATTTGGAAAGTTCAAATACCCACCCTTTTCCACATTTCAGGGAAAAAGCATCTCTCAGTTTTTACTGCATGTTCCCACCCCTGCCCCCACTTATTTAGGGGAAGCAAGTGGTTTGAATTTCATTACTTGCCAAAAAAACAAAACAAAAACAAAAACTGAGTCTAAATCTTCATAAAGCAGCTGAGTTTAAAGGGACCACAGAAACCAAAGAAACCACAGCAACCAAGGATACGCAATACCAAATCCGTCTACATGCTTATGTAGTATATCGCTGCATTCCTCAAGGACAGAACTCCATCATAAAACCCACTATACAGAATTCTAAAACATACTCCTAAAATTCATTTGTCCAATGGAGCATGAGAAGAGAACAAAATTCCTTCCTAAAATGTTTAGTTCCTGTAAGACTCTTAATACAGCTAAAAATTTCTGTTAGATAACTTTAGCACGTATTATTTACAATGATAGCCCTATAGTTTGAAACATATATGCTATGTTTTTTAGTCTTTAAAACTCTCAAAAAAAAAAAAAAAAAAAAAGTCCTGATACACTACTAAGCTAAAGACTCTTTCCTTTTTAAAAGACAATCCCTTTCATTAAACACCACACCTCACAACGGTCTGGCCTTCATCCTCATAACTGAAGCAACTATTAGTACTCAAGCACTTGCCAAATCAAGAACCCAATGAGCCTTTGGCTAATGTTTGACTCCAATTTGGTTTTCGGTTATAGCAATGTCCAACTTGTCATAGAACTTGTGTGCACACATTGAGAGGAGAATACACACCTATGTCACAGTAGAAAAAAAAAAGTTTCCCTAACTGTTTGAAATTTATAAGCAACTGATTTTCAAACCACATTCCTGAATCTCAATATCAGATCCACAGAGAGGAAACGTAGTGTTCGTAATGAATAGAATAAAATGAAAAACAAACAAAATAACCTTTTTAGTACTAATAGGGAGGGGTTTAAGTAATCACCAATTTCACGCTTTCAGTTGCTTCTTACTTTGTCCTCCAAGAATCCTGTAACTGAGATAGCCACAATGTCCACGTTCTAAAAGATGTTAAATTATCATCTGCCTCATATTGACAGTGTGCGCCATCTTTACTGCAATCATTCAGGTTGGAAACATATATTTATATATGTATATATATAACTTTTAATATAGATACATGCAAATATGTGCCACACATTTCATAAGTGAAAATCTGGTAATAAATACCATATTGGTGGTTTTGAGTATTTCATAATAAATTACATTTGAAAAAGGCACCATAACTGTTTCCACCATGGAATGGAATCAGTGAGGCAGAATGAATATACTAAAGAAATTGCTATTGATCTTAGCCTAGGCCACACCATGCCTTGCATAGCAAATGGTTTCCATTACCTTACTATCTTAAGATAATTAATGTGCAGTCACTGCCCTTATCTTATGTTATCGGTCATTCTGTTGCTGTTCAATTTCTATCAGAAATGTTTTCTGTGGGGGAGGTTTCATCAATAACTGTCATTTGATGATAATTTTATAAATCAAGATGCCACATATCCAATCCAATTTAGAAAATATGTGCTTCAGCCCTGATTGACTAATTGTTACATAAACTCTTGCCACTGAATATAGATAGTGATTCTTTTCTAACAGCACAAGCTGATCCTAATTTTCCTATCACATGGTGTGTTTGTGCTGTAACACTATCCTCCCAAAGAATGTGTTTTCCCACTGAAATATTATATTATTCATCTGCTCTAATAACATGACATTGAGCTGCTTTATGTATTTTTCAGAAAAATATTTTATTTGCTCTTCAGAAACATCATCACAAAATATAATTCTGGAATCACCTCTAAGAAATAAACTTTAGAGATATAATTTAGTATAATTCATACATTAACTGTAGACTACGATCAACATATTTTACTCTAGCTCATGTTTACATGAGTCAACTTACGTTAGGTAGAAATATTACCTTTACCATAGTATGGCTTTTTGACATGGCTGTCACTGGATTTAGGCTTTCTCTCCTCCCCGGAAAGTTGTCTTGGAGACTGCTCCTCATATGATCTCATATTATCCCTCCTTCCAGCTTCCATGGCCATTTTTTCCCTCATGGCCTTGGCTCTTTCCGTTTCCAAAGCAATAGCTTTCTCAAGAAGGGTTAAATTACCCTTGGTCATATCAAAGACTTCTTCAGACCTGTCCGAGTTGACGGAGGTGGTATCGTCATCTCTTTCATGACATCCATCCTCCTTTGCACAGCTAGAAAAAGTTCTAGATCTGGGACTCAACTGTTCTTCTAGCCTCATTAAGTTCATCATGTCAGAGTAGTTCCTATCTGGCGTTCTTCCTGGGAAGTCATCTTCTTGCCTGACGTGCTGACGGATGTTCATGTTTTGCTGTTGGTTCCTCTCCTGTGGGTTTGTCTCACTGAGCTTCCTGGCCAGGTCAAAGCACTGATTCCTCAAACACTCCAAACTGCTCAGACACACCTCCTCGTCACTCTCCTCTACCATCTTTTCCAGGAGTCCATTGTTCATGGGCTTCCCTAACATTACATAATTCATATTTCTGTTATCCTGTTGTGACATGCTGTCCACATAATTTCTGTCATTAATGTTTTCTGAAAGCACAACACCGTGTCCTTGGGCTAATAATTTAAGGGAGTCCACCGTTTCTCTAACAACATCACTGTCTAAGTCTAAACTTAACTCACTTTTCCGACCAAGGTTTTCATTTTTGTCACTATCATCTTCCAGACTATTGGAGGTATTGCTGTTCATTTCTGACTCAGTCCTGGCCCGGTATGCTGCATCCTCAGCAATTTTGCCAAGATTTAACAACGACTTGGCCACCAGTTCATCGTAATTATCATACTCATCATTATTATTATCATCCTTTTCTGTGTCTTGCATTATTCGAGTATTGTGACAATTCATTTGATGGTCTTCTGCAAAGAAAATAAAAAAAGACAAAAAAGAAAAGAAAAGAAAAAAGTGGCTAGAACTTGAAGTTTAGTTGCAACAGCACGGATAGCAAGTCAACTGCAAGTCAAACACTGCTTATCATATACTAGAACCTTCAGTCCCATTTGCAGCTGGGCTTAAAGGGCTGACATAAAGAAAACGGATTGTGCTAGAGAGTAGGAGGCCATTTAAAATATTTGCCATGAACTATTAGTTCCCTTACTTAATCTTAAAATAAACCAGTAAATATGGTAAATATAATGTTAAAAGATGAGCTTTCATTATTTCTAAATTTTAAAGAAAAACTTATTTTCTTCATTGGTTTTATTTATTTACAACACACCCAGATGCATAATAATTATATTCATTACTAAGCTTTCTAAGAGTTTGTGAATTTTACTTGTTGCCAACTCTTAAACAGCTGTTCACAGCAATCATTTTTAAATTGTTTATTTTCACAATGATACTTATGCAACGCAGAAGAAAGCTTCAGATTCCTGAAGAATCACAGAGATGTCACACATACATTGGGAGTTTGGTATCATAAGCACATGTGTGGGCTGAATTAAAAGTTCTTTTGAGACTACCATGATAAACAATGAAGCAGAAGAAACTCTATGGTAAAAGTTTAGTAAGTAAACCAGATTAACTGTGATCCCGATAAATGTATCTCAGCAGGTTTGAGAGAGTGGGAGGTGAGAAAGTGCACAGTGACCAAATTCCTATAAAAAACAGAATTGGGATGAGTTGGTATAACTGTAGCACGTACGGTAAGGTATTTAATTTGACACACAGTATTATTATATTCATCCATCTCACCTCCGCTGAAAAATATTGGTGAGTTGGTAGAAATATGTGAATAAGTGTCAGACCTGACCTCTAGAAAGTATTTACAAATACTCTTTAAAAAAGAGAACACATTAAAGTGTACATAAAACTCCAGTGTTTCATCCAAAATGTTTTTTGTTTAACACTCAAAGAATATTTGAGATATTTTCCTTTATCGACCACACTGCATAATTATTAACATATATATTGCATGGTATAGACAATAATAAATGGATCCTCAAATGTGTTTACCTTCCTGAGACTGGATTTGGTGAACTCCGTGCTATTTTCATGTCTGTTCTTTTTTTTATGATTAAAGAAACCAAGTAAGAAGAATGTTTAAAAGTTGATTAACCCTTTGAAGTAATGAGGTATATTGACTCTTAAAATATTGCAGTTAACTAGGAATTCCTAACCTCAGCTCTCATGCCTCCAGCGGTTTTTTTTTAATGGATTTTATGATATCCCCACAGAAAAGGCTTTTGTTGGTGAAGAAGATTTGGGTCTTAACATATCAATAACAGAAAATAACATTCTTGCTAGCGCACACACGGAATCAACAAAATTTTTAATTTGACACATCTTTCTAAACATCAGCAAATCAGATCCACCATTTGTTAGTCATCGAGCACCCCTAATCAAATGAAACAAATATTTTCTCTCTTCAGGGTAATCCCATAGGTTGTTGTCTTCAGTTGAGGGGTGAAGGTATCCTCAAAAATCAGCAAGAGGAAAGAAAACCAGTGAATGCAATTAGAAACTCAGTGAACACAATAACCTAGAATGCACACCTTGTCATGGGCCTAGGGTTCCAACTCTTGGGATTCGAAGTCAAGCCTGTTCTAATGATTTTTTTGAAAAAAAGAAAAATTATATTCTCCTATCAATTTATGCACTTTAATTCTTATATTCAGGGGCTGTAATTAGAGAATTACCCTTAGGATAACCAGGCTGTGTTATCGCTGCTCCATACAATTGTGAATTTTCATCGCAAGCACCACTGTATCTGTGAAGAACCAACTATGAGATGAATGTGTACCTTATGGCTCAAAACCAAGAAAACACATGCAACGTCCTGAAGGATTTTGAAAGTTGAGTCAAAGAAGAAACCACGGTCAGGTAGTGTCATGGTTTGAATTATGTCCCCCCAAAAAATGTGTTTATCCATCTGGCTGGGCCATGATTCCTGGTATTGTGTGGTTTTCCTATAAGTTGTAAAACCTGCCTCTATGATGTTAATGAGGGAGGATGGGTGGCAGTTGTGTGAGTAAGGCAGGACCTGATCTACAAGACTGGATTGTGTCCTGAGGCAATCTCTTGAGATATAAAAGACAGAAGTGAGCAGTGAGACAGGGGGATCTCATACCATCAAGAAAGCAGTGCCGGGAGCAGAGCGCGTCCTTTGGACTGGGGTCTCTGTGCACAGAAGCTCCTAGTCCGGGGGAACACTGAAGAGAAGACGGCCAACAGAGAGAAAAAGCCTTCCCCTGGAGCTGATGCCCTGAATTTGGACTTTTAGCCTACTTTGATTGTGAGGAAATAAACTTCTCTTCATTAAAACCATCCACTTGTGGTATTTCTGTTGTAGCAGCACTAGATGACTAAGACAGGTAGTATTTATTACTTTCATAAATTTTCTCCTAAAGCTCTCTTGTGAAATTCATCCTGCCACCCTGAAGAGTGTGGGAAAAGAGAAGGAAGTCAAAGAAAGTGTTGACAAGAAAAGAGAAAGCCTGTTATCCTCCTTTCTGTTGTTTCTAAAACCACAATAAATCCCGCACTTGGAACAGGACAACTGTCTACATTTTCAAGCATCTCTTGGGTCTTATTTTACACCTTTCTATTCTTCACCTTCACACCAAACCTGTTATGTATATGATTATTTGTTAATTTTCCACATTCTCGGTGTCAGGGTTTACCTTCAATTTATTTTCCTCAGATAACAAAGAAATTATGCCACGTTATTTTTAAGTTTCCCAACAGCCCTTATATTCTCTTCTCTGTAAGCCCCCATTCCTTCAGCTGTTACCTATTTAATAACCATATCTCACCTTTTCAGTACTCAGATATTTATTCATCTTTCCACTCGATTCATGGGTTACCATCTCCCAGGGAGGTTAGGACATAAATGGACCAGCTATTCACACAGCCTCACAACCCTGCAGTTGAGGGACACTGAGAACACTAGAAGGGAGTTCGTTAACCATCAGAAAACTAGGAGAGAGAGACCCTCTCCCACTTACATTCCAGCTTTAAATGCAAAAAATGAAGTACCGTAAGAATGATTTTTGCACCTTGCTTTTGTAGTCATATCTGAATAAATATGAAAATAGAAGTTACCTGACCTTCTTTCCGCTACTAATTTGCTGATTGCTAATATTGTGACTGGTAAGCTAAACTTTCCAAGTCTTAATTAGCTCATCTGCTGTTGTTAGTTGCCGTCCAGCCAACTCATGGTGACCCCATGTATGCAGAGAAGAACTGCTCCATAGGGTTTTCAAGGCTGGAACCTTTCAGAAGCAGATGCTCAGGCTTGACTTCTGAAGTGCATCTGAGTGGGCTTGAACTGTCAACTTTTTGTCTTGTAGTTGAGGGCTTAATTATTTCCACCACCCAGGGACTTTTAGCTCATCTGTAAAGTGGGGATAAAAACAAACAAACAAAAACCGCCTGGCCCTTTATAGAGAGTTGTCGCAAGAATCATGAGACTATGATGTGCCCTGTGAAAGAACTCCATATGTTCTAAATACTTTGAACATGGGTTGCTTAGTTTTTTCATGGCGGCATTGGTCTGTGGAGCAGATGCCTGGGGGGAAATGAGGCCATTTGTGGAAGACATCTGGAAACCGGTAAGGAAAGCCTATGAGCAGCTGACTATGGAGCCTACTGCGCTGGTTTGTCTCTTCTTCCTAACTCCTGGTGCTCTGTGACGTTGACGCGCTATGACTGACAACAGGAAGTGTGCGCACGGCAGGGGAAAATGCCACTAGAGGCTGACAACACTCACAGGTTAATAGAATCTCTGAAGTTACTGGTATTTAACTATTTCCCAACACACTCGAAAGAAAGGCAGCTCTTAATTATCTAGACTAAGGGAGGGGAACAGTCAGTCAATCCATCAACAGGCAGCTTCTAAATATCTACCATGTGTCAGCCTCATCTAGAATTCAAAAATTATTTACATGTCGTTTTTAGAATGCCATCTCTGGTTTTATATTTTTCAGGCAATTTACCTTTTTAGTTCTGCGTTTCCTGAAGTTAATAATGAAATGAGTCATATGTGGCGGTGGGCTATGGGAGACGGACCAGGATTTCTGTGCCAATCTGGGGTTAACAGCGCGGTACAGATAGGCACAAATAAAATATTCCAACCACAGAAAATTCAAGAGTTAATTTTACTGGTTCCTCATGTGATCAATGTTTTATCAAATAGGGGAAGTTTTTTTTTTTTTAATGAAAAATGCATTTTACCAGAAAAGTATTTTAAAGTATAGGTTTATGGTCTAAATAACAAAAAAAAAGAAAAAAACCAAACCCGTTGCTGTCAAGTTGATCCCAACTTAAGGCGACCCCATGTATGCAGAGTAGAACTGCTCCATAGAGTGGGAAGCAAGTCTGTCTCCCGAGGCGCCTCTGGGTGGGTTTGAACAGGCTACTTTTCAGTTAATAGTCAAGAGCTTTACTGTTTGCACCACCCACGGCCTCCATGTTCTAAATGAAAGAGCATAATTATTTAGATAGAGGTTTAAAGAAAAGACCAAAGCATTTAGAGTTATCTTTTTTTAAACTTCCTTTTTACAGCTCTGTGTTCTAGGAAAGCTGCAGAGTTCTACAGAAATCTAGGCATTTTTTTTTCCCCCAAGAGTAATAGACTATGATAGTAAGTTCCAGCCCATGTGTTCAACATTGAGGTGGAATTCCAGAATTTTAATTCTAAAATAGAAGTTGGAGATGGTCTGGTTCAATAACTTTCAGATGAGGAACAGAGCCCCAGAAAGGAAAACTGACATAGTGGCTAAACCCATGCACCATTTCTGTGTTTCCATCAGCCAATCACAAACTTCATCTTTTTGCCATCTAAGTATTACCTTGAAGACTAAGCTGCACCTCACCCAAGCCATGGTGTTTTCAATTGCCTCATACGCAAATGAAAGCTGGGCAATGAATAAGGAAGATCAATGAAGAATTGACACCTTTAAATTGTGGTGTTGGAGAATATTGAATATACCAAAAGAACGAACAAATCTGTCTTGGAAGAAGTACAGCAAGAATGCTCATTAGAAGCAAGGATGGTGAGACTATGTCTCACATACTTTGGACATGTTATCAGGAGAGATCAGTCCCTGCAGAAGGACATCATGCTTGGTAAAGTAGAGGGTCAGGGAAAAAGAGGAAGACCCTCAATGAGATGGACTGACACAGTGACTGCAACAATGGCTTAAGTGTAACAACGATTGTGAGGATGGCGCAGGACCCAGTGGTGGTTCGTTCTGTTGTACACAGGTTCGCTATGTGTTGGAACCAACTCAACAGCACCTAACAACAACAACAACAACAATTATTACCGGAGCCCTGGTGGTGCAGTGGCTAAGAGCTCAGGCTGTTAACCATAGGTTGGCAGTTCGAATACACCAGGCGCTCCTTGGAAACCTTATGGGACAGTTCTGTTCTGTCCTATAGGGTTGCTATGAGTATTACATATGTGTTTTTAATTCCTATATAAACTTTATGAAATTTATAGGTGTAAATCTTATCTCTTGAGTCAGATTTCTATAAGGAATTCATGCTCCACAATTACGATTAGAAAACCAAAAGATTTTCTTAACTAAAAAAATGTAGGAGTTGTAGGTGTTTTTTTCCTCCATCCTCATGTCTAGAGTAGGGTATGGTTGGGACTTTGAGGATTATATCTTACAACAGTTCTTTATAAATACAAGCACTGACTTTTTAGTATTTTGTTTTAAAAAATATGTCCAAGACGCAATTTTTGAACATTTTCTGATTCTTAAATATCTAGTCCTGATTGAATTACTACTACTCTTTCTAAACATTAAAATAGGCCACGGGCAAGCAAACAGACAACCGATTCAGAAAGCAGAGCCTTTTACATGATCTCAAAGCAGAAATTATTGTAGTTTTTACCAGATCAAGGGAGATATGGTCTGGTAGTGCATTTATGCATTTCAAGTCGTGAAAGGCCACTGTTTTATATGACAATAGGTTTCTTTCTTGTTGCTGTTATGTAAATAAATAAACAGAACAATAATTTTTCTTGTAAACACAGAAATTGTGTAATGCCATAGATTCTGTTGAAAAGATCATGGTGTTTTAAAGATAGTGCAACTCAAGGAAAGAACAAGTGACAGTGATTACATAGACTACATCACGTCAGCGGTGAAACACAGAATGTCCCCGTGGTGAATCAGCAAAATTCAGGAATAAAGAAACACAGACCTGCCCAAGTCTCATGGCATGTAGCTAGTCGTTCTCGTTTAATCCCAGTAATGACGCTATGACATAGGCACTACCATGTCTACTAGTCCCTCTTTAAATATGGCAATATCGAGCCACAGAGAGGTTAACGATTTCCCCCAAGTCACACGGCCACTAAATGGCAGAGCTGGCATGGCATCCCAGGAACCCTGGTGCAGGGCTGCCCTTCCCACTGTCAACCCTGCCTCTGCTTAGATGGCAACCAGAACCGCACTATTCTCACCAAGCTGGGAATCGGTAGGTTAATTGTGGACTGGTTCCACCTAGGCTCCCAGCTTGCCAGTAATAAATGCTAACGCAATTGCCTACTGCTTAATTATTCTAGTTTTTGTTGTTGCTGTGTTTTGTTTTGTTTTTCACCATTCATTCTTCTGATTTTTCTTCTCTTTTTTTAATACTGTACATTGATTTGCTATGATTTAAGGATTTAGTTCTACCACCAGCCACTGAAACTGGAACTTTCAGTTTAGGTAGTCAGTCATCTGCCAAAGTCCAAACCAAAGGAGGTGGAGTCGACTCTGATGTCTAAAGGAGATTTTAAAATTTAGGGAAATCCTGGACTATGGACTGATATTCAAGAGAGCACTGGGGTCCTCATTTCCTTCAGGTGCCTGGAAAACAAGAGGGAACTGGATAGGTAGGAAGGCAGGTGATAACTCAGAACAAGGTTATACAGCGAGAGGAATGGAAGGAGCCATAGGATAGACTTTGAACATCTCATCATTCTGTTCACAGTGACCTTTATTGTAATATATATAGTTTTCTTCTTAAGACAGAACAGAAACAATATGAGGTCATTTCTCTCTCTCTTCAGTCCTCCTTCAAATACCCCAGACACACTTTGAGATAGATGTGGCATCTTTCCCTTATGAGTAAGAGAAGAAATCCTACCAGCCCACGTACTATTCAGTGCAATAGCTTCTGCTAGAGAGACGGGCCTAGCCAGCCCAGGGGCGTGGAGAAGTGGCCTTCCCTCTCCTACTCTCCAGCCCCAATAGGAACATACAGAGGCAGTGAGGCAGCCCTGGTTCTGGTCACAGCTTTTCCCCCAGCTATTAGTGCTGTGACCCTAGCGTCCCACCCGCTCAGTCTCAGCTGTCCTCATCTGAACAGTGACATGGTTAACTAGAACACCCCAAGACCCCTCCAAACTAAAATGTTTATAATTCAACGTGGCTGAAAAGGGGAATCTTGAAAATGAGAGTGGAACAGAGAGGGGGAATGTGCATGTCATTTATGGCCAGAAAATACCAGATTTGCTACCTCTCTAGACTGAAGAAACACATTTTCTAGTTATATCTTAATTAAAAATATTGTGAGTCTTATTTTCAGTTTTATGGGAAACTTTCAGACTGTATCGATCTATAGTCAGCATTTCAACAGTGATTTATGTATTATTGGAAGTTGAAATTATCCTCGCAGAAATTTGCTCTCATCCTCTTTATAAGCATGAGTACAGGAAAAAGATTGCCAGTTTTCCCATATCTTTGTCATTTTTTTTGAATCATAGAATATCTGTGCCAGAAAGAATTATAGATGTAATCCAGTCAAAGTTCTTAGATTACACTTGAAGGCACTTAGGTGGAGTGTTGAAGCAACGTGGACACCACTAACGGAACGTGGACACCACTAACGGACCCTCGAGAGTGGTTAAGTTTTGAATTTCCATCTGCTCTTTCACCAGTTCAAGTCTTCCCATTGTACCACATTTCCTCTACTTTCCAAAACTTGTAAATATTCTGGGGATTTTAAAGTGGGATTATATCAAAGATAAATTACACAAGAAATAAAAAAAGATCCATATGAAGAAAGCATTTATCTGCTTCAAGTAGCAAATAAAAATCTTAGCTTCATACTCTTTTTTTGCACTTCCTAAGCTTGAGAAATGGGAGTCCCTGGGTGGTGCAAATGGTTAATGCGCTTGATTGCTAACCAAAAGGTTTGAGGTTCAAGTCTACTCAGAGGCACTTTGGAAGAAAGCCCTGGCTATCTACTTCTGAAAAACCAGCCATTGAAAACCCTGCGGAGCACAGTTCTACTCTGACACACATAGGGTCTCCATGAGTTGGAACAGACTCCATGGGAGGAAGTCAATGAAGAACATGGCGAGGCCATCCTGAGTGGAAGACATGCTCTACTCAAAATAAAACCTTTCCCACCAGCTCCCTGCTTGGAATGAGTGCTAGAGAGGAACACAGAACTACAGCTTGTGGGAGGGAGTGGAGAGATGGAATTTTGCACTAAATTCTAAATGACAAATTTCAGATCTTTTCTAAATAAATGTCACCTAACTGGAAGAGCCTACTCCTGGGTGTCCTTGGATTATCCAAGAGCAGGCTGGCAAGCCTGCCTCTGCAAACTACCCACAGTGATCAGCAAGAGGGCCCTCTTGTCCCTAAAAATCCATTTACTTTATGTTTTGATCAGCATATGCAGACAGGGTCTAATTCTAACCTGATTTTTCTTTTCTTACTCTTCTAAACCACAGGGTATTTATCTACCATAACCATTCCTCTATAATCCCGAAGCTCCACATGCTAGCTGTATATTTAAATAATATCATCAGTGACAGCACACACCTACTCAGCAAGTGTCATGGGTAGGTGTGGTGCAGGTGCTCAGACTGCAGAGATACACATACATTCTCTGCAATGGACAGATCATGAATGCAGTTGAAGAGGTATCTGAATTTTGGTTTTGGATACTAACAAAACACTCAAAGCTTCTCTTAAAAGTTGTTTAAAATGCACAGTTGATATCTGGCATATGATTTCCCTATTGTTTGTAAAGAAGATTTAGAATTAGCTGATTTTTTTTTTAAACAAAGGAAAGTAGAAAGACCGCACTTCAGTAATAATTTCTCTGCACTATACAGATTAGCTAGAGTGATCGCCATGCCACTGTGAGAATCGGCAGCTTATATATATATTCCATTTTGGGACAGTTATTTCCATTTTATGGAGACTGCATAGGTCAAATTATTTCATTAAATACTATATCTGCATAATCTCGATATGCAGGGTAAAGACACATCATGGCCCACAACTGCTTACTTTTATGGAGTGTCAGCACTGAGAGGCGCTAATAATCCTTGAAGAGGAGAAAGGCAGAGGACAGCTCTGGGAGGTAAGGGTTGCGACCTTGACCTTCCTTCCATGTTACCTTTGCCCTCTGTCTCCAGACTGATCTGCTGTTGTGAGACCAGCAAGGAAAAGCAAGATGGGAGAGATTGATACTCATGTAAAGCTGGATAACTCGACTATATGGATTGAGATTTATCCATAGATTCTTTCGGTGGAGCCCTGGGGGTGCAATGGTTAAGTGCTCGGCTGCTAACCAAAAGGTTGGCAGTTGGAACCCACCCAGCTGCTCTGCGGGAGTAAGACCGGGTGATCTGCTCTGGTAAAGATTACAGCCTAGAAAACCCAATGGGGCAGTTCCACTCCATCACATGGGGTCACTATGAGTAGGAAATTGACTCAATGGCATCTAAGAACACCAAGGTCTTTTACGGAATTTCCTCCATGGCCCCTACGTGGTACAAATGGTTTGCGCTAGACTGCTGAATTTTGTTTTTAAATACTAATAAAACACTCAACATTTCTCTTAAAAGTTGTTTAAAGTGCACAGTTGAAAGCTGATATCTGTTATATGATTCCTCTATTGTTTGTTTAAAAAACAAAAAATTAGAATTAGCTGGTTGGTGGTTTGAACCCACCCAGCAGAACTGGGGAAAAAAGGCATAGTCATCTGTTTCCTTAAGTTTACAGTCAAGAAAACCCAAGGTGCAGTTGTACTGGACTCAATGGCAGCTAACTAACAACAACAGGTTGTTCCTTCAGAAAGTATCTTTGTTCTCATTGGTGCTAATTTCTGTGGAGATGATTTTGATGTATTGTATGTAATTACCCAAAATATATTTCTAGTCCTTTTCCTCAACTGTGTGTTGCTCCCTGTATGGTTATTTTTGGGCTTTAGTCTCATTATCTTAAATGTCTGTACATTGAACAGCTTGACCTACTTATCCACCAATAGAACTAATCTACTTGATTTGATTTTGTTTGCTCTGCTCCTTTGTATTTGCTACTTTAAGCTTTCTCTCTCTGTAAATCACTCTACTCTGAGGAACAGTAGCAAATGCTGCCCTAAACTTCAGATAGGTTGTATACATTATTTTGTCATTGTCTACCAATGCACAGGAGCCCTGGTGGCACAGTGGTTAAGCTCTGTCTGCTAACTGAAAGGTTAGTGTTTCGACCCCACCAGCTACTCCTTGGGAGAAAGATGTGGCAGTCTGCTTCCGTAAAGATTACAGCCTTGGAAACCCTATGGGGCAGTTCTACTCTGTCCTATAGGGTTGCTATATGAGTCGCAATTGACTTGATGGCAATGGGTTTGGTTTTGGTTCTATCAACGCAGTTTAGTGCTTGGGGTACCCAGGTAAGGCTTGCTATGCCAGGTAGTCTTCCCCTCATAAATACATGAGGGCTCCTCCATCAATTATGTATTTCTAAAATGGTTAGCGATCTTAGCTCCTGTCACTGCTTTCATGCCTTCTGTACAATTTAAACGAAGCATACAGGCCTGATGTTTCTGACATTTTCAAGGATATTGTCTAAAATAACAGTAGCCTTAGGCATGTAGGCATGGGTTCAGATTTTGGAAGCTCCGTCACAGATGATTAAACCACAACAACACATCTGTCACAAAAATGATCTTACACAGAAAACTGAAGCCTAGAGACACATTTCTACCTACGATGCTGAAGCATGTATGAAATTTCATCAGCCATTTATTTACTTAGGTTAAATACCGTCATTTCCAGGTATCTCCGTAAAACTGCAAAATGCAAACACTTCTGAGCAGGCAATATAATACAACCCTACCGTTTTCTTTATCAGCTCACTGACAAATTTTATAATCATCACTATTCTGCAGAGGTTAGCTCTGCTGAGCCCAGGGGAAGCACTAGCAGAGTAATACTTAATCTATTCACTTACAAATATGTATTCAGCACCTGATTTAGAGCTGACACTCTCCTATCTGGTAGCCACTAGCCACATGTGGCTATTGAAATATGGCTTGTGTGACTGAGGAACTGAATTTTAATATTATTTAATTTTAATTGGTTAACATTTTATTTAAATTCCAATAGCTAAATATGAGTAGGGACTACCACTGTGGTCAGCACAGGGTCAGAACTTAGATGTTCATTAAGAAGAGAACTGTAATTTTGATGTTTACCCCCCACACATGCACACACGGTTTACATAATACAATTTTTATATAAATCATAATATATACAGACAATTGAGCCCTGGTGGCACAGTGGTTAAGAGCTCAGCTGTTAACCAAAGGTCAGCAGTTTGAATCCACCAGCTGCTCCTTGGAAATCCTACGGGGCAGCTCTAATCTATCCTATAGGGTCGCTATGAGTCAGAATCGACTTGACGGCAAAGGGTTTGGTGTTTTGAAACACGCCGAGAACAGCATTCTTCATTTCATCATTTTCTGTAGTGGTTTCTTTAGCACGGAAGAGCGCTGGTTTTGGAGTGTGGTACTCTGATCATGATAACCTGGTCTGAGAAAATGTATACTGTTTAGTCATCTGACTTCTGGGGAACTAGAAACCAGTCTCTGTTGAGTCATTTCTGAATCACAGAAACTCCATGCATGTCAGAGTAGATCTGTACTCCACAGAGTTTCCAATAGTTGATTTTTCAGAAGTAGGTCGCCAGGTCTTTCTTCCAAGGCAGCTGTGGGTGGACTCAAACCTCCAAGCTTTTGGTTAACAGCTGAGCATGTTTGACCATTTGTACCACGCAGGGATTTCTGGCATGTCGAAGGTGTTCAATAAATATTTATTGCATCAATGAATGAACTAAGTCAAGGAAAGGACAGCAGGCGGGCAGATACACATTCCTAAAGGACAGTTAACAAAGACCGCTGCCCAGTGGATGTGGCAGGAGAGGAGAGTAACTCATCCCTCCATGAAGTCCTTCATGCATCTACTGTCTATGTTTCTCATCCTACTCCTTGTCAGAAAAGTCAGAATGGTTAAGTGCCTCACTGCTAACCGAAAGATTGGCGGTTTGAACCTGTTCAGAGATGCCTCAGAAGACAGGCCTGGCGATCTGCTTGCAAAAGGTCACAGCTTTGAAAACCCCATGCAGCAGTTCTACTCTGCACACATGGGGTCGCCATGACTCGGAACTGATCTATAGTAACTGATGCTGGTATCTCCT
Source organism: Trichechus manatus latirostris (assembly GCF_000243295.1). NCBI lineage: Eukaryota > Metazoa > Chordata > Mammalia > Sirenia > Trichechidae > Trichechus > Trichechus manatus. The sequence continues at coordinate 18,304,649 of NW_004443959.1, read as the reverse complement.
CTTTACCTCTGATCACCCTCCTCTTCCTTTTGCTCCTTACAAAAGCTATGGGCATTTCAGCCGCTAGTATGCATGCTTCCACTTGGCCAGAACACTCTTGCCACTCCCTTCATACAACCTAAATCTGATCTATTGACCAAGACTCAAAACCAACCCTGGTGCTGCAATAGTTACGCACTCAGCTGCTAACCAAATGGTCGGCGGTTTGCACCCACCAGCTGCTCCATGGGAGAAAAGATCTGGCGATCTGCTCCCGTAAAGATTACAGCCTAGGTGACATTACGGGGCAGTTCTACTCTGTCATATAGGCTTGCTATGAGTCAGAATCCACATGACAGCACACAACAACCAAGATTCAAAAGGACCACTTTCTTCTCAGTTGCCCCCAAAAAATGATGACATTTATGTTCTTTGAATTTATAGTCTATGATTTAGTTATATTTTGCTGAATTATCCTGCAGTTAATTTACTTAGCATATTTTGTCTCATATCACTGTTATAAATATGTTTAATTCAGGGCTGATATGTTTTCCTTTGGTTTACCACACCACGGCTCTATTTTGAAGATTACCTTTTTTTTTTTGAGATTTCTTGATTCTCTACTCCACTCTTCAAAAATAAGTTATTTAAAGTCAATAACTCTCAGATTGAGATTGGCTGAAAAATACTAAGCAATTGCCTCTCTCTCTCTCACACACACAAATAGGTCAACTAATTTCTAAAATAATTGTAATATAACTTGAGCATTTTTTGCCCAGCAGAGCAAGATGGCTTTGTTACTGTCGATGTTTCTAAATCAGGTAGTGGCAAAAGAGTCTTTGTGAAAATTCAAGTTCTCCTGTTTTACAGAATGGGCTCGAAACAAATGTAGCTGCTCCTTTAAGTCTGTTTGACTGGGGGGAACCTTGAGAGGGCATTGGGGTTCCTTTTCTTCATTTCTAGTCAACCATAGTTAATCCCTATCAGATAGAAAAGAATCTGATCTGTTCTTAAAGACCCTTCAGAGGTAACACTACAACTTTCCTTGGTAACCTATTTTAAAGCTTAACAATCCTCAGTACCAGAAAACCTTTGTTCTTATTTTCTACTCAAATCCTTAAAGCCTCCATCTCAGCTCATGACTTCTAATTCTGTCCTTGTAAAGAACCCTAATTTATAGTTTTTCATGTATACACACCTCTTTTATACTATGCTATGTGCTTCTTTCAGCAAAACCCGTTGCCATTGAGTCAATTCCAACTCATAGTAAAACCTATAGGACAGAGTATAACTGCCCCATAGGGTTTCCAAGGAGAGTCTGCTGGATTTGAACTGTCAACCTTTTGGTTAGCAGCCGAATGCTTAACCACTGTGCCACCAGGGCTCCTTTTTTCAGCAAAAGGTGGTGTTTATCCTGTTTTTGTGTTTCCCACAGAACCCAGTGCACTGCTGGGTACACAGCAAATACATACCATATTTTGGAATGAGCTGCTGCCATGTTGCAGTCCGTTAAATTTGCTCAGCCTTAGTATACACGATATACTTGCTATGCACAGCCATGGGTCTTAGGCTCAGAACCAAGAAATGCTTGAATACACGGAGAGTAATAGCATGTTAAAGTCATCCTTAATAACAATTGCTACATTGCAGTTCTGAGCTGATTTGCCTGTTTTCAAACATTTTCATATATTGCGATTTCTTTCAGCTTCAAAACAAGACATTGAGATGAAGGAAGGGCAAGTATTAGTATCCTCAATTGGAAGTCAAACTTAGGTCCAGTGAGGCTGAGTGACTTGCTCAGGATAAGAGGTACAAGCAGAGTTAGAAAACAGACTCTGTTCCTAGACTTTATTCTATACTTCAACTGAGACACTAGAACTTGGAATAAAAATGAAATGAACAAGACAAACCAAATAAACTACTAATCCTTTAAAGTGGAACTTAAAAACAAATAGAATAAAAACATATTAGACCTATTATCTTACATGTTTTACTTTGTATTATGTAAAAAGATCTTTCTCATGCTTTATGCTTATTATTTGCAACTTAAATATATATCACGTTACATTTTCAGCAAGTTTTCTGGTTTGAATCGAAGTACCTGAAAATTCATCAAATATAAGGTATAATTATGTTTTATAGTTTTGCAAAATCAATTTTCATGAAGGAAGTTTAGTTTTTATCACAGAGAGCTAAAACCAAACCCACTGTCGTCAAGTCAATTCTGACTCACAGCGACCCTATAGGACAGAGTAGAACTGCCCCATAGAGTTTCCACAGAGCGCCTGGTAGATTTGAATTGCTGACCTTTTGGTTAGCAACTATAGCTCTTAACCACTACTCCACCAGGGTTTCACCAAGAGCTAGAAAAATGTAATTCTTTCATTACTCGTTCTCAAGAGACATGGTGCCATACACTTCAACATACTTGCATTCTACTTTCCCCAAAATAATACTTTCATACTTGCATACTAAACTTCCTAAAATAATGCTTTCATGGACTTAGGAAAAGATTAATTTTTAAGATGATAAAAAATCATATCCTTTCTCCCAACTGTGCCCGCAGCCATTCTCACATTGAAACCCTGCATACTAAACATATCATCTTTGTTTCTGTGTTGGTCTCAGAACCATTGCTTTTTCTGCTGACTGTAGGAGAAAACTGGTTGGCTAATTCTGATGTTCACAGTCTGTCTGCATTTCAACTTGTTCCCTCATCAGGGACATTTCCCTGAGAAGGATATAAGAGGATAATTGGCTAATCAACATGGAGAACAACATCCTAAAGGGAAGTTGGGGAATCCAGAGGCCACAATTCAGACCCTTCATCACATTCCTTCTGTCACTGTCTTATGCAAACTCAAACCTATCTAGTACCAATTATTGGGATGCTTCAGTAACCTGTGATATCATAGTACAGTATCCTGTTTGAAAGAGAGAGAGGGGGAAAAAAAAAAAAAGCCCAGTAAAACTCACAATTCTTTTTTTTTTTTATGTTTGTTTCTGGGGTAGGTTTTCACCTGAATTCTTTTTAAGAAAACCTAGTTACTAAGGAGTGGAAACGGCCCCATTAAAAGACAGTCTCATCGATAGGATAGTTTCATGGTCTGGGCAGTGAGTCCACTGAATAGGCACTGATCACTAGCACATCCACGATTATTTTAATAGATGACACTGAAGAATCACGTTACGCAGATTGAACAGAGGCACCCCCTCTGTTCTTGACTCTACACACGTTCTTGTTCTGTTTCAGTGTAAGTTGCCTTGCTTAGAGTAATCATATAAAAAAACCAAAAAACCAAACCGGTTGCCATTGAGTCGATTCTGACTCATAGTGACCCTAAAGGACAGAGTAGAACTGCCCCATAGGGTTTCCAAAGAGCGGTCAGTGGATTTGAACTACCGACCTTTTGGTTAACAGCTGAGCTCTTAACCACTTTGCCACCAGGGCTCCAGAGTCATTACATAGTGTTTGAAAAGGTTCTTAATATAACTATTCACATTTTCTCTTAAACTACCAAACTCCTCCCTAGATATGAAACTTCCCAGGATAGCACCACATCCTTGGCTAATTGCTATGGAGAACAAGAAGCTAAAGAAAAGCCAGAAAATCTCTAAAAAAGCAAGGAACCTACATCTTATCTAATTTAACCTAATGATAAAGTGAATTGTCTTTCAAAGTCCAGTTATCCAAGGTGGTCTTGAGATTCAAAAAAGAGTAGCAAAGAAAGAATGTTATCCACTTGCACACGCAATTCAAAAACAGAGTATTTCAAGAACGTGTTAAAAATGGAAGAACATATGAAAGTTTTCTTTAGTCTGCATAGCGAATTGCTATGCTCTTCTTCTTCATGGAATTTTTATTACTGTCTATAGGGGGCTACAATAAGTGTTCAAGTGAATAGATATAGACATAAACACATATATATGTACATATATATACATATATACACACACATATATATGGGTGAATATGTTTTATTTAAATAGTTATTCTATTTATGGGCTTAGAAATGAAAATAAATCATAACTTATTATGTATTATATAACTATGTATTGTATACTTATCAAATCACAGAATTAAAAAATATAGTTGTCATAACGTGCAAAATACGCTGAAGAAAAACCAGTGAACACTGAATACTAACCTTCTGAACTTTAGGATCCCAAGGGTACTTTAAAAATAAGCACACTTAGAACTTTATAACATACTTTGAAAATAAAATTCTTCATGTAAACCTACAATAGGTCAACTATACCACAAATATAATTAATTATGAATTTATATAATCTAAAATTAACTACTCAGAGATTCTTCCCTATTCTTCAAATAAGCAAAAAGTTGTAACAAAAAGAAACATGAGTTATGTAGTAAAAACAAACAAAACCAACATCAGAGTTTGATGATACATCTACCACTTATTGAAAAATAATGCAATCTTTCTGAGCTTCCGTTTCTAATTAATACAAGAGGAAAATAGTTTCTACCCAACCTATCTTACATGCTTACCGTGAAAATCAAACACAGTAATGTATGTGAATATACTCATTGGAGATGTTCATAATTTCTGTTCAAATATAACAACAATCCTGAAGGATTCTGGAGTTAAAATAAATACTTCATTCCCAAGTTACAATAAAGATCTTTCTGTAATCCCTGGGCTCCTATTGTGTTAATCTGGTGAGTTGTATAACTTTGTTTTAGCTAAAACAAAAACTTTTCTATAAACTCCACATTTCAATTTACAATACAGGTGGAAAATGCAACACTTGGCAAGCAAATAGTGGTATCCTATTATTATAGATAGGATAAACTTTATATAAACTTAAACTTTATATCTATTTGTAAGGCTGATGGCAGCTTAATTTTTATCCATGTGGTTCCATCATGAAGCCCTGACTTTTTCATGTTAGACTATGATCAAGTACCACATGGTTTTTGTACACATGTGAACTGGGTGCTTGGCATAGCGTAGGAATGTTTTCTTCTCACTGTTTTCTGAATGCATTACTTTTCTTTGAACTTTACATCTATGTTTGTGCTTCTATTTGCCAAGAAAAAGGCACCTCAACCTTAGAAGAAATCTGCTGACCCCAGAGACATAATGGTCCCTATCAGTGTAAAGCAAGGAGAATGAAAGGTCTATTTCAAGATGGTGATCCAGTACTCTGCTGATGAAACGTAAGTATAATTTTTCAGAAATGAGCAATTACTGCCAAATCCATTCAAGGGGGAGGAGGGAACAAGGCAATATCTCTTTTAGGTGCTGTATAAAATATCCTATACTCATACTGTGTTTGTCAAGTTAAAGAAGTTGCTATCATGACAGAGAATTATATTTATTGATAATGATTTGGGCACTAAATTGAGCAGTAAAGTGAAATGTAATGTGCTCAGGGAGTGAGGGTATGAAAATAGGTTGACAGAGATATACCTTCTGAAGCCTTATTTTAATAAATTAAACATAACTAGGAGTTTGATCACGGAAAATGACTGTTCAATCAACAAAGCTACACAGTTCCTTTGATCTAGGATCTTCCTGAAGATTCCTGACCCTGAGGGGTTATGAAATACCTGGAGTATAATCCACCTGGAATATCTTCATGTGATATTGGCTAAAGGGTGTCTTGGAACACCTGTTCCTGGAGCTCCTCCGACGGAGACTTCTCTCTATAACAGAAAAGCTTTGTGAAACAGTTTCCAGGAACCGGGTCTCCGAAGTGAATTTTTTCCTTAGGAGATGTACTTTCATTTGTCCTAGAAATGAAACAAGTCTTTGATGCCTCCCTCCAGGGAACCTGTAGCAATCAAAACCACAGTGAAAGGACCTCCCTAATTGGTCCATTGTGTTTTATTCTCAATGGGATTTAGGATTCGCATGAGATGCTATCTGAAAGGGAGTAAATTATTACACTTTACTGCCAAGGATATTCAGTAAATGGGATATATTTGTTTTATAATGGTAGCAGATAGCCTAATAATCTCATAATCTTTTCATCGTGATTGAACCTGTCTTTAGTAGTGTCAGATGATTGCTCTAAAGTTCATGTAATGGATGATTATGGGAAGTGTTTAGTAGGGTAGTTGGACGTTGAGTATGAATTCTAAAACCATATGTACAACACTTGATTTTTTTTTTTTATCACTGTCCTGTCTCCTGCTTCCTCTTCATTGGTATATGCTTTCTGGAACCTATTTCCTTAGAATGCTTCAGATTCAGATTCGGATTCAGACAGTGACTACCAAATACCTAAGTGCTAGCGACTATGCTAGGTGTGGCCACATAATTAGAAATACTGGGACCTCCATTATAATTATGCAATTATTTGTTTTGATGGTACTATCATACACCCATTTGCTATGCCCACTTTCTTGAATTTTTCTAGCAAAAAAGTCTTTAGTTCTGTTACATGACTTTTAAAAAGAATTTTATTCTAAGTGTTCACGTCAGAATAAACAAAACCTACACAAGCTCTGCGGTCAATTTCTGAAGCTATTTCAAAAAGATTTCTGACTACCTTTTCATAATATGTTACTTTGTACCTATAAAGATAGCTCATATAAAAGATGACCCTAAATAAACTAAAATTGCAAGTTTAATTCTAGCAAACGGAGAGCTGAACCTAAAATTTAGTTAAGACTCTTAATTAAATGATAAATCTTAAAAATCTCTCCTCTGCTAATCCATTGCACACATGAACTTCCGTAACTTCAAACATTAACGTCTTCTGCTTTTCAAACCAAACAAGAGTATGAAACAATAATATTTAATATCTCATTTATAATAGCCATGGTCAAGTTACATATCATTAATCAGCCTCAACAATTTATGATGTTGCCCAAAACTACATAGATTTAATATAGTGTCCAGAAATAATTTGCTAAATTTGCGTATGTTTCAACTTCCCACATATTTTTTTCTATAGAGTGACTGCTTTTAATTCTCAGCATGAAACTTCTTATCACCTCATTGATGACATTCAGGCGTTATGATCAAAGTAGACTTAGTAGAATTAGTGGTGACTTCATTTGTATGTGTTCTGATACATTTCATTATGATGCTCCACACCATGCTTTCTAATATCAAGACAAGAAAAAAATTTGGGAGATTGAAATTTAATACATGAAATGTGCGCGTGTGTGTACAGGTACATATAGACATGTTTGTATATGTATGTATATGTTTGTATAAGAAAGTGGTAAATTGTTTTCATCAGAACCTTACGTAACTATACAAATCTAAGATTACTTCATAAAACTCAGGTTTCATGGTACAAAACTGTTAGGACTTCTGAAGGAAGAATGGTTAATTCATGCTTGCCCCATGGGGTTAACAACAAGCAACTCACACCTACCTGATCAAAAGAGCTCTCTCCATTGGCTAAGACTATGGTCTTTTGTATTGACAAATCAGTGCTCCTAGAAATCAGATTCTTGAAGAGTTTTTGAGCCCAAGGGAAAAGTGTAAGAAAAAAAATATTCTCTTAAAAAAATTTAGCATTTCTAGGAGGTAAATTGTAAGCCAATGAAATAAGACTACACCTAGGCTCTTCAGAAAACTCCCACTTCTTGAGAAAAGTAATGACTTTTATGAAAGGATTTGTTTTGAAATCTTATTTTTGAGTCTGATACTAACAGAAAACTGGACATAAATGCAAAATCGTATTAAACTTGTTGCCTAAAACATCCTCCCTATTCTGAGCATCATGTCGGACACCTCAGATTCAGAAATATGGTTCTCAAATATGGAAACAAAAGACGGGTCGATTCATTACTTCAATTGTAATCTTGTTCATCCTCCTTACATAACAGTCACTGAAGTAAAGCTTTGGCAATTGACAGACCAAATCTATGTCACCAGTTGATGTATCAGATACAGTCCACCCTCCTCTAAGAAAGCATGTAATTAAAGCCACTCCAGTAACACTATTTTGGCTAATAGTATCTCTTGGATAGAACATTCAAGAAAATGTAAAATTAAGCTTTAGGCATGCTGATTTGACTCTCTTGATAATTTTTGCTAAGCTAATCAAATATGCACAGCATAAACATCTCAACAAATTATTATGACAACTGATTTGAACACCTATTTGACTGAAATAAAATCTAAAGTCTAACAGATAATTTGAAGGAAGTCTTTCAAACAAAGATTAAAGGCACATAAAAAGCTAATTTTTTCAGTGTTGACCAGGCCGACTTATTTTTTATGACAATCGCTCATGTGTCATGAATATTAAATTCAGACAACTGGTGGAAAAACTGACCCCAACTACCATTTGATACTTTGCTAATATTTTGAAGATTACCATTTTCCTCTTCTTCCTCCTCTTCCTCCTCCTCCTCTTCCTCTTCCTCTTCTTCATCCTCCACATCATCTCCATCTTCATCATCATCATCATCTTCTTCTTCAATCTCCTCCTCTTCCTCTCGGTCTACTTCCTCATCCTCTTCTTCCTCGTCCCCTTGCTCCTCATTGTCCTCAGAGTACTCTTCCTCCTCATCTTCCTCCTTCTCATCCATATCTTCAGTCCCATCACTTTCATAACATTCATCTACTGAGGAGCTGTCCGCTTTAACCGCAAATGGTTTTCGTTTCGGAGCTGGTTCTTGGGGCTGTTTATCTTGTGTTTTTCTTTTTTTAGCCAAGGGGCAACCATATACACTGTTAAAACAAGAAGAGAAGATGTGTATTATTATCTTCAAAGGACAGAGAAATAGGAGTCTTTGACCAAGTTATTTAAGGCTTAGCATGAATGCCATCAGTATATTTGCTGGAAGGTTATAAACAGACATATATTCTCACACGTATTCCAAAATCTGTTAATGAAATTATATCACAAAGAAATACAGCTTACACTTGTTTAGTTGGCATTAACATTTAGTTTGAGTCACCTATCTCCTCATTATTGGAATTCCCAAGAATGACACGAACATCCTAGTAAAATTCTGAGGATGGTTTATGAAGCATTTGCGTAATATGCATATCATGCAGTTGGCACTACAAATTCAATTTTTAAACATTTTACTAAATATACACTACATTTAATGTACATTTTAAAAGAATTAGCGTAAATCACTACATTACATATACATCATAAATACATCATGTGAAATACAAAAATAAATATGTTGTGAAAGAGCTTTGGTTATATTTGGATGTATATATTCTATGGATACAATTATATCTTTGGACATAATGAACAACTCAAAGAAGATGAACCATAATTGCCTATAGACAAGAAAACCCATTGCCGTTAAGTCGATTCTGACTCACAGTGACCCTACAAGACAGAGCAGAACTGCCCCGTAGGGTTTCCACGTAGCGGCTGGTGGATTTGAACTGCCAACCTTTTGGTTAGCAGTTGAGCTTTTAACCACTGTGCCACTGGGGCTCCTTATAGGTGAGAGTAACTGCGCAGTTTAGTTATTCAGTCTTGGCTTGTGTCAGTCCCATTTGGAGAGTTATGGAAAACAACTTCAGTGCTATTGATAGTCACCATTGAGTCAGCAATGAAACCAATGAAAACTTGGGTAAGACCTTTGAGAAGAGGCTCACAATCTTTTCTTGAGAAAGGGTGATTTTTCAAAGCTACAACACTAATTACAGTTTGTTTTTTTTCTGGAAACCCAATAAATCCTCTAAGGCATGAGAGGAAAAGAAAAGATGTGTGGCAAAAATACCATGGCCAAATATTCCATTTGTCTCAAATGGGATGTGTGATTTCTGTCACTAACTGAATACTTCCGTCGGGGATTCTTGCAGACTTCCATTAGCTTAGTTTTTCGACCTGGGGGTGCTGAAATGTTTGTCTAGTCTTGAACCCATCTTGTGCACATTTATCTTGAAAGCCTCCTCTATGCCAGACCCTGTGCTGTGTAGGAGATTCAGAGATGAAGGGCACGGCTCCTCAATTCAGGGCACTTATGGTCCAATGGTAGGACTTAGGTCAACACAGACCACTTTAGAACTATTCATCACTGCTCATCATGGTACACCAAATGCCTGGCATGTCATAGGCATTCAACACATATTTGTTGAATAAACGAATGAAGTGTGATAAATAGTATGGTAAAAATATGTACAATGTGCTGTGTCTTGAAAAAAGAGAGGCAACAAGTCATGGGTGCTAGGAAGTTGTCCAGGAAGAAGCAATGCTAGAGATTGGTCTTGACGCACTGTATTTAGGAGGTAAAGAAAACATTTTGATACATTTAAAGCAAAAAACAAAGAATTTGCAAACGTATGACTATAAGGAAGGACATGATAGATTCAGAAAACAAAAACTGGAACTTAAGAGTGTATGAAGGTGGTGACGGACATGAGAACGGGAGAGAAGAATTGAGAGTTAGATAGGGGTAAGATCAAGCTTGTGGGCTAATTATGGCATTCTTAGGGCATTCTAGATTTGTATGCAAGAAATAGAGAGTTATCTGAGTTCTTTCAAGGACTCCCTAATGCAATCAAATGTGCATGCTCGAAAGAGAATGGCAAGGAGTAATGAGGAGGGCAGATTAGAGAGGGTATGAGATTGTAGGTGGGGAGAGCAGAGTGAAGCTAGAGCAGTTATCCCAGCGGTGGCCATGGTTGGAGAAAGTATATTGAGAAAGGTAGTCAGTTCACCAGATGGGAGGACAGATGGGTGAGAGAAGTGAAGAAGATTGAGTGTCTCGGCTTGTCTTCCGCTGTACATCTTAGACCACTGGGTGGGTATCGGGAGCACTGCCCGCCACCAGTGAAAGGAGGAACAAAATTAGGTGTGTAGTTGTTGCAAAGTGGCATGGAAAGGGGAATATGATAAATTTTGTTTGAAACATGAGGAGTTCAGATTGCTTATGGCAGATCTTACTGATTGACTGACACTGGAGAGATTTTCAACTTTGTACCTCAGTGTTATCTCACACCATTGCTTTAAGGAGGAAATGAAAAAAAAAAAATATTTAAGGGGTTAGTATAGCACCTGACATATAAGAGGTACTCAACAAGTGATAGTGACCTGTGTCTAATAATGATAATTAAAAAATATGAAAATAATAATAAATAATTTGTATTATATTCTATTGTTTCTATTTCTGTTGTATTCAAGGATCCAGTTACCCAGCAAATACATTGTTCCTTATGTCTTTGGAAACTTAACATTATACTATTTGTTTCTATTACAATTACTTGTAAGACAATTTAGACTGAGCACACCAGTGAAAGGAAACAGCAAACGTTTTATGTTCTTTGGAAACTATTTTTTTCTTGCCGCTTGGGTGCATTTCATATTATAATAAAGATAATATTATTAATTTGGTGTCCAACAGAAAGCAAATATGGTGCAGTGCCAAGAGCTGAGGGACTTTATTTCCATCTTACCGTGGGTTAAGACCCTTCTTCAATTGGGATGTCATTTTCTTCGTCTGTAAAATGGGGACAGTTGGATGGGTGATTTCTAAAGCTCTCTCAGCTCTGAAATACTATGATAGCTGTTCATCTGCTTTTTAACTTTTATCTTTCAAGAACATGATAATCAAAACAAAACAAAAGTAATTATTATTCAATCAGGCAAAACTGAAGAAAACAAATATCTGTATATATAGCATTTCTAGTATGAACTGAACACAATCGGAGAGTTCTTTTATGTAAACTTTTACATGTGTTGGGGAGAAGCTGAGTCAATAATCTTAGAAAAATATTCCATAGTATTGAAGGGATTGTTCCACCCCTTGCTATCCAACTCCATCATACTGAACTAGTCACTTGATAACTAGTTAACACTAATTTCCATGCCAACAAATCTTCGCTCAAGATGGAGTTGAGTGGACTTATTTTAACAGATTCACGCTGTTTGTGTCAAAATAATAGATAGAATAGATGTGTGTAACAATAAGTATGCTTGCTGTCCCAGGATCTGCCCAAGCTTTTGTGGGTCATAATGACTATTGTATTCAATCCATTTCTTCTCTCTCTCCTCTCAGTTCATCAATACATTGTTTGGTACAGTCTGCTCTGTATAAAAGCTACTTGAACAACAGGTACTCACTAAAAAAGATCATCAGACCCATCTCTAATGATGTGATTAATCCAGATTGCTAGGAAATGTTTTAAAATCAATTGACTTTATGCTATTCAGTAATGTTATTCAAAGTATCCCTCACCATAACTTGGCAATGGTAAACTCTCTTTAGATGGTAAAAATCCAGCACTGTGGTAGAGTTCCCCATTTGATTATTTCTCTCTCATTCACACACACTTAGCTACCAAAAATTTCAAGATAGTTCACTTGCTGTTGCTCAGACCTTGCGATGGTGGTGCTGCGAAACTTAGAGCAGGAGAGCAGAGGGATGGTACTTTAAAACAGATGTTTCAAACCAGAAGTGAACAGAACTTGACTTCACGCATAATAAGCCTGGGTCACTGAGATATTGGCAGATGATGTGTCTGGTCTATGAGGACATTTGGGCCATGGGGTCTGTTGGACATTTTAGTGGTGGGTGTGTGGGTCATAACATCAGGAGATGGGAGTGTCTGGGCCATCAGATATTAGCATGTGGGATACTCATAGGCCCTAACTCTCTTACTCAGATGTCTTCCGCTTTGCTTCTCCTAGAGCTCCTCCAGAGAAAGAAAGGCAACTACAATGTAGCTACAGCTCCTCCCTTGCTTCTCTCCACAAGCCTCTCCCCATTTTCATGTTGCCCTTTTTTTAATCTCATGATATCTGTCACGGTTCCCATTCCATTAGAACTCTTTGGGGATGGAGGCACAGGAGCGAGAGGAGAGGAAAGAAACAATTGAGTACAGAGAGTAGAGGAGTATGGGCGTGGGTCTGGAAATCAGCAGTCCATGTAGAAATTCAGGTAGTAAACCAGTTGAGAGACACTAAAAAGGGAAATTAATGAATTAATTTGTGTTTCTGCCTGTCACAGTCTGGGGTAGAGTCATAATACAACAGGCCTGTTTTTTAGTTATACGTTCCACAAACAACGAATGTAGTCACAACAGTGACATGGAGAGAATGCCCAGTCCAGAGACCTGGCTTCTAGGCTTAGCCTTGCTAACACCTAATCGGGCAACCAGGACCACGTCACGTCAACTCTCCACCTAGTCCTCAGTTTACCTATAAGCATAATGAAAGGGTTGATAATCCCCTTCCTGCCCTAAAAATTTTAAATCATTAAAATTTTCTAAAGATTTTCCTTTTTATCATTAGAACTTACTAGCAAAGTGTAGGTTTAAATATCATCTAATCTACTTCTGTCTTTACCTGGATTGACTTTACTTTCCTATTCTACTTTTTGGAAAACAATTTAGATTAAATTTATCAGCTGTTTGGAATTAGCTGGCCTCAAACTTTCAGTGTCTCCTGCCAATTCACATATTTTGAAGCTCAAGTTTTCTCTATATCCACTAATGTAAAGTGTAAATAAAATAGACACCCAGATTACAAACAAATTCCCTTTTGTGACATCTCTACTTGATACATTCTCGTTTACTGCCAGTTCCTGGTATCCATTTTTAATGTGACAACTAAATCCAAGCCCAGAAGACAGATTTCACTCTATGTTAAACAGCATGTGCTCAAGAACCTGCTCTAATCAACAGATGCCTCGTGGTCTATGAGACTCAACAGTTTGGAGTATTTCAAAGAAATGCCTTGGAACATAAGTCTGGAACCTGACTGAGTCTGGAGAGTATGGATTCTCCTAAATGTACATTCTGTGAACAACCTGTCTGATGACGAGGTGGGCAGCAAACCCGGAAGGGAAGAATGTTGCACATCTGAGGAAGAGTGGGCTATGGCTTGCCTTCCTCCTCTCCACCTGGCGCATATTGCAGAGCCAGTTGCTGGATGAGAGCTGAGGCTGCCTTATGCTATTCAGTAATGTTATTCAAAATGTCCCCACCCCACTGCAATCACAGTCAGATTCAGCTAGGCTCGTGATGATCAATACATAGGAGTCTTTCTGTAAAGACAACAACAAAGCCACACTTGTGGAATGTCTCCAGATTGACAGAAATCAAGTGAAATAAATGGTAGAATCTTGGGAACAACTTGGATGCTGGGAGCCTAGGAGAGAATTCCAGTGACATGAATTGGCAAGTGCCATGATTGTTCCTCAACCCGCATCCATATACAGATGGGGTCTAAACTCAACTTGTTTTTTGTAATTCATTCATTGTCTCATTCCTTATTTCTGCTTTTTAATAGCCTAGTTAGGCGTTTACCAGCTGTCTGTTTTCCATAGTGGCTAATGGTACCTTGATTATGATAGTTGCTAAACAAATATTTGTTGAATGAAGAAAAAACAATAGTTTTCTCCATTTATTAAAAAATGAAGGCACTTATTGTACTCTCTGATGATTATGGGTTGGCATACTATCTTCCTCCTTCACTAGACAGAGAAAATCATCATTGTTTTTAATTGATTCTTATATATTAGAGCTGCAATATCCAATACAGTGGCCATTAGCCATATGTGGCCATTTAACTACAAGTTAAAAAAATAATTAAAATTAAATAACATTAAAAATTCATTTCCTAAGTTGTACTAGTCACATTTCAAATGTTCAACATGACTATCATATTGGACAGAGCAGATATAAAACATTTCCATCATCCCCAAAATTTCTCTAGACATTGATATAAGAGCCCAGTACAAAGTCTGGAACCCGGTAGGTGCTCAGTAATTGTTTATTTAATGAAGAAATGATGGAGAGGACACTGGATACTTCAGTGAAGAAGATGAGAGAGGAACAAGGGAGAAGGGGCCTGAGGTTAGGAAGGCAGCTCATAATTCCAAAACCATGACTTCAAGAAAGGTACTCGTCTGCTCCACCCTGACCCCAGCAGCTCAAGGGAATATGTCCTACATGGCTATGGCAAAGTCAGTCTCATTCATTCCTGAAGGACAAAGGCAGTGCCAAGAACAAGGTCTCAGATGATCGCGGTAGCTGCCTTAAAGCAGAGGCACTTCCTATATGCTTCCAAATGCTTCTGCACACCTCTTAGGCTAAAAGGTAATCATGGTTGCCAAATAAATTTTCTGCAATGTATTTACAAGCTATTTGATGTTTACTTAGATATTCTATCCTATATTCAATCAGTTTACATGATACATACTATTTGAAGACTATTTGAAGACTTATTAAAGAATTCTATATTTTTTTCACACAGTTGGAAACTTCAAAGAATTAGTAAATGTTATTACTTATAATAAGATCATGCTAGCTCACTAGTCAATGGCTGACAAAAATCTCCTCTTGCAATTTTTCAATATGGTGTCTCAAAAATAATTCTTCATGTCAATATAAGGAATGAAAGCCAGTAGTGACTTGATCTCACAGAAAATTATGCTAAATATCTCTTCAGATTTCATATAATTTACTAGTGCCCAGTGAAAGAAAAGCCAGTCCAAAGCACTTTTAACAGAGTAAAAAAGAAAACAAAAAACTAACCCCGTTGCTGTTGAGTTGATTCTGACTCCTAGTGACCCTACGGGACAGGGTAGAACTCTCCCATTGGGTGTCCAAGGAGCGGCTGGTGGATTTGAACTGCCGATGCTTTGGTTAGCAGCGAGCTTTTAACCACTTCGCCACCAGGGTTCCTTTTACAGAGTGGGGAGGAAAACAAATGGTTGGACTGTGATTTAGAAAATCTAGGTCTTAAGTGTTTTCACCTTGTTTAAGTTACTTCCTGTCCTCCAGGCTCATTTCTTAGAAATGGAAGAATTGCATTCGATTATCTCCATGTTCCTCTAAGCTTTAATATCCTAGGAACGTTTCTATGCCCATCTGAATACCTCATAATGTCTTTTAGCTGTTACAACTTTTAAAATCCTTTTCATGTTAACTTGATTTAAAAATTTTTATTCTTTTGCGTCAGGTTATTTTTGTAGAAACTTGGTTACTCGCCGTGGGGTTCCTGTAGTGAACTTGTATATGCAAAACATTAAGTATGACATGCTCTCAAGTCCAGTTTCCATGTTGTATTTACTGTTTTTTCCTTAATATTTTTATTTATCTAATATTACTGTAAACAGGGACAGAGTTTCAATAATTGAAAACAAACGTGATAGAGTATACTCTGACCCCATATCCTTGGTTAGAGCTGTTAACAAGAAGCAAAAGGAGCTCACTGAACAATTGCCTTTGTCTCCTGGGCTTGCACCCCGCCTGCGAGTGATGCCCTTAAAGTATGGTGCTCGTTTCGCTGCTGTTGAGTGGCCCCTGACTCATGGCAAAATACTGCCCGGTTCTGTGCCATGTCCATGATTGGCTGTGGATTGGACCATTGTGATCCATAAGGCTCTCAGTGGCTGATTTTGGAAGTACATCACCAGGCCTTTCTTTCTGGTCTGTCATAAAGTATAGGCTGGCTGAATGAGGTCAATTGAAAGGCCTGGAAAATCGACAAGTGGGGTTATTATCATCAAAATAACTCTTGAGTTCACTCTAATCTTTAATGTTAGGGATAATATTATTCTTGCATTGTTTGTATAGCCTCGGTTGTGTCAAGGTTAAAAGAATTATTTTGGAATAATAGAATATTTGAAGATATCTGGAGGACTGAGCTCGAATCGCAGCTCAGTTAATACCAGTACGACTTACACAGTATCTACTATGTGCCTGGCATTTTCTAAAAGCTTTCCATATTTTATGCCATTATAGCCTCACAAAAAGCCCTATGAGGTAGATACTATTATAATTCCTATTTTGAGGGACAGACATTTTAAGTAACTTACTTAAAGTCACACACTGAGTAAGATTGAACAAGTCATTTGACTTCCTTCACCCCCT
Organism: Trichechus manatus latirostris; assembly: GCF_000243295.1. Taxonomy (NCBI): domain Eukaryota; kingdom Metazoa; phylum Chordata; class Mammalia; order Sirenia; family Trichechidae; genus Trichechus; species Trichechus manatus. The sequence goes on along the minus strand of NW_004443959.1, from coordinate 18,287,889 downwards.
CCTTTATTTCCACCCCCATATGTCTTGGTTTCCAGACTTCTAGAGATGGATGATAATCCTGTCATACTTTCTTGTCGGGCTATTGTAAGGATCCAATAAAACAATACTATATTTATTTTTCTAATGTCTACAATGAGTTGGAATGGACTCGACGGCAACGGGTTTGGTGTTTTTTTTTTTTACTATATAGTAGTGGAAAAAAAAGTTGCTATCAAGACAATCCGACTCATGGCAACCCGATGCGTGTCAGAGTAGAACTGTGCTCCACAGGGTTTTCAATGGCTGATTTTTCAGATGTAGATCACCAGGCCTTACTTCTGAGGCATATCGGGTGTACTCAAACTGCTAATTTTTTGGTTGGCAGCAGTGTGTTAACCATTTGCTCTGCTCGGTAGCTCCACATGGTAAGGAGGTAGTCAGTAATTTTTGCTGAATAAATAGAGTGAGTGATTCATTCTTTCATTTATTCAAGAAATATTTCTTCTAAGAAAGTGGGCTAGTCACACTGAGAAAGACAGACTCAGTCCCTGAGATCTCATGGGACAAACAGCAGTGACAGCTACCCTCACCTAGAGGACTGGGAAAGATGAAACAATGCTGGAGGACCAGTTGGGCAAAGGAGAGAAAGGGAGAGAGGGGAAATAGATCCATTCGACTCATCAGTGAGATATGAGACTGGAGATAGAGATGAGGATAGATCACCAAGAAAGTTCCCTGGGTGGCACAAATATTTTGCGTTTGACTACTAATTGAAAGGTTGGCTGTTCAAATCTACCCAGTGGCGCCACAGGAGAAAGGCTGAGTGATCTGCTTTCTTAAAGATCACTATCAAAATAATCCTGTGGAGCTCAGTTCTACTCTGCAACAATGGGCTTGCTATGAATCGGAATCAACTCAACAAATGAGTTAAGGTCATCAAAGCCCCACTAGGTGGAGAGGGCTGGAAAAAAATGAGACATCTAGGCTAGAAACTTTGGTTTGTGAGCAGTCAGTGTGTGGATCCTCATAGAAACAATGGGGATGGGTGTGGTTTCCTGAGAAAAGGGTGGAGTGAGAAGAGAAGAGGGTTTAAGACAGAACCCCAGGAAGATCGTGAGTTTAGGATTAGTGAGGAAAACATGGAGCCAATAGAAGAAATTGAGATGAAGAGGACAGAGGACCAGGTATGCGGCTAAGTGCTGAAAGGGATCCAAGGAGAGGTAAGGCAGAGGGCTTCTTCTCAGGGAGCTTTGCGTGGAATTGAGAGAGAGGATGACAATATATAGAAGTGTAACCATCAGATGTATGAATGTAACAATTCACATCACACTAGTGAGTTCAGAGAAGGGTAAAGGAAGAGGGATGGGAGGAATAGGAATATATCACTGTGACGTGGGACTGAACTGGACCTGGAAAGATGGGTTGGATTTACATACATGAGAGAAGACTCAAAGTCAACGTGTATGTGTGAGAGGCCTGTGAAGTGAAACAAGGGCTACATAAATAAATACATAATGACTGGACTAAAGTGTATATATTTACATAACTTCCCCAGGATCATATAACTATATACATTTTTAATCTTGGCAATTTATTTAATTCCTGTTTATCTCAATTTCTGCATCTGTAAAATGGACACAGTAATACCTATTTCACAGACATTTGAAAAGAAAATTCCTGGCTGTTGAGATTGTTTCTTGTAGCTTTTTGTCCTTGAAATGTTTTTGTCCTTGAAATTCCCTCCTCTTTTTGCATAAAGTAATCCAATGTGTCTGTTTCTTTAAAGTTGAAAGAGTTGAACTAATACAGCCCTTGCGTGTGTGTGTGTGTATACTCACACACATATATAAATACATATACACTTACATATATATTATATATAACCCGCCTGATGCTGTCGAGTCCATTCCGACTCAGAGAGACCCTATAGGACAGAGTAGAACTGCCTCATAGGGTTTCCAAGGAGTGGCTGGTGGATTCCAACTGCAGACCTCTTGGTTAGCAGCTGAGCCCTTAACCACTGCACCACCAGGGTTCCATATTATAGACACACACAAAAAAAAAAAAAAAAATCAAACCCATTTTCGTCAAGTTGATTCTGACTCATAGCAACCCTACAGGACCGTAGAACTGCCCCATAGAGTTTCCAAGGGGCGGCTGGAGGATTCGAACTGCCGACCTTTTGGTTAGCAGCCATAGCCTTAACCACTGCACCACCAGGGCTCCATATACATATGCACACACAAATACATGTATATATATATACATATATATATCATATATACATACATATAGATGTATATATGTACATATATATATCATATATACATACATATACATGTATATATGTAAATTTATTTAATGAATATTTACAAAGCATTGAACATAAATAGGGCCATAATTAAGAACATAATTTCAGAAATGAAATAGGTATTAAATATCCCACACCTAAAGCAAAATACTGAAATAGTCATAACTGGTTATATGTGGGTGAAAGAATTCTGTAATTTTGTTTTGTTTTCCCTTTTGCGATTTCTATATTTTAAAAAGCATATGAGTACATATTGCTTTTATATTTATAAAAATGTTATAAGGCCGGTGACATGATTATGCACATAATACATGATTTCCATCTATATAAAAGCTAATGCTAATAGATTATGCTAATAGAAACTATCTCAGAATGATACAGCTATTAATTATTGTTTCCTTCCATTGGCTTTTCTTTATTTTTTATTATTTTCTCCTAATAGTATGTTTTGGAGGAAACTTAACTACTACAATAAACCAAAATACCCAAAAGGCCCAGACAGAAAGCTTTACGACATTTCATATGTCTCCTCCCTCCCTTCCTTTCTTCCTCATGTACTTCTCCACTTCAACCACACATCACCAATCTTGAGTTTATCTCAAAAGCAAATTCTAAGTGGGAGATATCCAGAACTTGCACAATTACACGCCCTTCTGGATGTATCTGCTGTACTTCTATGAGATCCTTTCTTGAAATGTAACAGGCCCACTAGGCCAAGAATTATGAGAACATGGATTTGGTCACTTAGAATTGGTATTTTGGAGACATAAATAATACCATGAGTATTTCTTCATATTTGATTTCAGTCTCATTGATGTTTTCTACAACACGCCCCTGAGACAGAAGGAAGGCAGTGAGGTGTGGAGAAGTCTGCATGCTTCTCAGGAAGTCTGTGATTCAGAGCTCAAAGGAGATGACCAGGGGTACCTTCCTGTTCCCAAATTCTGTTAAATTCTGCTTGGGTTCTCAATCTCTCACAGCTGGATTATCTCCTAGCAAATGTGTCTAAATCTAGTCACTTCCCACTGCTATTATCCTGCTTGAAATCAAACACATTTTCTTCACTTTTATCAGGTCACTCCTGCACTTAAATTTCTTCCATAGCTATTACACACTGAATCATATTTACACTCCTCTGCTTGATTTTTAAATTAGTTTTTATTTGCACATAATTTAAAGCATCAACCTATTTGAAAACCAGTAGTCCTCCAAATCTCTCCCTCAATGAATCTCCACTCCCCAATGGAAATATTTTCAAAATTTTAACCATTCTTTTTTTTTTTTTTACTTCTACTTGTCTAAAAAAAATGCTAATATGACTACTTCTTGATTTTCTAGTTTTAGACATTACCTAACACAACTCACTACCCCCCCCACAAGTGTATTTACAGTACTCCCATTTTCCCAGTGTGATCATATTGTACTTTTAGTTGGATCAACATTCAGTTTTGATATTCTTGAGACTATGCAAACTCTACAGAACAGCAAAGCCAGGAAACAGACTATGAGTGTTTTTGCTTTCCTATATAATTGTGATTTTCCCTGCATTTGTACAGTTTTACTTTCCCTAATTTTAGATGTCCTTTGCAGTAATTGTTTCCCCACATCACCTCCAGATGTATCAAACTCCTCAAATAAGTTCAAATCCAACAGGCATTCTATCAATTTCATCTTCTTGAAGGAACCTCTCTTTGAATCATCTCTAATGTGGCCTGATCTAGGTGTTTCCTCAGCTGCCATCTTGGAATCCCCCTTCAAAGTTTTCATGGGAATGCCCTTCACAACTGTTATAATTAGTGTCCCGCTAAAATGTGTGTTAGAATCCTAACCCCTAAACGTGTGAATGTTTGGAAAGACAGCTTTCTTTGTTATGTTAAACAGATCATACATACCCCAGTAGGATGTTCTAAATCTAATTATTTCTGAGTTATACAAAGAGCGACCAGCCCCAGAGGCACACAGGCGCACGCGGGGAAAAACAGACGCCATGTGAAGACCATCTACAAGCCAAGGAACCAAGGAGTGCCAGGGACTACCGAAAAGGAAGGTATCGCCTTGGCTGAGACCCTGATTTGGACTTTTTCCCTCTGGAACTGTGAGAAAATACATTCCTGTTATCTAAAGGCACCCACTTGTGGCATGTCTGTTACAGCCGCCTTAGGTAACTAAGCCAACACTGTCTGTGTTGGATCTCCTGGATCCTGGATCCCACGGCTTTCTCTTTCTCGATAGTCTCATTTGGGCACATCCTCCAGGAGCTTACCAAGGAAGGGTGCATGGAAGGTAAATTTTTTTTTTTTAATTGTACTTTCAAAACCCTGGTTGCATAGTGGTTAGGTGCTATGGCTGCTAACTAAAAGGTAGGCAGTTTGAATCCACCAGGTTCTCCTTGGAAACTCTATGGGGCAGTTCTACTCTGTCCTCTCGGGTTGCTATGAGTCGGAATCAACTTGATGGCAAAGGGTTTGTTTTTTTTTCTTTTTTTGGTTTAGATGAAGGCTTACAGAGCAAACTAGTTTCTCATTAAACATTTAACACACATATTGTTTTGTGACACTGGTTGCCAACTCCATGACATGTCAACACTCTCCCCTCCTCAACCTTGAGTTCCTCATTACCAGCTTTCCTGTCCCCTCCTGCCTTCCAGGCCTTGCCCCTGGGCTGGTGTGCCCATTTTGTTTTGTTTTGTTTCATAGGCCTGTCTAATCTTTGGCTGAAGGGTGAACTTCAGGAGTGACTTCATTACTGAACTAAGAGTGTCCAGAGGGCCATATTCTTGGGGTTTCTCCAGTCTCTGTCAGATCAGTAAGTCTGGTCTTTTTTTTTTGTGAGTTAGACTTTTGTTCTAAATTTTTCTCCAGCCCTGTCCAGGACCCTCTATTGTGATCCCGGTCAGAGCAGTCAGTAGTGGTAGCCAGGCACCATCTAGTTGTGCTGGATTCAGTCTTCTGGACTAATCTTTCCTTGTGCATTTGGTTTTCTTCATTCTCCCTTGTTCCAGATGGGGTGAGATCAGTGGAGTACCTTAGACGGCTGCTCACAAGCTTTTAAGACCCCAGATGCTACTCACCAGAGTAGCATATAGAACATTTTCTTTATAAACTATGTTATGCCAATTGAACTAGACGTTCTCTAAGACTATAGTCCCCACAGCCCTCAACCCAGTAATCTGGTCCCTCAGGGAGTTTAGATTTTTCTATGGAGGGAAGGTAAATTTTGAAACCTTGTATATTTGAGAATGTCTTTGTTCTATACCCACACTTAATTGATGGTTTGTCTGGTGTATAATTCTAAATTTCAAAGCATTTTCTCTTAGAATTTAAACAGTCTTCTTCATTGTGTTCTAGTTTCTAGTGATAGTGTTGAAAAGTCCAGTACGTATATACATGTTTTTTTTTTGATCAAAGAATTTTTGATCTTTTTTGTAAAACCTGAGAAACCCTAGTGGCACAGTTGTTAAAGCACTAGGCTGCTAACCAAAAGGTCAGCGGTTCGAACCTACAAACTGCTCCACAGGAGAAAGATGTGGCAGTCTGTTCCATAAAGATTTACAGCCTTGGAAATCCTATGGGGCAGTTCTACTCTGTCCTATAGGATCACTATGAGTTGGATGAAACCTAGCTTTCTCCTCTCTCACTGGAAACTTTGGATCTTCTCTTTCACTCGGTGTTCTGAGATTCCATGATGAATTCTCTCGGTGGAGGTATATGTTCATTTACTGGGCTGGGCACTTGGTGGGCTGAGTTGATTCTGAAAGTCAGTTCAGAGAAATTTTTTAAATTAACTTCTTGAACTGTTTTCTACTCACTTTTTTCTCTGTTCTCTTGTTCTGGAATTCCTGAACTGGATTTCCTGAACTTGTTCTCTAATTTTCTCATCTTTTCTCTTATTTCTCTTTCAACATTTTGTCATTCTAACTGAAAGATTTCTTTATCTTCAATCCTTCTCTTGAGTTTTTATTTCTTGTTGCCTTTTATTTTTGTACATTTTTTGAGGTCTTAATTGTTTTGTAAATAAGTACCTTTTCATTTCTTTGAGGATATTACAATTTTTTTGAATTTTTTTTCTCTCTACATAATCTCCATTTTCTCCAAGTTGTTTTTGTGTTTTATTGCTTTCATCTCTAAGTTTCACACTAGAAGCTTTTCACAAATGTCTTATCTTTGGTTCCATAGATTTAAGGTAGGAATACACACATTTAAGGGTAGGATTCTGTGTTGACTATGAGCTTCGAGTACAATTATCTGGTGAGGTCATTTGGTCAGATCACCTAACATAGAAGTATAATTTTTCCTCTTGGGTTGGTGAGATTCCCTGGAGAGGATTCTTTCATCCTCCCAACTGCAGGGTACAATATTGGCAAACAACATGATTGGAATCCAGTGGAGGGGGGCTTACAGGACTCAATATTCAGTACATAAATGCCTGCTAAATCTTCCTGCTTTTAGAGAAGTATATCTACCCGCAACTGTCCTGATGACACCGATGACAAACTCTCTGGTTTATTCTCTCTAGAGAACACATCTCTAGACCTTTTAAATCTCTAGAATGAAACTGAGTTGGTTCATCAGGCTACATGGAATAGAGAGGTAGATTTGATTGTCTGCTTCTTAAACAAACAGAAAGCTAGTTTTCCTGTTTTTTAGCTCCACTGTAATCTAGAGATCCCTGAGTTTTAAGGAATTCCGTAGTAAAATCAAGTCACCTCTCAGTTTTCTTCAGTGCTAGCAAAATATACCTCTTCTTCTTGTGGGGACGGGGTCTGCAGCATCAGAGACTACTCATCTATCTCTTTTCTTGCTTCTAAAATCTTGATGTTGTTTCTTCCTTTCCCATTATTTTCTTCCAGTGAGTTTTTGCCTTTAAAAAAACAGACTCTTGATTTGCATTGGTGGTTCGAGTCCACCCAGAGGCACCTCAAAAGAAAGCCCTCGCTATCTACTTAAAAAATAAAATCTGCCATTGAAAACCCTATGGAGCACAGTTCTTCTCTGACACACATTGGGTCACCATGTCAGAAGCGTCACACATGGAGTCACCATGACTCAGAGGCATATATCTAAGGTATGGCAGGCTTGGCACGTGCCCTGGGTGCCACTTGAAGGAGGTGGGTCCCACTGAGCAGTTTCTAATAACCATTGCAGTTTCCATAGTCATTCAGCAAGTTAAAACAAATACTTCCATATTTGAGAGCCTCCACGGGTCAAGGCAGACTGTGTGATCTTGATCTGTTCAGTTTAGAAAGAGAAGAAACTGAGAAAAATGACTTTGGGCACATCATAGACCAATTTTTATCAGTGAAAGCAAGGAGGGTGCAGTTGTCACTTTCATATAGTGCCATACTGTGTCAAGTAAAAGATAAATGAGCTTGACTTGTATTTTTGACCTGATATTATGGTACAGTCATCTAAAAGATGGGTGTCAGATGTTTGGACAGGGGTGCAGCAGAATAGCTAGGGGGGCACAGGAGGGCACTTGCCCCCAGACATAAGTCCAAGGGGGCTCCAGATGAGGTGCAGAATGACATTTTGAGGTGCCACAAATGTGAAGGCGCCTGACTGAGGCAGCTGGACAAGAGTGGGTAAGGCATTTCTGCTGACACATCAAGCAATCAACGTCTATTCATCTTGAAATTGGGGGGGGGGTGCAATTTAGAGATTGCCCCTGGGCACTCGTTACCCTCCCTACACCTCTACAGGGTGACAATTTCAGTGCTTTCAAGGTGCTGTTTTCTGTAGATACGCCTCTGGTTGTAATGTACTGGATGGTAGTTTTTTTTTTTTTTTTTTAATGATGAATGATGTTAAGTATCTTTTCGTGTGCCATTTGTGTATCTTCCTTGGTAAAATGTTTATAAAAGTCATTTGTCCATTTGTTTGATTGGGTTGTCTTTTTGTTGTTAAATTGTAGGAGTTCTTTATATATTCAGAGTGAAATAAGTCGGTCACAAAAGGACAAATATTGCATGAGCCCACTCATATGAAATAACTAGAATAAACAAATCTACATGGATCAAAGTTCCTTAGACGTTTCCAGAGGCGGGAGCGGGAAGGGGGTAGAGAGTTTCTGTTAAGGGTGATTGAAAATTTGAAAACACAGTAATGATGGTTACATAACATGAGGAGCACAATTAATGTCACTTAATTGTCACATAAAAATGTTAAAATGGCAAATATTTTGTTATAAATATATGTAACAAAAATGGAGCCATGGTGGTGCAGTGGTTAAGAGCTCATCTGCTAACTAAAAGGTCAGCAGTTCAAATCCACCAGCTGCTCCTTAGAAATTCTATGGGGGCAGTTCTTCTATTGCGTCACTAACAGTCAGAATTGACTCCACAGCAACGGGGTTATCATCATCATCATCGTCATCGTCATCATCATCATCATCATCAAATCAGATTATTTACTGTCATTTTAGTGAGGTTTTGGAAGTCAGTGGAAGCTAATAAGTGTGTTCTATCAGTCATCTTTAACTTGGAGATTGTGAACTTAATTTTTCAAACCTTTAAAAATTTGGATGTGCTCTTCCTATATAATTTCAGTTTCCTCTACACACCCACATTTATCTTTCATTATAGTCAGTCCATTTTTCATCATTCTCATCCTACAATTCTATGTTTGTTCAGGATCCCTCTTGCCTGGAATGCCTTACCTACTGATCCTTTAAGACCTATCTCAAGTTCTGCCTTCTCCATAAGACCATTCCTGATCAGTTTAGAATTCAGGATCATCTATCTTTATGAACTCTGTGCCACTAGAGTTCTGTACTACCAGGTGTATAGCATCTAATTTTAAATTACCTTATATCATTCTTGACGTTTTCATGAAAGCTTGTCTTAATCTCTTCAATTTAACTGCTTTTTCCTTGCCTTGAGGGACCATATCATGTAATTAATTATTCTAAATGCCCACTGTGCCAAATGAAGCAGTTGGTAACCAATACACATGTTTCTACTGATTGATTTTATTGCCAATTTTGGTACTGGCCTACCAGCCATTAGGCTAGGTTCTACCAACATTTGGCTTTCAATGAAATGCTTTTTGTCTCTCTTTGCTCTATAAAACAAAATTTACTATACTTGTCACTTACAAGACTAGACTGTTGAGAATGTTATGATAAAATTATTCCAGCAGCCAATCTGCTTCTTGGCAATAAGGCAGACAAATTATGCTGCTGGATAAAATATTTAAACTACCACAGTGCTCTTTAAGTGACTTTCTATTTTAGCTTAAAACCCCAGATGGTTAACAAGGCTTCCGAAAGTGACCAGTTCATTAGAGAGTGACATACGTGCTAGGAGACACTGCTTTCTAATAAATACCCTAAGAACAATGGAAATCTGGAAGGGGTCTTTGAAATCACTTAATCCATCTTTTTACTTGGAAAAGTGAAACTAAGCCCCAGGGAGAGAGCTACTGACACGCACGATGAGGTCAAGAATTAGTCAACAAAGGACCAGACCTCCTGCCTTCTAAACAAGTGTCTCTTCACTTCATCTGCTGGTCAAAAGAAAAGTTGAAATAAATATTAGCAAAAGTAAGCAAACAGACAGAACCTCTATCGTGGACATACGCCAAACATTGTATTTCTCATACTGGCCGCCTGTTAAACGTCATAGCTGTGTTTGCCTGAAGGACCAAACCCAGGGAGAGAATTACCGGAAACAAACACGGCACTTGCAGCTAGACTGTCAACCACATAACAGTCTCAGCTTTCTGAATATTTCTAAGTTGACACCAACCCTCTAGGTCAGAAGCATGCTGGCTCATGTTTAACATTACCACAGTAACATGGACCATCTAGTCTGTACTTAGACAGACTTCGTGATTCTTCCGGCAGTCCGTGGCATATTTGCAAAAACTGTATCTATTAATGTGCTTTAATGTTTGTGGCAGTAACTGTGACAGCATCCTTAGTAAATGATGGTTGCACTTTAATACTGTTACAGTTACTTGGTACTGTTTTCAATACTGTTTCAGTTCTCTTTTTAAAGTACTTCCAAAGTTGCAGCAGTACTACTATCTTGAATTATGGTCATTAAGATTGATAGAAGAACCGAGAAACAGTCTATATACGAATTTATAATTCTATTAGTTACATCTTTGCTCAGGGGAAATTTATACATGGAAACCAAACCAAAAAAAATCACTGCCGTCGAGTCAATTCCGACTCATTGCGACCCTACAGGACAGAGTAGAACTGCCCCATAAGGTTTCCAAGGAGCGCGTGGTGGATTCGAACTGCCAATCTTTTGGTTAGCAGCTGTAGCTCTTAACCACTACACCACCAGGGTTTCTATACATGGAAACAGACATCTGTAAATTTTATAGGAAAAGGCAGAGGATGGGTGCGGGGAAGGGAAGGATGGAAGGACAGCATTGAGAATAAAAAGCTGCTTACTTATACCTACGAGGTTCTAGAATGCAAGAATGAGGCTACAGGTAACAACTCATCTTGGAAAAATAAGAAAATAGAGTAAAACTAAAGATTTCCTGCTCTTCCTCAAATACATAGTAGATTTCCCTCCTTTAGGCTCCAGGATATAGTACTTTATTTGGCTGGTTAGATGTTATTCAACTGTGAAATATGTAAAATTCTGATGGTTAAAAGACAGAGATGTTTACATCTTTAGCTTGGGGATAAAGGAGAGACAGTTTAACATTCTAGCTCAAAGTAATATAATTATTTTTATGATTATATCTAAGTATAAAATATAAATATAAAAATTACACACACACATACACACATACTCACAAACTCCAGGCAAAATGTGCCTCTCTATAGAAATTGTGAAGCTTCTAAAACATACAGCTTTTAATGAGTTATCACAGGCAAAATGTAATGTCCACTCTGCATGGATTGTCACAGCTGCTCCACAGTTAAGTGGCCATTAGGCTACAAACAATGGGCCTTAAAAATCCGATTACTATAAAAAGGATAAGAAAATGTTTGCTCTGTGATATCTCCTTGCTTTTAATTTCTGTGGCAATGGTTATTTACAAGCTGTTGTGCCCTTCACTTTTTTGTTGAAGTGTAACCTTATAATCAAACCCCATCTGCCTTTGTGGCTTCCGACTCAGTGTTTAGATACTATCTTGGCTGGACACAGCTATTTTCATTCTATTTATTTACTTTTCAAATAACCATTAGAAATACTTTTCCAAAGAAAGCACGTAACAGATTTCTTCATTGTGCATCCTGTAGCACTCTACAATACACCACATGTGGAGATACAACTTGGGTCGTATCTTATAAGAACAGAGGTTTTTATTACTGCATTTGCTGTCCTTTGTCATTGAATACTGTACTCATAGGTGTGGACCTCCATTTTTGATAGTGTAACCTTCTCTTTTTTCTAAACTCTGATGACAAGAGATGTTCGATTTTCTCATGACAGACAACACTAGTTTTGAACAGGCAGTTCTCCCCTTTACACGATGATCTAGTGGGAAGCAATGGAAAATTCCCTATCTGTTTCCAATGGAGGTAGAGTCAGAGTCTTGCAAGAAAGGTGCTCTGAGGACAAGTTCAGACTATTGACTGAGCTTCCTTCATTCTAATTCTCGCTTGTATTATCTGAATACATTATCTTTGTACTATTTGTCTCCAGCTTGTTTGTCTTTATGAACAGGGAAGATGTCATTCAGAGCACACAAGGATGCCCAGTGTGGTTGTGAAACCCCAGAATGGATGAGTAGGGCAGTGGCAGCACTTTCTGGAATTTCTGCATCAGAGAAGATTGATTGTGGTAGCAGCAGTTGAAACTGGGGAGGTTTCTGTAGTTTATAGCTGTTTGTCCTTAGACATAATTTCATTGAGGTGTCTTAGTTGGGTGTGGGGTCATGGTGTGTGTGTGTGTGTCTATATGCACATGTGTGTGTGTCTATATGCACATCTGTCGTTGTCAGGTGCTGTTGAGTTGGCTCCAATTCATGGTGACCTTATGTATAACAGAACAAAACATTGCCCAGTCCTATGCCATTCTCACAATAGTTGCTAAGTTTGAGCTCTTTGTTGCAGCCACTGTGTCAAATCATCTTATCTCCCTCTTTTCCACTGACCCTTCTATTTTACCAAGCATGGTGTCTTTCTCCAGTGGTTAGTCCTTCTTGATGACACATCCAAAGTAAGCAAGATGAGGTCTCGCCATCCTTGCTTCTAAGGAAAATTCTGGCTGTACTTCTTCCAAGACAGATTTGTTCATTTATCTGGTAGTCCATGGTGTATTCAATATTCTTCACCAACACCAACACCAATTCGAATATGTCATTCTTCTTTGGTCTTCCTTTTTCATCGTCCAGCTTTCGCATGCATACGAGGTGATTGAAAATACAATGGCTTGAGTCAAGTGCATCTTAGTCCTGAAAGTGACATCTTTGCTTTTTAACACTTTTAAGAGGTCTTTTGCAGGAGACTTGTCCAAGGCAATGTGTTGTTTCATTTTTGCTTGATTTCTAGACTACTGCTTCCATGGGTGTTGATTGTGGATCCAAGTAAAATGAAATCCTTGACAACTTTAATCTTTACTCTGTTTATCACGATGTGGCATATTGGGCCAGTTGAGAGTATTTTTGTTTTCTTTTGTTGAGGTGTAATCCATACTGAAGGCTGTGGTCTTTGATCTTCATCAGTAAGTGTTTCAAGTTCTCTTCACTTTCAGCAAAGAAGGTTGTGTCATCTGCATATCACAGGTTGTTAATGAGTCTTCCTCCAATCCTGATGCGGCATTGCTCTTCATATATTCCAGGTTCTTGGATTATTTTTTCAGCATATAGATTGAATAAGTAAAGTGATACATATACATATATACACAATACATATATGTGAGTATTTGTGTGTGTACATGTATATATATATATACACATATGTATGACATATAGAGTAGTGAACTACCTCTGGTTATCTTTCTCATAAACATTTGAGATGTAGATTGTCAAGCCTCCAATTTTCTGATAGAGACTGTCTGCTCATTCTTTTAAAGCAGCCCACGCCCTTGAGGAACATAGGCGAGAGAGAGGTTGATTCAAAGTATACATCTGGCACATTCTAGGTTCTTTGTTTCTATTTTGTTTTAATGAACATATTGCACATTTAAATCCAGTGTATGAAATGCTTTAGTGAAAAAGCTCTAAATCCATTTCCAGATCTTCTGTCTCCCATAAGCTCTTCCATGTGGGTGTTGTCTTATAAGGCACACAGAGCTGTCTTCATGAGCTTCAGTTAATCTTCTAATTATTACTCTTGTGGAAAGAGGATACACTTCAGAAAAAGCATCCTGAAATGCAGATAAACCTGGGTAGACCACTGTACCCAGGGTAAGATTTGAGCTGGAAAACTTTTTTTTTTTTTTTTAAGACGTATAGTGTTGCTTATTTCATGTCCATGCAGAAAATCTGCTGATGGGGCCTGGGGAGAAGAAGGTAGCCATTGTATATAGACTCTAGATAGGTGCTTTCTTTGTTAAAAAATAAAACTCTTTGAATCCAGCTCATTAATTGGTTGAATGTAAATGATGCTGCTACCAAACCAGAAAAACAAACCCGCTGCTGTCGAGTCTATTCTGACTCATAGCGACCCTACAGGACACAGTAGAGCTGCCCATAAGTTTTCCAAGGAGCAGCTGGTGGATTCGAACTGCTGACTTTTTGGTTAGCAGCTGTAGCTCTTCACCACTGTGCCACCAGGGCTCCAATGCTGTTATAGTGGTGCCTAAAACCATTTTATCAGTCTCCATATTTAACAATGCTACATAGACAAGAATTTTTCTTATTTTCTATCAGTTTTCTTAGGAACTACCCTACCTTCTCCTCTCTGTAAATAGAAAGATAAATCTTAGTCCTACAAAGATGAATGTTCTCATACTTCTTAATGGAGGAGGGGACACATTGGTCCTGGGAGACAGAAGATCTGGATTTTAAACTTCTTCTATCATGTGGCCTTGAATAAGTCACTTATCACTATGGGTCTCAGGTTCCTCATCTATAAAAGGAAGGGGTTAAACTGATCCTCAGAGATTTTAAACAGTTTTCCGGATTCTTGGGGGTCTTTAAAGAGTCATCTTGGGGTCTCCATGGAAAGCAAGGAGGTGACTGCAGAAGTCCCACCCCCTTGGGCCTGAGCAGCTCTACTTTGGCCTGTTTTTTATATTGCAGTTCTGTGTTCCATGCAGATGTTTATTTGTGGGGAAAAGGGTTTAACTGAGTCACCTGATTGCTAAGTCCCATTGAATCTAGGATTCTAAGGTGTTTCTTTAAGCAGTTCTATTGTAATGTAGTTCCTCACATATTTTTTTGAAAATGGGTTAGTCATACAAATTAAAACAAGCAAACCAAACAAACCAAAAAAACTGGCACTAAAATCAAAGAGTAAGGCTCTGCCCACGAAGCACAGACCCATTTAGGTATGTTAGTTTCTCAACATCTGATAGATGCTAACATGAGAACTGATGATGTGGAAATCAGTGTTGTTGTTGTTAGTTGCCAGTGAGTCGATTCCAACTCACGGTGACCCCACGTGTGCAGCATAGAACTGCTCCATAGGGTTTTCAAGGCTGTGACCTTTCAGAAGAAGATCATCGGGCTTGTCTTCCCAGGCCTTCTAGGTGGGTTTGAACCACCAACCTCTTGGCTAGTAGTTGAGTGCTCAATCATTTGTTATCTTACTGCTGGAACAATGACAACAACCCTAAATCAAAAGGCTAGATCTGAAAATAAAGCGAACGTACCTCCAAATTATTCAAAAACATTCTTTAAAAATGGTGTGTATTGGGGCTTCCTGGGGCCACATTCCTGAAGATATGGCTGAGAAACTAACTTCAGATCCCTTTTGAAGAAAAACAAACTCACATAACCCTAATCCATCCGTTTCTCCACTCTCAGCCTACATGGATCAGGGACTTTCGGCCCTCTGTAGGCTGGGACTGTCAAGATGAGAAGACACAAATAGATAAAAGAGTGAGGTCTGTCTGTGCAAACTAGCTAGCATTCTCTTGCTAGTACCTAATCTGAGCTTGCATTGACTGAACTGGGTAATGTTACCAAGGACTGGCTAGTGTGCTTTAGCCCACTGTTGAGGGCAGTGACAGGGTTAAGATGTGTTGGAGACTATGGTCGTGGGGTGCGGTATGGCTACATCCTGTACCAGTAGGAAACTTACCCATATGAATATTTTCCTCTACCATTCTTTCCCTGAAAAAAATGCTTGTGTGCTTTGGAAATTATTTTTAAAAACTGGAAGGATAAGCAACAGAAAGAGTTGTTGGGCCTCAGGTATCAAACAGTAGACTAGGATATGCTGGAAGATTGCAAACCTTAAAAATGATAGCTCTCCGAGTAGGCAGATGCTTCCTGACCCTTCTTTCTCATGTACGCATCACCTTGGTCTTCAAGGGGAGAGAGGGACGGTCGCCATGATGGCATCTTAGCTTGTTTACTCAAGAAGGAACCTTATAAATATCCTAGCATCCTGGGTCTACATCTTGGGGTCAGTGTCCAACTATTGAAATAAAGAATCGTAACACAGTTAAATGCATGGTAAACTGGATACAGGGACAAAAAAAAAAAACAAACAAAACCAGTACAATGAAAAGTACGTGAGACGTGGTATGAGAAGGACAGAGATCCAGACCCAGATTTATTAATTACTATCTATTGGACCTTGAGCAAGACATTCAACCTCATTGGTACTCAGTCCTTTCCACATAAAATGAGGATAACATAACTTTCTCACATATGTAAAAATACATGTAAGCTGCAAACATATTGAGAGGTTCACCCCGTTCCAAAAAGGATTTAAGGTGAATGTTAACATGCTCTATAAAATATAAGCTGTTACTCTATAAAATCGCATTGAATGTGCTGTATTTCCTCCAATTCCTGTGCTTTGGACTGAATTATGTAAGTGAGAATGGAATGTTGTTTTGTTAGTTGCTGACAAGTTGTTTTCAACTCATAGTGCCCCATGTGTGCAGAGTAGAACTGCTCCATAAGGTTTTCAAGGCTGTGACCTTTCCAAAGCAGATCACCAGGCTTGTCTTCTGAGGTGCCTCTGGGTGGGTTTGAACTGCCAACCTTTCAGCTAGTAGGTGAACACATAACCGTTAACCTGAGTCAAAACATGGGAGTAAAGCTGGATTCCCTTTTTTCCCTCACTCTTGCCCAATCAGTTTTCAGTCCTATTGCGTCTGTCTCCTCAGTGTCTCTTGAATCTCTCCTCCTTTCTTTATTCTCTCTGCTGCTGCCTCAGGCCAGACTGGTTATTTTTCATCCGTGTCACTGCCACAGCTTTTTACTCATCTAATCTTCCTCTGATTTATTGACCTGAGAGCTGACAGGTTGTCTTTCTAAAACATTGTTCCCCACATCAACATTCTTCAATGGCCTCTTTTCTTTTTCCCTTCTGCTTCCTTCCCTTCCCTTCTCTTTTCTTCTCTCTTTCCTGAGAGGATGCTATCCAAACACAGTTTACGGCAAACGAGGTCTTTCATGACCTGGCCCTACTCATACTGTCATCAGCAGTGATCACAGAGTTTAGGTTTCTCTAACTCCGTGTGTTCCCCCAGGAGGCCCTTCCACAATGGAGCCTCTAATGCCAACAGCCTCATTTCTCGCCATGTTCTCCTCTAGTGTTCTAACACCAGCCACAGGGGCCACCTGCCGTCTCACAGAAGGCCGTGCTTGCGTGCTTTGTTTACCATCTTCACTGAGCTCCCCTCTGTCATTCCCCGTCATCACTCTGCCCCTCTCAGGCTAATTCTCTATTACTTCACCACTCCCCTTCAAAGACCCTGCCTCTGGGAAGCTTGGCCTCAACTACCAGCATGGACTTGGTGCTTGTCTCCTGAGTTACTCTGTGCTCAGGAATTGAAAATCAGTGGAGAGCAGCAAGAACGCCTTGTTTATCCTTGGAATCTCAGCACTCAGTACAGTGCCTGTCACATTCCAGGTACCTGGTAAATAGTTTTATATTGAATGACTGAACAAATATTGGAAACTTTCCTCTGCCTCCGTGCCTGATACACACCTCCCTCCATTGCCTGGATTGCCCTACTACATACATACCTCCTGATTACAAACTCTACTTTTCTTTCAAAAGCCAATTTGAGAGTCTCCTCCTTCTTATGGAGACTTTCTGGCAATCCCAAGAGGGTACAGCCAGTGTATTTCGTTGCACCTCACAATAACCCCTTATAAGCACTCGTAATATTATATCATATTACAAGTGTTATACGATTTTCTGCAGAGAGGCTGCAAGTGTCTTAAGGGGAGAAATTGTTTCCCTTCAGGTATATATTTCCCTGTGCATAGCACAATTCCTGACACATGGCATATGCAGGCAATAAATATTTTGGGTCATCACTGGGTAGTATTCAAGAAGACTTTAAGAAAAAGACATAATATTTTACTGTGGATTATAAAATTAGGTAGAATTAAACCTAACCCAATGTGTTGTCAGTACCTTTTATTGCATAGGTAGCAACGTTTTCCAGCAAACATTTAATGAACGGTCATTGTGAGCCCAACATCATAAACAACCCTGTGGGTAAGACTAAGAGGTAGAAGGCATTATCTACCTTTTGAGGAATTGATGACAATCTATTTGGGAAGAAAATTTTATACATGGACAGAAAGTGTAGTAATTGAAAGACAACATATAAGCAAGTGCTTCACAAAAATTGCTATCAATAAAATATTGCATTGTGTTTTAAACATAGAAAAGGAATCTACTTTTTAAGAGAAAGTTGTGATAAATCCTTGTTGAAAATGCTCAGATGTATTTTGCATAGATGAAAATACTGCGGAAAGAGAGCTGAGATAACTTGTCCTAGGTCCTATAACTAGTTAGAGCCAAAGCTGGGGCTAAAATACAAATCTCCTTACCTCCATTTTTCAAAATGTTGTCACATTTTGAATTTTTTTTTGTTCTAGCCTTTTCTTAAATTAAAATCAACATGCTTAGTATTCAATGCATTTATAAGTGGTGATGGAAGAAAATAAAAATGACTATTGTCAGCAATTTGCTGATGATGGAGAGTCTTAGTCTCATTTTATATGGCAGAGGACTCAGAAAATCTTCTGCTCGCAGTTCAGGAAGTCTTTTCACTGGTGTTCATTTCCTGTACTTCTCCCCCGTCATCTCCCTGGGCTCTTCACCCTCCTTTGTCTATTGCTGTGCTTGCAGATACGTGTGCACACCTGTGTCTGTTACATGTCTCACATGTCTCACATTCAGGGACCTTGCTCCTAAATGTTGCTCCGGATGCAGAACTGTGCATGCCGTTGACACTCAATAATTCAGCATAACAGGACATCTTTTTAGAACATCTGTAGAGTCATATAACCTTCTACCTGGCCAAAATAGAGGTGATCATTTAGAACTTGTCTATATGTAACTCTCTAACAAATATTGTAAGGTCCCTAGGTGGTGCAAACCACTTGTGCTTGACTGTAAACCTAATGGTTGGCAGTTCAAACCCACCCAGTGGTGCTATGGAAGAAAAGGCCTGGCTATCTGCTTCTGTAAAGATGACAGCCAAGAAAACCTTATGGTGTAGTTTTATTCTGTAACAACAACAACAACAACAAATATTTTCTTTTCTGAAAAAATAAAAAATTTGTAATTTTTAAACAGAAGCAATGGATGAGTTTCCGAACTGGTCAGAGAGATGGCTGATTTGTGATGTCCAGCCCTCTCCATCTGCTTCCTCTTCTTTAGTCTCACTGTAATACTTCCAGGACCCCGTTGACCACAGCAGGCTGTAACTGTCCGTTTGTCTTGTGTTTCATTAGCGTGTGTGTTTCTGGAAGGTCAGGATGGTATGTCACGCAATTTTCAAACAGACCCCACAGTACCTGATTCATGGTAGGTGCTGAAGAAGTGTTTGCTGGGGTTCTGTTATCTGGCTTGTTCTATAGATGCTGTCAGGTTGAATTCCTGACTGCTGTAGCAAGGGAGTTAAGAGGTTCTAAATAAACCCAGAAAGGCACATGACTGCAGTTATGCAGGAATTAAAAAAAAAAAAAACAACTCAGAGCATTGTGTTGCATAATCTGTAATGTACATTTCAGGTATGAATTTCTATGATTTTAAAACCTAAAGACACTTTTATATCGTGTTCAAATCTAGGCCTTTAGTAAAGGCTCTAAGAAAATGCTTCCAAAGCACTGCAAATTGGCTTTCTGCTCCAGAAAAAAAGAAGGGTAAAAATTTCTAATTAAAAATAATCTTAACTAACAAGATTTATTCTGTATTATTATTCATTTTGAGATAATACAGGAAGAAAAAAAATCAACCCACATGAAAGACTTAAAAATGAGAATAACTTTCAAGGCATGAGGTATAAAAGTCAACTATCTGCGTCTCTACATCTCCAGCTTGCAGAGTTCACACATTCTGTGCTCAGCATTCAGGTATCTGTACTGTGTGAAAGGCCAGATGCTTACTTGAGAGGAGTCCAAGACGAGGTCCTTGCTCTCAAGGAGCTTAGGGTTAAACACAATGCCAAGACCGACGGCTGAAGGTATGCTAACTCATCAGTAAGTGGCATCCACCAGACAATACTTACTGTGCTAGGCAAGTTAGACATATTGTTCTCTAAATAACAGACAGAAACAACTACAGAACGTGATGAACCATCAGTTTCCAGAAAATCAAATTAACCAGAATATTAGGGTCACTTGTAGCTCACGTATGCAAGGAGATAGAGGACTATTCCAAAAGTTTGATTGAGTTCTGTTTCCCCAAACTATGTGTTTGAATGCTAACCCCATACCTATGTAGTCCTTTCTAGAGGTAAGGTTTTCTTTGTTATGAAAATGAGGCTGTATCAGTGTAGGGTGGACCCTAAACTTAACCACTTCTGAGTTATAAAAAGAGCAGAATAGACACAGTAATATGCACACAATGGGGAGGGAGGGTAGGTGGGATGGAATGGAGTGAAGGGGGTTAGATAGATCTATGCGAGGATCATCCACAAGCCAAGGAACCAAAACACCAGAAGCTACCAACAAGCAAGGAATCAACAAGGCAGAGACCCTGATTTGGACTTTTAATTCCCAGAACGGTCACAAAATTAAATTTCTGCTTTTTAAAGCCCCCCATGTGTGGTATTTATGTTATGGCAGCACTAAGTAACTAAGACACCAAGTGAATGGTCAGGAAAGAGGACTCTCACTGGGCTTTATATTTTATACACTAGATGAGCTCTTAAGATTGTGAAGGATTAAACTTGACCCAGAGTTTATCCAAAGGCATTTGGTAATAGAGTAGTTCTCATCCAGTGTCAATGGAACCTCTGAATATTTTGAGTGTAGAGAGATTTCAGTTCCAAGCTGGGAGGTGTGTGGTGGTGAGGGGATTCAGGTTCTCTTCTGCCTTATTTTGTCCCTTCCCCAGGATATGTGAAGTCATGAAGATTTAGGTGGATTCGCCTTGCTGTCTTAAAGAATTACAGCTGGTGACTAGAATGAAGAATATTCTACCATCAATCCAAAGTAAAATTAAAAAGAATAGTGATAATCTGAGGAAAAACAAAGGCATCTGGGCACTGTTTACCACCCGAGATCAATTCCTGGCCAGTGCACCTCAAATACACCCACTACTCCTCTGTCAGTGGAGCTTAGGTGTTGCTATGATGCTGAGCAGGTTTCAGTGGAGCTTCCAGACTAAGACAGACTAGGAAGAAAGGTCTGGCAATTTATGTCTGAAAATCCAGCTAATGAAAACCCCATGGATCACAACGGTCCAATCCCTCCAAGCATGCGGTTGCCATGAATCGGGGGTCAATTCTATGGCAGCTAACAACAACGGGCTTTGTTATGCACCCAGAATATCCTGGCTCACTTGCTGACTAATGGGAACACAAAGATGACTAGTGCACATGCAGACAAATGTATTCAGGACTCAACAGAAAGGCACTGTTCAGGCGTACTGAGAGCAGGCTGACTGACGACCCCCAGAGACTGACAAGTCCCAAATCTGCATGACAGTTATGTGCATGGATGCTATGTGAAGGACACTATGACTTTCCATTTTATGATTTACTCTATCCCTGCACTGATACAATTTTGCTTGGTGGATTCAGTGGCTGGCCACACAGCTTCTGCTCTACTCTCCAGTGCGTGGGACAAGAGGCTGAGCAGGTGGCTGTGCCAGGTGATCAGTAGACAGGGTATGTGATCAAGTGCATTTTATTTTCTGCCAGAAATGAAGTATCACTCCTACTGCCTAGTAGTCAGTTCCTTTATTCAGCTGCGGTAAAAAAAAAAAAAAAAAAAAATTCACGTTGTTAAAGTTAGTGGGGAAGGAAGGAGGGTACTACACAAGCTCACTCACAAACTCCAGGTAATTGAATTTATTTTCTCAAAGGAAAATGGCATGGCTTAACTTAATCATTCTTTCTCCCAGAATTCTCTGAAAATGGCATTGTAGAATAAAATGATAAATCCTTTAAAAATTGACCTTAAAAAAAAAAAAACTTAAAAAAATTGGAAGCAAATATTTTAAAAATAATTATCCTCTGTATTAGGTACAGTAGGATGACATGAGCATCCTTATACTCTGCTGGTGCGACAGTAGATAGATCCAATCTTGCTGGAAAAGAAAGTGACACCAAATTTCAAGTCTTAAAATAGCTCATGCCTTCATGTCATTTGACCTAAAAAATTATCTTTACAAGAAACTATCCCAAGGAAATAAGAAAAAAGATAAAAATGTAACTGTAAAAATATTTATTGCACATTATTAATAACATGAGAAAAGCTAAAGGAAAAAACAAAACCTAAATAATTTCCAACAAAAAAAAAGATATAAATCATAGCACATCCACAGGATAGCAGTTATCCATTAACATTACAATTAAAATATTTAAAGACATAAGAAAAGGCTCATGTTATAATGTTACATTAAAGAAAAAAGAAACAAAAAATTTCATATATATTATGAGCCTAATTAAGACAAGAATAGTCAAAGTGCATAGTAAAGACACATAAAAAATGAATTAAAAATATCTAGCAAAGGTTACTGATCTCTTAGCCAAATGTTAAATTGTGCTGAAATGAGCAAAATGACTATAACACTATACCAAACCTGTTGCCGTCGAGTAGATTCCAACTCTTAGCAACCCTACAGGACAGAGTAGAACTGCCTCGTACGGTTTCCAAGGAGCAGCTGGTGGATTAGAACTGCTGACCTTTAGGTTAGCAGCTGAACTCTTAACCACCGCACCACCAGGGCACCATAATACTACAGATATTTATAAAAGGATGTCCCCATTTCCATTATTATTTTTCTTTTCTAATTTTATTTTATTCTTTATTTAAGAAAATAAGCATTTTTCCACCTTTAATCACAATTGACCCCATACAACATTTCTATTGGTTTCTCTTGCCAATAATATACCCTAGGAGCATCAGTTAAGAAAATTTAAAACAGGGCTCCAAAATACATAAAACAAACTAACAGCACTGAGAAGAGAAATTCACAGTTCCATAATAATTGTAGGAGATGTCAACATACCACTCTCAGTAAAGGACAGAACATTTAGAAAGAAACTCAGCAAAGACACAGAAGATCTTAAGGCTACAATCAACCATCTTGATCTCATAGACATATATAGAACACTCTATCCAACAGCAGAAAATTATATATTCTTTACCAATGCACATGGAACATTCTCCAGAGTAGACCACATCTTAGGCCACAAAGCAACTTTCAACAAAATCCAAAACACTGAGATAATACAAAGCGTCTTCTCTGATCACAACATCATACAAGTAGAAATTAATAACAGGAAAGCAAAGGAAAAAAATCAAATACATGGAAACTGAATAATACCTTGCTTAAAAACCACTGGCTAATAGAAGAAATTCAAGATGGAATAAAAAAATTTCTAAAATCAAATGAGAACAAAAACACATCGTAACAAAACCTATGGGACACAGCTAAGGCAGTGCTCAGAGGTCAATTTATAGAAATAGGCATACACATCAAAAAAGAAGAAAGGGACAAAATAAAAATATTAGCCCTACAACTCGAACAAATAGAAGAAAGGAAATAATAAACATCAGAGCAGAAATAAATGAAATAGAAAACATGAAACAATAGAAAAAAATCAACGAAACCAAAAGTTGGTTCTTTGAAAGAATCAACAAAGTCAGCACACCACTGGCCAAACTGACAAAGGAAAAACAGGAGAGAAAGTAAATAACTCAAACAAGAAATGAAATGGGGGACTTTACAAAAGACCCAACTGAAATAAAAAGGATCATAACAGAGTACAATGACAAACTGTACTCCAACAAATACGAAAACCTAGAGGAAATGCTAGAAATACACTACCTACCTAAACTAACACAAGCTGAGGTAGAAAATCTGAACAGACCTATAACAAGAGAAGAGATTGAAAAGGGAATAAAAGAAACTCCCAACAAAAAAAACCTGGCCTAGACAGCTTCACTGGAGAAATCTACCAAACATTCAGAGCAGAGCTTGCACCAGTACTACACAAACTATTTCAGAACATAGGAAAGGAAGGGATACTTCTGAATTCATTCTATGAAGTCAGCATAACCCTGATACCAAAACCAGGCAAAGAAACTACAAAAAAGAAAATTACGGACCAATATCGCTCATGAATATAGATGCAAAAATTCTCAACAAAATTCTAGCCAATAGAATTCAGCATCATATAAAAAAAAAAAAAATACACTACGACCAAGTGGGATTCATACCAAGTATGCAAGGATGGTTCAACATCAGAAAATTAATCAACCTAATCCACTACATAAATGAAAGAATCACATGATTATCTCAATCAATGCAGAAAAGGCATTCAATAAAGTCCAATGCCCATTCCTGATAAAAATCATCAATAAGATGGGACAGAAGGGAAATTCCTCAGCATAATAAAGGGCATCTATACAAAACCAATAGCCAACAACATTCTCACCAGAAAGAGGCTGAAAACATTTCCCTTGAGAATGAGAATAAGACAAGGATGCCCTTTATCACCACTCCTATTTAACATTATGCTGGCAGTCCTAGCTAGAGCGATAAGGCAAGAAAAAGAAATAAAGGACATCCAAATTGGTAAGGAAGAACTAAAACTGTCCCTATTTGCAGATGATATGATACTATACATAGAAAACCCAAAGGACCCCACAAGAAAACTACTGAAACTAATAGAAAGATGTAGCAGAGTAGCAGGATACAAGAAAAACATACAAAAATCAGTCGGATTCCTATACACCAATAAAGAGAACGACAAAAAGGAAATTAGGAAAGAAATACCATTTATAATAGCCCCTAAAAAAATAAAATACTTAGGAATAAATCTAGCCAGGGACCTAAAAGACCTATACAAAGAAAACTACAAAACACTACTGCAAGAAGAGATGTACATAAATGGAAAAACATACCATGCTCATGGATAGGCAGACTCAACTTTGTGAAAATGTCAATTCCACCCAAAGCAATCTACAAACACAATGCAATCCTGATTCAAATACCAACAGCATTCTTTAACGATATGGAAAAGCTAATCATTAACTTTATATGGAAAGGAAAGGGGCCCCGGATAAGTAAAGCATTATCGAAGAAAAGAACAAAGTAGGAAGCCTCACACTACTTGACCTCAGAACTTACAACCCACGTACCATAGACAAAACAGCCTGGTACTTGTACAACAACAGACACATTGACCAATGGGACAGAATCTAGGACCCAGATGTAAATCCATCTACTTACGGCCACCTGATCTTCGACAAAGGCCCAAAGTCCATTAAATGGAGAAAAGAAAGTTCTTTTAACAAATGGTGCTGGGAAAACTGGATGTCCATCTGTAACAAAATGAAACAGGACCCATACCTCACACCATACATAAAAACTAATTCAAAATGGATCAAAGACCTAAATATAAAATGAAAAACTATAAAGATCATGGAATAAAAAATAGAGTCAATACTAGGGGACCTAGTATTTGGCATAAGCAGCATACAAACCATAATTAACAATACACAGACACCAGAATATAAGCTAGATAAAAATTAAAGACTTATGCTTATCAAAAGACTTCGCCAAAAGTAAAAAGAGAACCTACAGGCTAGGAAAAAATTTTTGGTTATGACATATCTGATAAAGGTCTAATCTCTAATATAAAAATCCAACACCTCTACAACAAAAAGACAAATAATCCAATTAAAAAAATGGGCAATGGATATGAACAGGCATTTCACCAAAGAAGACATTCAGGTGGCTAACACACATGAGGAAATGCTCGCAATCACTAGTCATTAGAGAAATGCAAATCAAAACTACCATGAGATACCATCTCACCCCAACATTACTGGCACAAATCAAAAAACAGAAAATAACAAATGCTGGAGAGATTGCGGGGAGATTGAAACTCTCATGCACTCTGGTGGGAATGCAAAATGGTACAACTATTTTGGAAAATGATATGACACTTCCTTAAAAAATTAGAAATAGAAATACCATATGATCCTGCAATCGCATTCCTAGGAATATATCCTAGAGAAATAAGAGCTGTCACATGAATAGACATATACACACTTATGTTTATTGCAGTATTATTCACAATAGCAAAAAGATGGAAACAACCTAAGTGCCCATCAACAGATGAATGGATAAACAAACTATGGTACATACACATGATGGAATACTACGAAAAGATAAAGAACAATAATGAATCTGCAAAACATCTAACAACATGGATGAATCTGGAGGGAGATAAGTTAATCGCAAAAGGACAAATACTGTATGAGACCGTTATTATAAAACTTATGAAAATGTTTTCACAAAGAAAGAAAAAATTTTTGATGGTTATAAGGAAGGGGAGGGGCAGGGAGGGAAAAACACTACCTAGATAGTAGATAAGTGGTAACTTGGGTGAAGGGTAAGACAGTACACAACACTGGGGAAGTCAGCACAAGTTGACCAGGGTAAAGTCAGAAGAGCTTCACAGACACATTCAAATGCTCTGAGAGACCTAGCTACTTGACTGAGGTCTGGGGACCATGGTCTCGGGGGACATCTAGCTCAACTGGCATAACATAGTGTGTAAATAAAAAGTTCTACATTCGACTCTGGTGAGTAGCGACCGGGGTCTTAAAAGCCTGTAAGCGGCCATCTAAGATACATCTACTGGTCCCATCCCTACTGGTGCAGACAAGAATGAAGAAAACAAAAGACACAAAGGAAAGATTAGTCCAAAGGACTAATGGACCACAACTGCCATAACATCCACCAGACTGAATCCAGAGCAACTAGGTGATGCCTGGTTTCTACCACAGATTGCTCTAGTAGGGATCACAATAGAGCGTTCCCAGACACAGCGCGAGAAAAATGTAAACAAAATTAAAAGACACACACACACACACACACACACACACACACAAGACAGACTTGCTGGTCTGACAGAGACTGGGGAAATCCCGAGGGTGTGGCCCCCACCACCCTTTTAAGTCAGTACTGAAGTCGCTTCTGAGGTTTACCCTTCAGCCAAAGATTAGACAGGTCTATAGTGCCAAGAATACCACATGTGAGGGATGTGCTTCATAGTTCAATCATGTGTACAGGACTAATGGGCACACCAGCCCAAAAGCAAAGATGAGAAGGCAGGAAGGGACAGGAAAACTGGATGAATGGAAACAGGGAACATGGGGTGGAGAAGAGGAGAGTGACGACACATTGCGGGATTGGCAATCAATTGTCACAAAACAATTTATGTATGAACTGTTTAATGAGAAACTAATTGGCAATGTAAACTTTCACCAAAATCACGGTTAAAAAGAAATTAAAAAAAAGTTTCAGCCTTTCGGAATCAAAATTGTTTCAAAATTGAAAAACCCCATAGTCTTTCTCCCTCTTCCCCCCACCTTGAACTGAAGGGCAGGAAGGCCTGGGTTGGGTGAGTGTCTCCATGTGTACAGCGCCCACCCCAGCTCCTGTCCCAGCCATAGCTCAGCTTTAAGAAGGCTGAGGATGCTGTCCTTTGAAGGATGACCCAGAAGCAGGGCCGACAATATATTAAATGATGCTGATTCCTTTCTGGAGCAGGGAGGAGAACTCTGCTGCTAGCCCCAGCTCAGAGAATTTCCTTTCCTATGTCTCCATGCCCTCCACCCCCTTTCCACATATTAGAAATCAATTTGGGTTAATTTAAGAAGCTTCCCTGACAAAAATGCCTTGTGGAAAGTTCAATTTATTAGTCAAAGTGTTGTGCGCCTTATTTTAATAACCTGATTAGCACTTTGTGAGATTGGTTCCAGTAGGGAAGTAGGAGGATTGACTGGAGCTGGAAGGAAGAAATAGTCATTTCAGAGTGGGAGAGAAGCCTTGGATGGAATGGGAAATTGTTGGCTCAAGGGAAGCATTTTCTTACAGTGAATGAGATAGGAGATACTGACGGTGATTTAAGACACAGGCCAGGGGACTGTTGCTTTGTCAATTATAAAGTACTTCACAAACATCCACTGTTGTTACGATTGCTGTTGCTGGCATTATTGTACTTCACAAATATCCACTCTTGTATGATTGCTGTTACTAGTATTATTTCAAGGGATTCTGAGGGCTGCGGAACGGGTCTCAAAAAGGGAAGAGAGAAGGAAGCGGTGACAAAATTTTCCTACATTACAACTTTGTCAAGACTCCTTCATTAGCAGCTGCCACTGAAATCTTCCTGTGTCCTAAGGCAAACCTGCCATAGGTTCCTGATGCCTCAATTAAGATGAAAAGACACATCTACTAGACTATAAATCCTCTCTCCTTTAAGCCCAGTCTCTTTAGAGCAGTCCAGCTCCCAACTTCTATTTTGCCCTCTACCTTCTCCCCCTCATCCTGACTGCATCTCATGAGGAAGAGACAAAGGGAAGCGGAAAAGGAGGAGAAAGACGTGTGCCCCCATCTGCTCTCCAGTATTGGCCCACCATTGGTGGGACTCTCTGTTCCTAGGCAGAGTGCAGAGTAGCAGCTGTGTAATTAAGTCCCATCAGCCCATGAAGAAGCCCTGGTGGTGCAGTGGTCAAGAGCTTGGCTACTAACCAAAAGGCTGGCAGTTCAGATCCACCAGCCACTCCTTGGAAACCCTATGGGGCAGTTCTACTCTGTCCTATAGGGTTGCTATGAGTCGAAATCGACTTGATGGCTATGGGTTTATTTATTATTATTTTGCCTATGATTAGCAAGGATACATCCTGGGTTTACTGCAGTGAATACAAGCTACAAAGAAGCATCAGCTCTAGGATTTGCAGTCTGTTAGGCCCTTCACCAAGCCTGGCTGCCTCTTGGCCTTCCTGCTTTCTTAGCTCTCAGTTCTTATCCCTGGTGAAGGTAGAGCAGACTACACAGGGCTCCTCAGCTTTCTTGATGAATAAATATAACCATTATTATTCCACTCCTTTCCCTTCCTCTCCTGCCTCGGGCTCCCTAGAGAACACAGACAGTTCATTGAGAAGTATAACAAGCCATCTGATTGGCTGAGGGGGATAACGAAGTGATTTGAGAGCATCACTGAATCATATTATTTATGAATAGAATTTCTTCCAAGATGTTCACCCGCTCCTTCTCCACTCTCTCCTCCCTGGAGTTTTAGGAAATGCATCCACTTGTATATGAAGCATATCTCTGGCGACATCCAATATAGCATTAGATAATATCCACAGCCCTGCAGAGTGGCTACTAAATGACAATGAATGGATCTTTTAAAATCTGTTAAATTATACAGGTGGAGCTCAGAGCTTCCCCTTAGCAGGAAAGGGGAGGGTGTTTTATCTTAAAGATCCATTCAGAGGTGTGTGAGGGTTCATAGAAGGCCCTACCAGGTCCAGAGCAGTTCTTTCTGAACAGGGAACATAGAGTCTCCAAAGGGTTTCGCACAGTCTCCAGGAAATGTCAGGATTATATTTAAGCAGAGCTGCTTTTGTTCTTTATTACCTGTGTGCTCTCTGCGATTGGCTGTTCAAGGTGAGGTTGGAGGCAGAGCATGGTCTGGGGACCACAGTGCCTTGCTCTTCTCAGACCATATCCTGCTCTTGTGGTTTTTGTTAGTTGGCATGGTGAACCCATGTGTGCAGAGTAAACTGTTCAGTAAGCTTTTCAAGGCTGTGACCATTCACAAACAGCTCTCCAGGCCTGTCCTGTGAGCTGCCTCCGGGTGGGTTCCAACCGTCAACCTTTTGGCTAGTGGCGTAGTGCTTAAATGTTTGCGCCACCCGGCGACCTTATATCATGCTCTAAAATAAAACAAAAATCTGTTGCTGTCCAGTGGATTCTGACTTATACCGACCCTATAGGACAGGGTAGAACTGCCCCACAGGGTTTCCAAGGAGTGGCTGGTGAATTCGAACTGCGGACCTTTAGATCAGCAGCTGAGCTCTTAACCACTGGGCCTCCAGGGCTCCATATCCTGCTCTAGGGAAGATGAAGAAAGCAAGAGGGTGTGACTTGACTGCTCTGAGCAACCCCAAACTCCCAGACCACAGTCGCTGGAGGAATAAAGACATTGAGGGACCCTATGATAGTTTTGAGCCCTAGTGGTGCAACGGTTAAGCGGTCAGTTGCTAACCAAAAGGCTGGCAGTTTGAATCCACCAGCCGCTCCTTGGAAACACTATGGGGCAGTTCTACTCTGTCCTATAGGGTCGCTATGAGTCAGAATCGATTAGACAGCAATGGGGTGATGGCTCTGGGTGAATGACAGGTGCAAGACAGGCCGAGCCAAGAGAAGCTGCCTCGCCAATGGCCCTGACCCCACACAAAACATGGCTATTCTTTTTTTCCCCAAAGAGCTGGCTTATCTATTTCTCAGGAGGGTAGTTATATAACCTGCCATGATGATCAATTTCATAATTCTGTGGTATGAATAGGAGTGAAATTGAAGATAACACTTTTCCCAATTAAACAGTCATCATGCATGGTCCCTTGCTCTTGTTTTTCCCACCAATTCACGGCATGAAAAGTCAAACTGGATGACTGCACCACTAGACACATAGCTGAGAGGATACTGGGGGAGACACGTGTCCCTCTCCTACGTGCTCCTACGTGTCCCTACGTGTCCCTCTCCTACGTGTCTTGTGGAATTGTGGAAATGCACCACAATTACATGCAGAGCCAGTAGGGTGCAGCGAAAAGAGCTTAAGTCTGTGAGTTGGAACACTTGAGTTCTAACCTGGAGACTGGCAAAACGAGAGGGTATGTGTTTTGATGATTTATAACTTCCTGGGCCATAATGAAATCTTTTAAACAGGAAGCAGGGGACTGGAAGAGATTTCTAGGGTAACTCCTGGCACTCAAGTTCTCTGAGGCGAGGTTTGCACTGAATTTTCCATTTCCACATCAGGAGTCTATCTCTTGGCACGCCAAAATCTAAAAAGCTGCCATGTGTCTGAAATAGTCCCAACCCAGATGGTGGTAGTAAGAACTCAACTGTGGGGTTTTGGACAATAGCTATCCAGACAATAGCACACTAATGTGGTGTATATTCTGTTGATGTTTCAAAGCCCTGTTTATATATTTTTAATCAGTAGTCAAGATACCAAAGATTATAATGACTGTCTAGATTTGACCAACATAAGTGATATACATTCAGCACACTGATTGCCTTCATACCTATCTGAAAATACTTAAGTTCTGTATCTTTGAATGTGGAATTATTTTATAAATTCATTTAATTTTATACATCAAAAATATGTCCTCAAATGCACTTCACAGTTTTAAATACACTCTGTCATGTATTCTAAAATATATAACAAAATAAGCAATGCACAGAGACCTGTCTATTTGGGAAGATACATCATGGACAAGCAACACGCAAACTGTTTTCTTAGGATAATGTCCAGAAATCTTTTTTTTTTTTAAAAAATAGAGGCTTTATTGTGATGATAAAAGTTACCTGCCAACACTGTCCAAAAAGACTACGCCTGAATTTTGTGTATTTGCACACATACAATTAACACGAAAGCATCAGAGCAATAACAAGTCTGGGAAATCCACTTGCTTTGGTTCTCCACTTCACACAAATAAGACCGGAGCTCGCAAAATTTTTGCTCCATGTGCAACTGTGACACGCTATCAAATGAATGTTAAAATCTGTATGCCCTAACTTCTGATTTATACTATCAGGGACAAACAGTAAAAAGGATAGGTGTGCCATAAAATTTACGGATGGAGTGATGGCATGCGCAATGATGTCTCATAAAGAAGAAAGGGTGAGGGGGAGTTATTTATGCTGGTGGATGCATGGAGTTAAATACAGATAGGCTGGCTTGGTACTTGCATGCCCAGAATTGTTCATAAACACCCCACAGTGCACCCTGTGGTATGGCGACCGTACATTAATTAGAGCATTCAGCAGATACTGCAATGTGTTACACGCACCCAAGTGCATCTTCATTTTTCACATGCAGGGCCTCACTAATTAAAATCAGCTTTGCAATTAAATGTGGAAAATTGTGTTAAACTTTCAAGCGTGCTTACAAAAAAATGTAATTATTTTTAGGGCGTTTTATTTTAATGCAAATGAAATTTC
This sequence comes from Trichechus manatus latirostris, assembly GCF_000243295.1. Classification (NCBI taxonomy): domain Eukaryota; kingdom Metazoa; phylum Chordata; class Mammalia; order Sirenia; family Trichechidae; genus Trichechus; species Trichechus manatus. Next base: position 18,256,055 of record NW_004443959.1, on the reverse strand, counting down.
CATCAAAGTGAAACCGGTAAAAGGGAGGTACAGGGATTTCTATTTCTCTCTCTCTCTGTTTCTTCTTCTTTTTTTTTTTTGGACTGTAGATGCTCCTCTCAGCTGCAAGTTGCAATGCTCCACTATCTCTCTCCCAGTCCCTGGCTCTGTTCCAAAGCTTTTAGTGAGTGCTATCTGTCAAGGCATGAATAATACAGCCCCGAGGCTGTTGGCAGAATCCAAATGAGGCATACATCAGGAAGCAAGCACTTGACTTTAGCTCCAGAACATGCTCCCGTGAAGACAGGCAATTATTCACCCGAGGCCGCCGCCACGGCCATCATACTGGTGGGTGAAAGGCATATGAAGTGAAAAAAATCTGAATAAGAAATATGGCACCACAAGCCAGAGAAAATTCAATAATTTTCTAATCAAAAGGAAATGCTACCATTTGAAGCTTTTAATTGTTCACATTTCAAGATCAAATGATTTGACTCAGTATTTTCTAAATTGAAATACAACACCTAAACATGGCACCGAACTTTTCGATGTGTGTTGAGTGTGCAAGGATACTAAACCTAAATTATGGCTCAGCTATTTCACCAGAACCCTATGCTCAATAGACAAGTAATTAAAAATATTGCAGGGAAAGGGTAATATAAATGAAATCCATTAAATTTCAGAAATAAATTTAGAGAATTCACAAAAGGTACAGAGAAAGAAACAGATATGTGAAGAATAAATCTATTACTAGGGGCTTCTTTTTTTTTTTTTTGTGCATTGGAGGTTTACACAAAAATCACTATTTGGAAATAAGTAAGTAAATCCAACTAATTTCCAATGTCCCAGTAAGTGTACAACTAATACCAAAACCCGCTGTCATCGAGTCGATTCTGACGCATAGCTAAACCTCAGATTCCACTAGATAATTTAATAGTAATCTGCAATAGACAGTAACACACTGTGATTATTCCTAGTTCTAATTTTTTATTGGGGGAAATTAAAAAAATAAAATGCTAAATGTAAGAAACTAACCACTACTTGACTATAAAATTAGTTTCTATAAATACATTCATTTCTAAACATCAGGTTGCATCTTGTCTTTAACACAAACATTATATCAACATGAGGAGAAAAAAAAAACTATGAATATAGGCCACTAAAATTTTCAAAGTTAGTGAAATGTTTAAAAATGGATTTTTACAAAAATGCCTTGAATCTAGGCTTTTTAGCTACTATCTTATTATCTGTTTACGTAATATTCTGGATTAATAACATCTCCTTATCAGGTACAGGAGCTATAATAAAATAATTATAGATTAAAGGGTGATATGTGCGGTTCCTTTCTCAACAAGTCCCCACCCTTCTATAAAGATGTCAATCTTGGGTTTGCGGGGATTGCCAAGAGAAAACACTGAGACCCCTAAGTCCTTCCATGTGGCCCACCTGCCATTTTCAGGAGTCAGGCATTGGGATGAGCTCAGCAGCAGGAGCAGACCCAAGTCTCTAGACCTCCTGCGCTTGAGTAGTCACATACTCTGGGTTTGGCTCTTCCAGCTAGACATCGTACTTGGAGCCTTTCCTGCCAACAAGTTATTGGGGGAAGGTCAGATGGAGAGCCACGCCAGCAACTTCCTAAATTTCAAGTTAGGTGGCTTCCAAGTATTCTCTTTTTTCCTACCACTCATCCACTAAAACTTAACTGCAGGCACACGGAGCTTTTCTTTCATCCCACGGGCATTTTAAAAGACTACAAGTTTCAAGTCTGTTTGCACAGTGGGGAAGGAAGTAATAAGAGAAACAAGAGTTGAGACCATGGGGGAGATACAGGAAGTTCACTTCCCCCTAACTTGGAGATCTAAGAACTAAGCTCTGGAAAAACGCGATGATTGGGATTTCTCTTCCGCGTCTGTGAAATGAAGCTCTGTGATTGGAGCCCGTTTTCAAGACAGGTAAATATCTCTAGCCATCTCTAAGCATAATCTAAAGAAAGCTGTACACACACCAAGCAGTAGAAAATACGTTGAGCCATACACCCAGCAATATAATAAGATGAGTCAAAACTAAGAGATCAGATCTGCTATATATAGAAAAGTTCAAGTTAATATTTTGTTTCATAGTATGAAAGTAACTTTTAGCCCCGACAGCAAATTTCATAGTGTGTTTTTCATGTTTATATGTTCATAATATAAAGCTTCAGTTGGGGTAGACAAATGGCAAATTTATGAGTCAGTATATTAATGATGTTTCTTAAATTAAGGTAAGTATTAGTTCCTAAGGGGCCTGGCCTTGATCACCTGCATCAGGGCATAAAAATGTTGACTGAGCTTGGATCCCTGCTGTGAAATGTATGGGAATTCAAACATATTTATCTTCAGTGCTGAGAGAATTGTTTCTCCTGAGGAATTAATACAATCCTTTTATCAGATGACTGGAACTCTAATTCTTCTTTTTCATTTTTTGCCTTGGCTGCCAAGAGACTCAAAACTAAATTTAATACTATGTTAAAACCCCTGATACATTCTGGGTTTCTTGAACAATTATGTTTCCACTTCCTTTGTTATTCCTAATTCAATCTTTTTGACTTAATTTTTAACTGTCCAGTTGAACATATGCTTACTATAAGTTACCTTAAATTGTTTATGAACTACTAACTATCATGGACTATTAATACAAATAAAATAGCTATGAATAAATTATCATTTTGCTCAAAAACACACTTTTTGAATTAAAGTAGGAAATCCAGTAACATAAGTAATATAACCTTAATGTCTACCCCCGAAAACTTAAACAAAATCTTAAATTGTGAATTTTTTTTTCAAATTGGTATTTTCTTTCACAGGTATTGCCCAGTGATTGATTCTCCCCTATTATTCCTGATTTCTTGCAAACTCACAACACTATCTCTATCGTGCTGGGGGTGGAGGTGGGGGAGCAATCAGTTCTAGCAAATACCATGGAGAGTCAAAACAGTACTGAAGATGTATGAGTCATACCTAGGGCTCACCCCAGCATATGTTGTACAAAACAATAACAGTATATTAAATTTTTTACTTTCTTAGAAAAAAATTTTATGTTAAAGAAGGACTAACTGGCAGGGCTCATTTTCTCACTTGGGATTCAATATTTTTTTAAAAATTCTGATTTTTTACATTATTGATTCCCCACACTGCCTCAAGCTATTTTTTGTACTTTCAAATAGATACTTCAACATACTAAAATGACACAGCGTTACTTGGTTCTGAACTGATGTGATGTATGAGTAAAGTGAAATTGTGGCCTTAAGTAGAGTATATTCGTCAAAAAATGTATTGTTAAAAGATTAAAAAGGGCAGATAATTTCACTGAAACCAAAACTAAGGTTGCTACACTTTGTCTGGTTTTGAGGAGCCTGATGTTCTGCGTCTCAGCGGGAATTTAACAGCAAACACAAAAGTTACAACGGTTTGTGGAGTCTGTGCATGTATTTATACGTAAGAATAGATGTCAGATAGAGAAAACCTTTGTAGTCGGTAAGTCTTTTAAAAACAAACAAAAAAAAGCCTGATATAATTGAAATCTTACAAATTGAACATATCAATAATCATAAAATGTTAATGGATGAATGAGTCTTATCTACCACAACGAGCACATTTTTTAGTTTAAGAAATTTGTCGTTTTTTAGTTAAAAACTACTGACAGTATATAGACTTACTTCAAAAAACTAAAACTTAAAAAACTTTACTTGATACTTCGATGAGGTTTTTCTCAAAAGAAGGTTAATATAGTGACATAATTTCAGAATGGTAAGTAGTTATACTTACCAAAGTCAGCACTCTCCCATTTTTAAACTGAGGAAACTAAAGTCCGTAAACGTTAACTAGCTTGTCCAGGTCCCTCCGCTGATTAGTGGCAGAGAGGAAACTAGAACCTGGGTCTCTTGACTGAGAAATAGTGTTTTGTTTTTTTTTTGTATACCACACTATATCTCTTAATTAACAATTTCTATTAAAATAATAGTAATTCTAATAATTACGTACAATATGACACAGGGCAAAAAAAATCAATTATTTTAAACTTAAAACATTTTTGTTGAAAAATTCTTCACGTTGAATGTTGCTGTGAATCCGCTTTATGAAATCCACCCAATGACCTCCTTTAAGATAAGGAAGACAAGGGGTAGACAATTTAAATGTATTATTTTAAAAATAATAAGCCACACTTTGATTCTAAGACTCAGGCTATTTCTAGCATTAGCATTATATCTCAAAAGGAAGATGATGACTGGTTATATTCACAACATTATCCAATCTAACTTTAGTACCCTTTTTTTTTTTAAGCAGGGAAAGATATTTCATACACATATGTGTACTCACATCTCCTAGGGACACCTCAATACATATCTTTTATTTTCAATACATATTTACAGTGGAATTCACCTTGGTTAGGATATGAATGTTTGAAACAATTCTTTGGAACGGAAACGTCATGATTTTTCCTGCAAAATTGTGCTTATGAAATTACATCTGTTTGATATCTAGTTAACACTGTTCAGTTAAATTTAATAATTTCTTTTGGTAACATTATGATAAAGTTTAACTATTGACTAATCAAGAGATGATTTGGGAAAAAATAGATTTTACTCATGGTTTACTAACTTATTTTCCATTGAAAATACGAACAATGCACATTTTAAACTTTGATTCAAGTTTTACTTATAGAATCCTTCCTAAAATCATATAAACATTTAAAATAGACTACTCATTTATATTATTTAATTCAATAATTTACTATTTTATACAATAATAAGGATAATATAAGAAATTAAATTTAATAATTTATCAAATTTCCTAAAAAAATAAGTGACCCATCACTCCAGTGATACATAACGAAGTCTGATAACCATTTCCTGATAAATGCTCGTTAACAATTCCCTGCCTCCTTAAATGCTGGCATGGGGACTTTTGCAGTAATTTGTAATCTTTTCCCTTGATTTTACTAAGGGACAATCAAAATAATTGCTTGATTTCACCCATAAATTAATGTGCAGCTGAAAAGGAAATTAAATGTAAAGCAGTGAGAAAAGGTCACCCTGAGGGGCTGCGGTCACACCTGCTTTGGAATCTGAGTTTTGATTACATGTGTCTGGTTATTGGCGCTGTGTTACATGGGAGTGACCTTTGTCTTAGCAACTTGCTTTGTGAAAAACTAGCAAAAAAAATGTATGACAGCCTATAAACATTTCTAACTCACCATAACGGAAACCTTCCTGTTGAAAGGCAAATTGCATTCGCATTACAGAGAATAAAATGGAAAAAAAAAAAAAAAAAAACCCTAACGATTGATCTGTATGTGACATTCAGTCACTGGTGCATTTTTAGCAATAATTACCCAACCACGTTATTTTCTAGATGTTCTTTACACTCATCACTGTGAAATACCTGAAATCACAGTACTTATGAGGATAACATAATCATTTAAGTTGCAAAGTCTCATCAGCGTGATGTGTCCTGGACTTCCTCCCAATGTAACCTCATCCCACAGCTGCCTAGGTGCCAAGCGAAGCCTTTGTTTCCCACGCTGAACTCTGTTAAATTACAGAAGCCGTGCTAGTACAAAAAGGTCAATAAGGCCACATTTTAATTTGCCATTTTGATTTATCATCCTACAGCTACCAGAACGAGAAAACTGGCAAGTAGACAGAAGCCTTCTCACTAAAACAGTGGGGTTTTTTTTTAGTGAGTTGTCAGCCTGCTGAGTACTGTCTATGCATCTAGGGAAAAATGAGTTTAAGGCCAGTTTTCATTTATGTCATCTCATGTATTATCCTAAATTCTGCCCCATGAAATAGAAAGGCTGATGTTTTGAAAACCTGTACAGGAGACACAAGATCGAGCGTACATGAGAGAAGAAAAGGAAAGTACCACCTGTATTGTTTCCCAAGGACACTTAACCATTCATTTTCACCATTTGGTTTGGGTCTCTAAAGAAGGCCACTTTAGACAATGTGGTTATCAAGTCCTTGCAGTTACATTGTGAAAAAATGCAGGCATTACCTTCTGTGTCTTGCATATTTGCCACTAACATGACCACTGCCGTCACAGCCAGGAGTGGGACAGCTGCAACAGGAAAGAATTAATTACACAGGTGCCGGTGTGCTGCAGACAGATTACACTGAAAGCTTCAGTGGGCATTAGAGAGAAGAAGGGCAACAAAGACAGAAAGAGAGAAATCAAATAACTGAAAGGCGGGGAAAAATGAAGGGATGCTTTTTATTAGCAAGTCTCCGGGGAATTCATTTCATCAGTGCGGCAGGGCATGAGCAAACCACCAATGAACTCGACAGTGCATTATACCCATTAAAAGGCGTGAATTTGCTACATTGCTAATGGGGATACATTTTACTCGAAGAGCACTAACCTGAACAGCTCTTGGATGGCTGGTTCCACGGGAACTGCAGAGAGATGGAAAATATATAAAAATGTATCATCTATTACAAGGACTCCTCTTCTACAGAAAATTACCAAAAAGGTTGTGTAAAAGCAGCGGTCAGAATGAATCGTGCAAAGAGATTCTGCGGGATGAAGGTCACCCTGAGCTGGGCCTCCAGTGATTTAGTAAGCAGGGGACATACCTCGAACACCTTTGGAGCGTGTGCGATGGCGCTTCTCCTCGGCATCCACCTCCATCTGGGAATAGAGTAGCAGGCAGTCAATGTCCTTATCCTGCATGCACAGACTATTAATGCATGGAGCGGTGCACTCTCCCTGGCATTTTATCGACAGTATTTTAATCCTGTCTCGCTCTGTAAAGGGGAGCCCTCTACAAGGGCAGGGCTGGCGAAGGCAAGGGTCAGGCAATCTAAATGTATTATTTTAAAAATAATAAACCAAACCTTGGTCTTGTAGGGAACATTTAATCAGGAGGCCCCTGTACTCTGTAACAGGACAGAATTTGATGTTACCTTGAAGTGCAATGCATTTATTCTCTTTTAAAGGATTTAATTATAACACAACTGGGGTGATTTGGGGTTGTACTTTGTACCAAGAATATAATAGATAGCCGCTAAGTTTGTAAGATGGTAAAAAAAGATAACGCACAGATTCTCCTTGTAACTGAAAAGTCTAATATGAGTAAGTACCTAAGAAGAAAGGAGGTAGATACGGTGAAACTTGTGAAAGCCAGAACTCGACAGGTCTGGAAAGTTTTCTGCCTTTGACAGGGTGCAGTCTTACCACTTGTTCATCACTGTCGATTAGTGGCAAATATCTGAGATTTCTTTCTCTGACAGGTTTCCGCCTTACACAGGTTCTGGCTTTCGCAGGTTTCACTGTATAGTGGAGGGGGAATATTTTTACCACAAGGTGCTTACTCCCATTGGTGTCCAATGCCTGGAATGTAATTGTCATCTATGTTCATCCAAATTGTTAGGTTGGTTTTTAGGGACCTAGGCCCTTTACTCATAGTAACTGGCACCTATCTTACACATCAGAGATTACAAAGTGTTTTCATGTGTTAGCTTGATCCTCACAGCAATTTTGTGAGGAAGGTACATTTGTTATATCTATTTTACAGATGAGAAAACTGAAATTGAGACTCACTAAAAGGTTTTAGTGTAGAGACCTGAAACCAAGCTATCTGTCCGCAACGCCATCTTTAAACAACAGGAACACATGGCTACGTGGATGAACATGTACTCGTGTATTTGTTAACCAAACATTTCCACAGTGGATGAATAATTTACACATGGCAAGACTGCGTAGTAGTACAATTCTACTCATTATAACAGATGGGATGGTAAGAGATTAGCAGTGAAAATGACAGCTCATCTTAGCCAGACTACAAGAAGACAACTTCCAACCCCCACCTGTGACTTCTTTGCCCTGTCTGATACAGCCCCAGCTGAATTCCTAGACAGAAGACAAGGATAACATAAAAGGTCATCTATGCACAGTTTACCACACCCTAAATATCAAAGCCACTTTCTCCATAGCCTATGAAAAGAAAGGTCAGAATGGGGCCAAGAGGACTACAGTTGGATGCATATGGTTCTATTAAATTCACATTATGTGAGAGAACAAGATAGACCTGCTATTACAATAAATTATTACCAAGGCATGATTCTCAACAGATATAATACTAAGGCATCATAAAGCACATTGGCTACTTCTGACTGAATGTTTAAATCAATGAACCACCAAATATTTATTAATACTGTATGCTGAGTATGGTGTCAGGAGAAACAAAGAATGCTATAATAAGAAACATAAACTCATTTAATGAGCCTAATATCTTTTAGCAGGAACCCTATATGAGCAGATATATAAATGTGCCAGATTTAATAAAATCAGAGACATTTCAGAAAAGGAGGAGCTAATGTCAGCTGGATCATCCAAGGAAGACTTTTCAGGCAAAGATGTGGTAGTTAAGGATTATTTGTTTTGGTGTAGAGGAGAAGAAAGGAGACTGTATCTATATTTACATACAGATAATTGACCCTATTTGCTGAATGAGTGAATAAATCCATTTGCTGGGAAAATAGAGAAACATCAGTGATTGAAAACGCTATGGAGCTCAGTTCTATTCTGATACACATGGAAATCGCCATGAGTCAGAATCGACTCAAAGGCAACTGGTTGGAAGTTTTCAGGACAAGGAGATAGCATAAGCATGGCTTAATGGAGCAGAGAGAAGGGGTGTTTGAGTTAAGGGCTATGTGGAGAATTAGAAGGGGACATTGTGGAGGGCCTGGAAAGAGTGCAGGTAGGGGAGTTTACAATGGATACAGTTAGATATACAGCTGTTACAGTTTCTTGAGCATGGGAGTGATAAGTCAAAAGAATACTTGAGAAACAATTTAGCAGAAGTTTGAGAGTCTGGAAGGGGAACAGGCATGGAATCAGAGAACAAGAGCAGACTGATAGCTATCTAAGAAAAAGGGATATCATAGTGGCCTGAATTAAATTTGTAGTTTTGTCTCATTGTTGTCTAATTCCAGGAGCATAATTGTCCGGGAAGAAAGAAGTGGCAAGAAAGACTAGAATTTAAGAAACATTTTGATGGAAGAATAAAGCTGACGTTGTGGGTTATTGGACTTCTTCTGGGTGTTCTGCCCTTCTTCTGTTATTTAAACATATGAATAACTATAAAATCTCTGAATGCAAGCATATTTTGTGGATTTGTAATATAAATAAATGGCCGCTACACCGATGCTCTACAATTGCTACTCCACATGGAAACATTTTTAAAACGGTAACATTTTAGCAAAGCACTGTAGAGCCTCTATGGCATGAGGCAAAGTGTGTGCTAACGTTCAAGAAGCCTACAGTGATGGAGGAAATTCCATTTTACATTCTCTAGGAAAAGGATATTTCCTGATGTACAGTATACCCGTTACAGGACTGAGGATACACAGATAATGGGATTGAGTCCTGTTCTTTAAGAAATTAAAAATTGAGTTAAACTTTTCCTGAGGGGAGAAAAATTGAGAAACATTCTCAATTCAGTATAAGGAGAGATTGGATGCTGGGGAAGTGGAATGAGAGCTGCGCATTGAAAGCAGTTGAAATTTGAGCTGAATTTGAACGATTAAGTGAAGGTTTCAGGCAGTGCCTGGGTAGTGCAAATAGTAAATGTGCTAGCCAGCTAACCAGAAGGTTGAAGGCTCCAGTCTACCCAGAGATGCCTTAGAAGAAAGGCCTGGGATCTACTTCTGAAAAATCAGCCATTAGAAACCCTATGGAGCACAATCCTACTCTGACACACACAGGGTTGTCAAGAGTCAGAACTGACTTGACTGCAACTGGTTTGAAGGTTTTAGGTTTTAGAAAAGGAGGATAGGGGAAGCACATTCCAGGCAGAGGGAACAGGAGGTACAAAGACTCGAAGGTTTTGAAGGCACTGTGGTATGTTCCCGGGGAGGCAAGAGTTGTACCCCGAGACAAGGAGGGGCTGTGTAGGGAGCTTGTTGTTAGGTTTCCTTCAATAGAGCTCAGGTTTATCTTAGTTTTCTAGCAAGAACGGGGGCCAGTCACATTTTCTCAGCCAATCCCTTGCTTACATATGCGTGTACAGCATCTGATGAACCAACCTGCATTTCTAATGCTGCTGGTTGTCTTTTAGGAGAGAATTCGCCACCAGAAGTGTAATGAAGTTAACTTCTCTCTGTGGGTATTGGGTTTAAAATCTTGACATCATGCCTAACTGCTTACAGGGATGGACAAGAATTGCTTTCTTTTTTACATTTAAATTCTTAATCCATTTGGAATTTACTTTTTGTGTATTTTGCATATAGGGGGCCAATCTTATTTTCTTTCAGATGGATAGCTAATTCTGCCTCTAATCACTTATTAAATAAAGCATGCTTTTCCCACCACACAAAAATACCCCCCTCCTAATGTATTAAATTTGAACCATAATTGGGTCTGTTTTTAGGCTCTATTCTGTTGCACTTATCTATTTGTTTATTCTAGTGCTAATGCTGTTTGGATTATAGTGGCTTTATAATATGTTTTAGTCTCTGGTAAATCAGACCCCTTGCTGTGAAAATTATATGTGATAATTTATACAAAATGTGTAGCACAGTGCCTAACATATAAACCAAACCAAACCCGTTGCCTTCGAGTCGATTCCAACTGCCCATAGGGTTTCCAAGGAGCAGCTGGCGGACTTGAACTGCTGAACTTTTGGTTAGCAGCCAAGCTCTCAATCACTGTACCACTAGGGCTCTGCCCAACATATAGTAGACTCCAAGTAAAGGGTGATTCCCTTTTCTGTCTCCTTCAGTTAATGAAAGCAAAACCTGAAGAATATCAACATTTTAAAATTTTACTTTTATGCAGATGTTAAAAAAATGTGCAAACTGTCATAGAAGTTCGGATTAAACAGAGGCAAAAAAATAAAAATGGTCTGAAATGGCAGAGAGCTTTCCATTTTGTGATATTTATTCCAATAATCATGAAGACGGCAGAGGACATGGCAACGTTTCACTCCGTTGTGTTAAACGTAAAGCCGCTATGAGGAGGAGCGGCCTTGGTCACAGCTCACAACCGCAACGTTTACACTAAAGTACGCCGCCCCGCCCCGCCGCCAAAGGCTGCCCAGCACCCTAGACCTACTCACACCCTTTGCTTCTTCATGAGCTCCCTCCTCCTCCCGCCTTCCTCCCCCATCCCCACTTGCCATTTTGAAATCTTCCAGGAGGAAAAGAAGGCTTGTTTACACCTGCAGGTTTCCTGCCAACTGGTTGCTGTTACTGCAGCCGCAGGTAAACTGTATTTTTAAATTAATTTTTAAAGTGTTTCTGAAACCTAAATTGCCAGAGCTGTATTTAGTGAGGAGCCCTGGTGGCGCAGTGGTTCAGAACTCGTCTGCTAACCAAAAGGTCGGCAGTTCAAATCTACCAGTTGCTCCTTGGAAACCCTCTGGGACAGTTCTACTCTGTCCTATAGGATTGCTATGGGTTGGAATCCACTCGACGGCAATGGGTTTTTTTTTTTTTTTTTAATTTGTAAATGGTTCAGGAGTATCTTTCCAGTATATCAGTTCTGATCGTCCCTGGGATTTGAGAAAGTTAACACCTATCTTCACTGCTTGGGTGTTCTGACTACCTCTTCGTAATTTACATTTGTAAAAATCATCCTTAATGTACCACTTTAGTACTAACTCTCTCATTTGTAATCTCAGTGTTTGATTTTAGGAATTTATATTACATTAAAATCAATAAAATGCAGAACATCTTAAAAGCAGTTTTTAATTGTTGAAGAACTTTGTTTAAACACTATTTAAAAATGACTAAAATACATAATTTCTAATTCTTGATGATCTTTACAGGTGGATTTTTATGGGCCAAAACTTTTATACTTTCATAAAAGACTTAAATTAAAAAATAAAGATTTACTTTTGAACAAACAAAAGCTATGAGAATGATTTATTGACAAGAGAACAAGTGTATTACTTTTTTAATATCTAAATTTTTCATTTGGAGTCAGAATTTATCTTATTACTTGGTCTCCTCCTCCTTCCTGCCTCATACAATGCACACTTTCTTTGAGCTGAGCCTTAGTAAAGATAACATAATAGAAAATAGATCAAAAACTCATAAATGCAGTAAAATTCTTTCAAACCCTAGAAAGCTTCTATCTGATACTGACTACTGCTTCAGATTGCAACAGTAAATCCCAGTGGAGAAACTATGCTTTGGATCCTTAGGCTGTGAAAGTCCACCTACATTCTCCTGAACATTCTCCCAGGGAGACAGACCACACTCTATATTGTTGACAGCTCTTACTTTTACACACAGAAACTAACCTCCATTTCTTCCTCCCCTACCGTAGTTGCTTCTCAATTATTCAGGAAGCAATTATCCATTTTGTCAATTACCCAGACCTTATCTTTCACCTCCTGCTGTTCAACTTTTGGTCATTTCACTGCTCGTTAGCACCACCAGGAAGACTGGACTGGAGAAAGGACAGAAGCTGAAGCTGAATTTACTAAGCTGTGTGACTGGTAAGAATGTCTGGGAAAAGGTATAATGAGAAGGAACTAGAAGTGTCTGGAAAAAAGAAGTGTGTAGATTAAACTATACACAGATTTTATTCCACGTGCATATATTTCCCCAAATTATTGTCTCTTAGTAACCGAGAACTGACCTGACACACGTGCAACTTTACTGATAGAAAATGTTTCCATATTTCAACTCAAACTCCGGGGAGTTTTGACCCATAAAAATCCACTTTTAAGATCATCAAGAATAAGAAATGATATATTCTACTCATCTTTAAAGAGTGTTTTAACAAAGTACTCGAATGATTAAAAGTTGCCTTCCAAAATTTTCTGCTTTCTATTGACTTCAATGTAATGCAAACACATTAAAATATTTGTAATTTTTACCATGATGCATGGAGCTCTGGAGGCGCAGTGGTTAAGAGCTCAGCGGCTATCCAAAACATCAGCAGTTTGAACTCACCAGCCACTCCTTGGAAACCCCATGGGGCAGCTCTACTCTGTTCTATAGGGTCGTTATGTGTTGGAATTGACTTGATGGCAACCGGTTTGGATCAATATGAATATTGATTGATATTAAAAGAAAGGAAAGCATTACTGTGAAGAGGCTGCAAAAGAGTTACAAGAGACAAATGAGTTTAAAATTCACTGCATCATGAATGATAATTTTTTAATTTCTGTTATCCATTCTAATGGGGTGCAAATAAGGAAAAACTAGACAAATAAAACAGAGAGAATAAAAAGCCTTGGTCTGTCTGCTTGCAATTTTTCATTTGCTTCCTCCTCTCTATTTCTTTGTCAATGAAAATGAATCAGTGAAACTACCTTCTTAAGACAAGAGATGGATATCCCTTAGTTTCCCCTCAATCCAAGAACTGGTATATGTGTATGAGTGTGTGGGCTGGGAAGGGTTGGTCCCAGCAGAGGCCAGAGAAATTGAACTGGTGAAGTAAAAATTCTTTTGGAAAAAAAAATTAAGAAGAAAATGAAGATACAGGTATCATATCATCCTATCTGTGACTATGGTATACAGTTTGAGGTTCTCTGTGGTGAACCAGAAGTAAAACGTCTTCGTCTGTACTCAGGGTGACTTCGGGGGGTGGTGTTCTTTAGAAGGAAACACTGGTGGCAGAGTGGTTAAGAGCAACAGCTGCTGACCAAAAGGTCGTCAGTTCAAATCCACCAGGTGCTCCTTGGAAACTCTATGGGGCAGTTCTACTCTGTCCTGTAGGGTCGCTATGAGTTAGAATTGACTCGATGCCAATTTTTTTGACAAAATGTAAGATAGTATAGGAATTCATATAGTTGAAGTTCATTGGGATGAGGATATTTGAAGGCTAATTGTTTTATGAACTGATCAATAAGCAGTAAACTTCAAGTATGTGAATAAAAAAATTAGAAAGTCATTATAAAAACATGTCCTTATTAAATAAGACCTTAACCTAAAAATGAAGAGAGAAAGCACCCCCTCTTTGTATACTGATAGATTCCTTAGCATTAGATACTAAAAAGTGTTCGTGCTATATCAAGTTAAATTTTGACCCTCAGATGTCTCAATCTCCCTGGACCCCGGTCATTGGTCACAGGCCTCTGCTAATTATCCCCGAAACAGGAATTCTGAAGGGCAACAGTTAGGTACCTGCATTCAGCTATGAGAACAGGAAAACGCAGGAAACACACATCAAGCATTTAAATCTGTATTTGCCTGTATTTTTGCTTTACTCTTGAAAAAACTCTGGAAGGTTCATTTTCATTATTATAATGCATCAGGTATGCCCTTTTCAAGATTCAGTAAGTGTTTTGAGCCCTGTGAGCAGAGTGGCCATATTCCTCTACTTCAAAAAAATTACTGACACACGGTCTGACAAGTAATATTTGTGCCATTTCTTAGGGTAAGAAGCAGTCTGTGAGGTAAAAGCCCCATTACTGGAAGTTCTAGGACATTTGGAAAATTTGCTGGCATGCCTAGATAAGATAGTTGAAATCAAAACAGTCTTGAAAAATTTAAGATGCATGCTTGCTCTAATGGCTCAAGACTGTAAAACTAATACAAATATTATCATGAGACACTAAATCTTTTTAAACAGCATAGCTCAAACTCTTAATAGACTTCTGCGCCTAATTTGGGAGTTAGCGCTTTACGACTAATGCTACAAATCCTGAGAAAATAGCACTCAAAATGACTACAGGTTGCAATAAAAAGTGTCCTGTAATAGACATCCTAGAGAGGAAGTCCATCATCTGGACACAGTCAACTTGTGTGAGCAAGAAAACTGGACAAAGCTACTAATTAAAGCACCTCGCAAAAGAGAACGCCATGCTGAACTCTGAACTCCGTGGACGTTCCTGGTCTCTTCGTGCCAACACCTGTGTGTGTATGTGTGCACGTGTGTGTGGGGTCTGCGGTGTGGGTGGGGGTTGGTCTCAACAGAGACAAGAGAACGACCACAATGAAGTTCTGCCTTGTCTTTCACCTTCTTATCTCTTGGTCAGTCTCTGTCTCCAATCTGATACCATCCCAAACAAAGACGACTGGAACCTCTCTGCAGAATGTAAGAAGGAGAGAAACTTTTCTCTCTTCTGTGGTGGCGCAGTGGTTAAGAGCTTGGCTGCTAATCAAAAGGTCGGCAATTGGAATCCACCAGCTGCTCCCTGGAAACCCTATGGGGCAGTTCTGCTCTGTCCTATAGGGTCACTAGAAGTTGGAATTGACTCGATGGCAATGGGTTTCGTTTTTTTTTGGTATATTATAAATAAAAGCTAGAGTCTTCTGTTTTACTCAAAATTTAACTTCTCGTTTATGCTTTTCAAATATGTACTGAAATACTGATAAAAACAAACAAACATACCCTTTGCCGTTCAGTCAATTCCATTTCATAAGCCACCCTATAGGACAGAGTAGGGCTGCCCCATAGGGTTTCCAGGGAGCGGCTGGTGGATTCAAACTGCTGACCTTTTGGTTAGCAGCTGAGCTCTTAACCACTCCACCACCAGGGCTCCAATAAACAAACATAGACCTATCAAATAGTATGACTCTAACATCTAAAAAAATAGGCAAACAGATAAGGCATACAGGTCTGTGTGAATGGGGGAAGGGGTCCAGACTCTCTTCTCTTCTGGAAACTCCCCCTTCCCTGGATCGCTTTCCCACTGTGTTCCACTTAGAGAAATCCTAAGCACCATTTAAGCCCTGGTGCAGTTATCACATGTTCTGTAAGCCCAGCCTTGGACATTCCAGTGCACAGCTGACTTCACCACTTTCTAAACTTCCAAAGCAATGATGGTCTTCGCCGTAATTTCCAGGTTACCGCGAACACGGGACATCGTCTCAGATACGGGGGGCAGTGGCGGTTCAGCAGTATAATTTGCCTGCCGCGCTGGAGGCCAGGGTTGGATCCCTAGCCAAGGCACCTCATGTACAGCCGTGTCCTGTCCCTTGGTGGAGGCCTGCCTGTGCTATACCACTAAACAGGTTTCCGTGGAGCTTCCAGACTAAGACAGATTAGGAGGAAGGGCCTGGCAGTCTACTTCTGAAAATCAGCAGATGAAAACCCTATGGATCACAATGGTCTGATCCACAACCGATCATGGCGATGGAGCAGGACCGGGCAGTGTTTTGTTCTGTTGTGCGTGGGGTCCCCGTGAGTCAGGGGCCGACTTGACAGCAGCTAACCACGACGTACTGATACTGTATTACATGTGTTCTCCCAAGGCCCCTAGGTGGCTCATGGGGATGGAGCAGGACCGGGCAGTGTTTTGTTCTGTTGTGCGTGGGGTCCCCGTGAGTCAGGGGCCGACCTGACAGCCGCTAACGACGACGTACTGATACTGTATTACATGTGTTCTCCCAAGGCCCCTAGGTGGCTCGTATGGCTTGTACTCGACTCCTAACCTAAAGGTCGGCAGGTCAGACTCACCCAGCGGTAGTGCAGACGACAGACCTGGTGGTCTGCTTCCGTTAAGATGACTTCCAAAAGAACTCTCCGGAGCAGTTCTACTCTATAACACATGCGACGATCATGAGTCAGAATCGACCCAACGGCCACTGACAGCAGCATGTTCCTGCAGGCTGTCATGTAGACTCTAAGTTGGCATCTTCCTGTAATTCTTATTTGAGTCAATGTATTTTAAGAAAAAGTGCTGGGCTCCGTACCAGGTTTTGGGGATAGGGCTGTGAGCTGGACCCAGCCCTGCCCTCCTGGACATGCGAATAATCTCGTGCAGAGACAAGTAACCATCACGTAGGGCTGGCATAGACAAGCGCTGTGATAAAGACGGAGACCAGTGAGAGACAGTCTCCACTTTGTCCCCCTCCCCACTCTAGGCTGCAGGCTCAATTCTGTTCCTCAGGTGGTGTGAAAACCCCCGTCACATCACCTCCAGCGACGGTCCGGAGCTCAAGTGCGTGACCCCAGTGCTTAGAATAGCACTGGAACATAATGAGTGCTCACTACATATTTGTTAAATTAATGAATCAATATGGATAAATTTCTTCTGACTATTCCATAAGTGACAAAGAAAATCTCTTCTAAGAAATTATAGAGGTGTATATTTAAAACCTCATTTTGCTCTGCAGTCATGTACCCTGATTTCTTGGAAGCAAAACAATAGTATATAATGACATCCTATTAAATCAGGATTTTAAGAACAAAAACTCAAATTTATAACTTTGAATATAAGACATACACACATACACAAAAAGACCAGACTTCCTGGTCTGACAGCGACTGGAGGAACCCCCTAGACTATGGCCCCCAGACACCTTGCTAACTCAGAACTGAAGCCACTCCCAAAGTCCACCTTTCAGCCAAAGGTAAGACAGGCCTATGAAACGAACAGTAACACACGTGAGGAGCGTTCATCAGGTATGTGAGATCAACTGGGCAACACCTGCCCGAAAGCGAAGACGAAAAGGCAGGAAGGGACAGGAAAACTGGACAAATGGACACGGAGGACCCAGGGTGGACAGGGAAAGCGGGGGAGCGTGGACACAATGCAGGGATTGCAGCCAATGTCACAAAACAATTTGTGTATAAATTTTTGAATAAGAAACTAATTTGTGCTGTAAACCTTCACCTAAAACACAGTAAAAATAAGAAATAAAAAGAGAACCACAGTGAGATACTACTACAAATATGGGTATATATATACATATATATATATATAAAACCAAACCAAACCAAACCTGTTGCTGTTGATTTCGACTCATAGTGACCCTACAGGACAGAGATGAACTGCCCCACAGGGTTTCCAAGGAGCGCCTAGTGGATTCCAACTGCCGACCTTTTGGCTAGCAGCCGTAGCTCTTAACCACTGTGCCACCAGGACTCCAGTATATATACATACATATACGACATAAGAAAGATAAAAAAGGTCAGGATGTTGAATCAGAAAAAGGAACCCTTTTGTGTTTTGAAATCCTGTTCCTCCTTCCTTGAATGTCTCCTTTGCCTTCCTCTGCCTAAGTGAATTCTATTTATTCTTTAAGAACTCACTTAGCCCCATGTCTCACCGAAAACATTCACTAGACCGTTTCCTACAGCGCTTTTCTTTCTGACTCTTCTATGCACAGGGAGTAACTCAAAATCAAGCCCTTAATAGTTCTCTAATCAAGTAATTTGTGTATTTATTTTGAAGGTCCAAATTAGTTTGTAAATTCTGTGAGAACAGGGTCCACAATGCACACTTCATACGTCTCATAGCACCCAGAACAATAGTGGGTTCTTAAAATACTAGTTGATTAAGTCTAATAACTTTGGTGGGAAAGAGAAATTCCTGCTCAAGTGGGGACAAGCACTTCTGTCTTTAATCATCAAGGTAATATTTTAAAAACTTCAAAATTCCCTTTTGAGAGAGTCACATACACATATACACTCATAAACACACACACATACAGATAAAAGAGTCATAATAAGATATTTGTGTTTCCCACCTCAGTTAGTGGCAATGAATATCTGTAAAGTCACCCAAGGCAGATATGCTTAGCTCTCTCTTCTCCCGCACCACCTGCATATCCTCCACATCAATATTCAATCAACTACCAAAATAAAACAAACAAAAAAACCAAACCCGTTGCCGTTGAGTCGATCCTGGCTCATTGAGACCCTATAGGACAGAGTAGAACTGCCCCACAGGGTTTCCAAGGAGCGGCTGGTGGATTCGAACTGCCGACCTTTTAGGTTAGCAGCCGTGCTCTTAACCACTGCACCACTAGTGCCCCAGTAAACTACCACAACCTCCTAAGTATACCACCAGAGACGCAGTGACTTTGTCTCCTATGGACACCTCCGCAATAGCCATTGCTCCATCCTCTCACTGGGACTACTTGAAAAGCCTTGTAACTGGTCTTGCATCCATTGGTTTTCCAAATTTAAATCTGTCCTCCATACCACCACCTGAATGAGACAGCTGAAGAATAAACCTCACTCTCTTAGCCCCTGACTGAAAACCCTCTACTTGCTCCCCATAGCTTTCGAAGACGATTCATCCTCCTTTGTGTGGCTAACAAGCTTCTCTAACCTGATCCGCCATTGCTCTCCAAGCATGGCGGTTTACTCCATGGCTCGTTAAGACTCTAACATCTGCTCATACAATGCCCTTTGTCTTTCCCCCAGGCCTCCTCTTTTTATTTCACTTGATCCTCAAAACCCAGCGTAGGTATCACTCCTCGAGATACCTTGCCCAACCTCAGTCCTGCTCCACGGGCAGATGACTCATGTCCCCATGAGGACGTCACCAGCTACACTGAAACCACGGTTCACTCCACTGGCCTCCAGGCTTCTCCAGACCAGGAACAGAATCTTATTTTTATCACAAATTCTTGGTACATAGCAGACATTCAGTCAATGTAGATTAAACGATAGTCATCTTTGGAAGTATATTGAGCCATGAATTCCCTTTGGAAGTTTCTTTCTTTCTTTTATTGTGCTTTAGGTGAAAGTTTACAGAGCAAATTGGTTTCTCATGAAACTATTAATCTGCAAACTGTTTTGTGATACTGTTCGCCAAGCCGGCGATGTGTCAACACTCTCCCATTCTCCACTCCGGGTTCCCCATTTCCATTCGTCCAGTTTTCCTGTCCCTTCCTGACTACTCATCTTTGCCTTTGGGCTGGTGTGCCCATTTAGTCTTGTATACATGACTGAACAATGAAGCACGTTCCTCAGTGTGTTATTATTTGTTTTATAGATCTATCTAATCTTTGGCTAAAGGGTGAACCTCTGGAGTGTCTTCAGTACTGAGTTAAAGGGGTGTCCAGGGGCCAAGTCTCAGAGTTTCTCCAGTCTCTGTCAGACCCGTAAATCTGGTCTTTTTCTTAGAAGTTTCTAAGTGGATTCTAATATTGAATAGAAATAATGTGGCCATTGACAGACAGGTGCACTTTTCTTTTGATGTGTACATTTCTTATCTCCATAAATAAGCAATACTTATTTATATATAAGTAATATATATGTTGCCCCAAAAATTCTATTTGTATGGTAACTTATAACTTGCAAAATACTTTCAAATATAACTCATTTAATCCTCATAGCAACACTTTTAGGTACATATTAGCTCCATTTTTTTAGATGAGAAATGGTGGCTTATTTATTCAATTAATAACTATTTCGCACTATATAATAATAGGAGTTCCTGGGTGGTACGAACGGTTAACATGCTTAGCTGCTAACCAAAAGGTTGAAGGTTTGAATCCACCTAGAGGCACCTCAGAAGAAAGGCCTGGTGATCTACTTCTGAAAAATCAACCATGGAAAACCCTGTGGAGCACAGTTCTACTCTAACACACATGGGGTTGCCATGAGTCAGAATAGGTAACACTTATCTAGGGCTTATTCTTCTAAATGCATTATACATATTAATCCTAATGGTCTTCAAAACCACTTTATAGGAGAGGTACTATTCTTATCCTCTTTTTACTGAGGAGAAAACTGAAGCACAGATAGTTGAAGTACCTTGGCCAAGTTAAGTAAAATGCAGCTAATAAGGAACAGAGTCAGAACTTGAACCTATGGCTCTGTAGTCATTGCTCTTAACCCAGATACTCTTTTACCTATTGTTATTGGTGTGGTTAGGTGACATTTTCATGGTTGTGTGCTCACACTTCACAAGTGACAGAGTTGACACTCAACCCCTGGTCTTTTGAATATAGAAAAATAATTGTGAAAAGAAAAGGATTCTATCTTTTATACAAATATACCAAAACCCAAACCTGTTGCCGTCGAGTTGATTCTGCCTCATAGCAACCCTATAGGACAGAGTAGAACTGCCCCATAGGGTTTCCAATGAGTGGTTGGTGGATTCAAACTGCTAGCCTTTTGGTTAGCAGTGAAGCTCTTAATCACTGCACCACCAAATATACATTGTAATAAACAGTTTTCTAGCACATAGTAGGAACTCTGTAAATTTTGGTTAAAGCAGTGAATTAATGAATAAAAGAATTATAATGAACTGATGATTCTCTTGGTTAGCTACAGTGTTAATTACTACTTATTGACGACTTTGTTACAGTTTTTAAAACTTCTATAACAAGAATAAAATGCTGCAGAAAAATATTCCACTCTGCACGCAGCCCAAACAGATACATTTATTTGTGCAAGAATCACGGGTATGCCATGGGAAGTTCAAGGTCAATGGAAGGTTAAATATGAGTCCTGTCATGCTGCATGCAATCATTTGATTTTATGCCAGAAGGGGAACTTAAAAACCACAAGAAGTCTTCTATAATTTCAAAAGAAATCACAGGGTATTTGCTGATAAGAAAATCTTGCATTTTCTTTATCCAGGGATGGATTCTTTATAACACCCGTAGAGCCTGAGAAGCTAATGAAATATTTGAAAGCAGTTTAATACTAAACTGAAGTTTCATAACCTTCAAAGATGACTATGGGGTAATCAAGGCAGTAGTTATATTTTAACAACTATAACAACAAATTGATTTTTGATTTTATTCAAGTAAAGGAAGATATTAGCAATTTTGCATCCATAAAAAATCTGTTTCTCAATTTATATTGTCTATCATAAAAGTTGATAGGCACCTAAAACACCTATGAGAAGGAATTTTGGGACAGAAAAAGGAGATCTTAATTTGCTTTGGAATCTGTTTCAGTAGAGCGTGTCTCAGGCCAGTTGGGGAAGCAGGTGCCAATGGAAGAAACGACAGTGGTGACCCATGGACAACCTGGAGCTATTTTGAAGCTTTGTTAGTTCACAGTAAGCATTAACAACCCAAGAAGCTGAAGGTTATTTCATGTTTCACAACTGTGTTCGCAATTACTGTGTGACATTTACTTTTAAGTGTGGAAGAGTGGCTGAGAAGGGGAAACACCCATTGTCGGAACTTTTGATGAAACATCAAATCAAGTAACATTCAAAGTTTTTTTTCGTGGGGAGGGGTAAACAAGTTGTTGCTCTTTTGGCCTCAAGTGTAAATAGATAAAAAATAAATGTGTATTTGCATTTAAAAATATGATTTTCTGAATCTGAATGTGTTCCTCATTACTTCTCCATTGATTTATGCCACCAGCAATTTCTGGCAGAAAACACAGGAAATCCTAGAATTTTAGGGCTGAGAGAAACCTTTATAATCTTGTGGCAAAGGAGTTAGTATCCAGCCCATGTTCTTTAGGCTCCCGGTGTTTAAAAACTGAGCTAACATTTAAACATCTGGAGGGTTTATATAAAAATCTGGGCTCTGATTTCTCTGGAAAAATACGACAATCTGAAAATGCTGGCACTAAATTTCTCCTGGGCACAACTGGTTAGAGGTGAGTAGCAGTGTTCCCCTTGGCAACGCCATGCATTCTTCAGCACCACAGACCCCACCGCTTCCTAATGTCTTCTACCCAGTCCGCTTCCCTTGTTTATAACAACTGGCCATCCCCTTCTGGTATTTGTCTTTGCTGCTCCTGATCTGGTGCACTCTAGGTCAGAAGGCTGGGGCCCAGCGGGCTGTCTGACTTGTTCAATGCTGCGTGGGGGCTGAGGGTAGAATGAGTACAATTTGCTGAGTCTCCTGCTTCTTGTCCAGTGCTCTTTACCCATGATACAACTGAGTCTAAAGAAAGCAAAGCAGAATATCTAAATCTCAAGGCCTCTAAATCATACAGAAGCCAGACCTAAAATAGATGAACATTAGTAGGATTTTATGTAATTTTTATATGAGCAGTGTTCCCATGCTGGGTCTCAGGACTCAGTCAAGACTTTCGTAGGCAGCAGTCCAAGTATGGGACTTCAGAGGACTACACTGACATGTCATCACAAATGTTAACGGTTCAGAATATGCCAGCTTCTTCCGGAAGCCGTTTATGTTACTACCATATGGACTTCTGTTCAATAGTTTAATAATTTATTTAAATTTTATGTTCATCCCATTTCTTGAGCGTCATACATTCTTATATCCCTTTCTTTTTCCTGAAAGTTACTCTGAACAAGTTCCCAAGACTTCGTACATGCCTTCAAGTGGTAATCATCATTGTATCTTAAAATGCTTGCTTATGTATCCATCTTCCATCCAAACTATGAGAATCTTCATGGTAGGAAAAAAGCCAAAAAACAAGAAAAGTCAAACGAAAGCAGTAGCCCTCAAGTCAACTTAGACTCATGACAATCCCGTATGTTGCAGAGTAGAACCACACATAGGGTTTTTAAGGTCGTGGCCTTTCAAAGCAGATCTCCAGGCCTTTCTTCTGAGGTGCCAGTGGTTGGGTCTTTCCAAAAGTAGTCAAACATTTAACCTCTGCACCACCTAGGGACTCCATTCGTGGTAGAGACCATGCCTAGTTCAGGTTTGTATCTCCTGCACCTCCGAGAGAACAGACCACAGCAAGGACTTGGTAAATGTCGAGTGGCTGCCTAACTGAGGCAGGTGAATGGGAAGTGGACCCATGGTATCGTGAGGCTTTCAGGTGTGCCTGTGTTTGCCTTTCATGGTTTCACAGACAGGTAGCATAGCCCCTCTAATCCTCTGGCTTTTCCAATTGAACTGTCTTGGCATTTTTAGATCTCTCCATGTCAGCAGTCACTCCCTTCATCTGATCACTCTAGGCACACACTGTCATGTGTACTGTGGGAAAAAGACCACACATTACAGAGGCAGAGGGCCTACAGTGTGACTACTGGCTCCACGTTTCCTGACTGCGTGACGCTGGACAAATTAACTTCTATGAATCTCAGTTCTCTCGTGTGTAAAATTCCTACTTATCTCACAGGGTGGTTGAGAGAACTGAATGAATAGATTTTCATGAAGAATCTAGCATAGAACCTGCTACATGATAGATGCCAAAAAGATATCTGTTGCTTATTCTTTCCTCAACTTTCTAGGTTTACTATGGTTTTCCAAATAAAATAAAGCAAAGAAAGCAGAAATGCACACAATATCCAAGTTACAGCCATAAGGAACTGTTATAGAGGGTGAGATGATGTTCTTTGTGTACTTTGTAAATCACCTTTCATAGTATCGAACTTTGTATTGCGCTTTTATGTTTCTGACCCAGTAGACTGCGGTTGTGGCTTTAGAGCATAGTCTCTATGATGACTCCTGTAGTCAAAAGTTTGGCTGTATTTATACAATCTGAAAAGTGTACGTGTGTGCATGCACATAGGTGTGTGCGTGTGTGTGCATACGTGTGTGTGTATGTGTGGGTTGTGTACATATATCAGGTGAAAATCAAAAACTTGTTGCCATTGAGTTGATTCCAACACATAGTGACCCTATGGGACAGAGTAGAACTGCCCCAAGGAGTTTCCAAGGAGCGGCTGATGGATTTGAACTACTGACCTTTTGTTTAGCAGCTGAGCTCTTAACCACTGTGCCGCCAGGGCTCCATATCAGGTGAGGTGGAGAGTATAACATTCCTTTTTGGTTGAAAGTATTTCCTTTGACTCTTAACAATCTCCCTTAATCCAACTAGTTCTTTATTTTTAATAGGTGTTGGACTCCTAAACTCCGTAGCCCAGAGAAGTGGATAGCAGAGGTGCCTTCATAGAAACTGCAGCTCTGGAAGCTGGGGGAAGTGGGTCACTTCATAGATGAGTTAGCTCTCTGGAGCTATCAACACACCAGGAGAAATCCAACTCCAGTATCCACAGTGTGGATATTCTAGGACAGGAACAATGCATTATTCATCCTGGTGTTCTCTAGCTCTCAGCGTGGTACCTGGCACAGAGCAGCTACTAGATTAATATTTGCTGAGTTGTACTAAATAAAAATACCAGTTTCTTTAAAGATAGTATGGAGGTGGGGCAAGCCTTCTTGACAATAAGGACAGAAGTTAGTTAAGGATCACAGAAGCTCTGCAGAGAAAAAAACAAAGCGGAATGTTTTTTAGAACTTAATATTCGTACATATTAGGGGAAACTTCAAAAATATTAAAGCATGAAGATTCAAAAAGGGTAGGCTAAGGACCATTTTAGCACTTTTTAGTTGGCACTTTTTCAGACAAGTTGGGACTGAAATCTAAATCATTAATCTCAGGGCTTTGGGAATCTAATCAATTTTTTGAGGAGCCATGGTGGCACAGTGGTTAAGCGCTTGGCTGGTAACCGAGAGGTCAGCAGTTCGAACTCACCAGTGGCTCTGCAGGAGGAAGACTGGAAGTAAAGATTACAGCCTTGGAAACCCAATGGGGCAATCTACTCTGTCTTATAGGGGCACTAGGAGTCGGAATTGACTCAACGGCAACGGGGTTGGTTTTAATCAATTTCTTGCAGGGTAGATAGCATGGTCAAGAGAAAATGGTAGTGGTCTTGGAAGCATGACTAAGATTCCTTTTTCCTTCCTTCCCATCCATTCAATTCTGCTGAGAAGGAAAGAGGAAGACATGACCTCATTTTTAAGGGCTTACGGCTTTCTCCTCTGCACAGCATATCATACACAACACTCTTCATTTTCTTGTCTGCGTTGTAGCTTCTTACATGCAAACTTACAGACGATTTACAAACCAGTAAGTGTTTCTGAACCTAAGATTTTTTTCTAATTCTTTACTGTGTTCCCTGGTTCCTCTATGTATGGCAACGCTTCTTGTAAATAAAAACCAAATCAAACCCACTGCTGTAGAGTTGATTCCGACTCATAGAGACCCTATAGGACAGAGGAGAGCTGCCCCATAGGGTTTCCAAGGAGCGGCTGGTGGATTTGAACCACTGACTTTCTGGTTAGCAGTCATAGCTTTTAACCATTGCGTCACTTGTAAATAAGAGATGCTTAAATAGCTGGCAAATTACTGAGGAAGACAGATACTCAAATAACAAATTGTAATATAAGACAAAATGAACTAAGTGCCAAAATATAAAAATCACTCTGGGCTGTTATGGAAGGCAGTTTAGAGCACTGGTTAAAGACTTGGGCTCTGGAGCTGAACTCCCCAGACCAACCCCTGTCTTTCTCTCTTTTAGCTGTACAGTCTTTGACCAGTTATCTAACTCTATGTGCCTCAGATTTCTCAGCTATAAAAATGTGGATAATAGTACCCATACATATCCCGGGGATTTGGGGAGAATCATGAATCGTGAAGAAAACAGCTTTGAAAGTGTTCTGGAAAATAAATAACAATTCAGTATAAATGAACAATGTTAGGATCTATTACGGGGTCTAGTCCTGGTATTCTAGACCCACGAGTCTAGAGCTCTAGGCATCCAGTGCCCATCTCAGGCCGTAATAAAGTCATGCAAGGAAGCAGGCTCAGGGCCGTCCTCAGCACACAGTGCACCAGGGAGATACTGGAATACAGAGCACAACTCGGTTCAGGTAGCTTGGTGTGTGGCTATCTGAGCCTTGGACAAAACTTATCCTTCCTTTGTGTCTGCCTGCCTGTTTTATAGTCTAGGCTTAGACTCCTCAGCGGCTAGTTGAGACATGCTCTCCCTTCAAAAGCTTCATTATTTCAACCTTTCTCATTAAACGACCTTGCTATTTTCCTTACAAAAAAGAATAGAGCCTCCCAGTGGAGTCATATACGCTTATCTGATAGAGGTCTCTTATTTGGTATTTCCTTCCAGCCACTCTCTGAGTAAGAAGTCTCCCTTCTAAATTCCTCTTGCCATCAGTAATCTTGATCTAAAAATCATAACTATCTATTGAGTTCCTACTGTTGCCGGTATGGTCCCAAGTCCTTTTCATACATTATTTCACTTATGCTTTTCTATAACCATATGTGGGTGGAACTATTATTGTCTCTAATTTACAAAGAGACCTTAAAATGTTAAGCAACTTGGTGTAAGGTTACCCAGCTAGAAAAAAAGAACACCAGAGCTAGAATTCATACCTAGATTCCCATGACTTCATGCTTAACCTTTACCATATTCTACCTCCCATAGGGTTGCTGTCAGTCGGAATTGACTCGACAGCAACGGGTTTGGTTTTTGTTTTTTTTATTCCATTGATGGTTTTGCTAGATTACTTTTCAAAAAGGTGACTTCTGGGGTTTTTTTTGTTTTCTCTTTCTAACCCTTCTTTCTAGCATGTTCAATCTGTTCCTCTCATCTGGCCCTTCCCCTCCTGGTTTTGGTTAGGCTGAGACCCCCTCCATTGCATAAAAACATCTTTCAACCCTGTGGACTCTTTCAGCAAATGTCATATCTTCTTCCTTTGCTACTTCTCAAATAATACTTTACACCTTCATAACTTACTTCCTCTCTCATGCAGTTTGGGCCCTGTCTCAATAAAAACAAAACAAAACAAAAAACCGAACCCCTTGCTGTCTAGTTGATTCCAACTCGTAAGACCCTATAAGACAGAGAAGAACTTCTCTACGGGGTTTCCAAGTCTGTAATCTTTACAGAAGTAGACTGCCACATCTTTCTCCCATGGGTTGGAACCATCTACCTTTTGGTTGGCAGACTAGTGCTTTAACCACTGCACCACCAGGGCTCCTTCCTGTCCTGATATCACTTCTAAATACATTCTTTCAATAAGCACTAGTGACCTATTTCCTGAATCCCCAAAGCCTTATCAGTTCTCATCCCTCCCGACAGCATTTGATACTATTGATGACCTTCCCAATTATTGTCTCCCTGACCTCATATACTTGTTTTAACTGGCAGTGCTCTATCCTGGGCCCACTGCTACCATGTTATTGCTGCTCAGAGAAAAATCTCTCTTTCCATTATTCCCTCCACAGTGACGGACCTCAAGCCAGTATTTTAGCCCTAAACTCTCCCTTAAACCTCTGATCATATATTTCTAGCTGCCTACAGAGTATTACTATCTCAGATTTAATTTATTTTAAACCTATATTCAAAATATTTCTTTCCAAGGCACAATGTCCTTTCCCCACCCACATCATTTCTTTCTATTGCACCATTATTTATTGCTCTCAGCTCTCTTCTCCCTCAGCATTCTGTCAGTTTCTTTAGTCGACAATTGTGTCTCTGGATTATGGTAGAATGATTTTCCTCCACTGGTTTGTAAGCATCTTGTGAGAAAGAATCTTGTAATATCCCAGCGTCAGTCCAGCATTTCTCAATGCCTATTTGCTGAATAAATGAAGCAATGATTCTTTCAGTCTTAAGTCTTAAAATCATATTTGCTTTTTTTCTCTCTCTCTCTTTTCTTTTCTTCACACTCCTATCAAATCCTCTATCGGCATCTGATTTTTTGCTGTGGTTTTGTTTTTTTGTTAGGCCTTTTCCTTCCATCTCCCTGGATATCACACTAGTGCAAACCTTTATGCTATTAAGATTGAATTATTGCAATAGTCTTCTAGCTGCTCTTCCCATCTCTAGTTGCTTCCTTGTCAATCCACCACGTTTACAGCTGTAATATCATCATCCCGTTTCCATCATGGCTTCCCCTGGTTTAAGAATCCAGAAAGGTTTCCTGCTGACAAACTTATCTAAACAGTAATACCTTCTTTTACATTATTGGAATGAGTACATCTAGTTACATGGCGAACAGTGCAGTGGAGAATAATAAAGCGGAAGTTATTATCTCCCTGTCCCTGCAGCCAATTTCATCACCAAGAGGTAACCTACATTTTCTGTACCACTAAAACACAATGAGTAAATAGAGCCATTTTTTCTATGTTTATTGTTTACAAATGCAGCCTCGATTATATACAAACTTTTCTGTAAGTTGCTATTTTTCAATGATCAAAAATCACAAATATATACCCAGGTCAATACTTATAGACTAAACTCATTTCTTCAAGGCTGCATAATATTTCCCAGAATGCATATACTATTATTTATTTAACCATCCCTATAAATTCCCCGACTAATGGACATTTAGATTATTTTACTTCATTTATTTGTTTTATGTCACTATGAAAAATGTTGCAATAAATATCACTCTGTGCACATCTCTGCACATAATTTGGTGAAATACTTTTCTAAAAAGATATTGTCAGTTAAAAAATGTAAAAACCTATGCAGTTTTTGGTAATTTACGATCATGCCCGTTCCTCGAGGTCCTCACCACAAATCAATCACATAAGTCTTTAATGTTTGTTGAGTGAAACAAAGTGTCTCATTATTACCTGTATTTGTCTTTCCTTGATTTATGAGGTTAAGTATTTTCTCGTATGTTGGTCTTTTGCGTTTCTTCTGTGAAATTCTTATTCATATCCTTTGCCTATTTTTTAAATTTTTTTTAGAAAAAAATTTACATTGATTTGTAAGAGTTCTTTGTATATCACAAGTATTAACCCATTTGCCTGTCTTATCATCTGCAAGTGTTTCCTTCCAGCTTGTTGTAACTTTGACTTTGCTTATGGTATTTTTTCCATACCAAAAACCAAAACCAAATCTGTTGCCATCCAGTCGATTCCGACTCATAGCAATCCTATAGGACAGAGTAGACCTCTCCCATAGGATTTTCAAGGAGCGGCTGGTGGATTCAAACTGCCGACCTTTTGGTTAACAGCTGCACCACATTCAGGTAATCCAATCAGTCATTTAAAAAGGATTCCTTGGTTCTCAAGGTCCCCTATGACCTGGTTATGATTACTTACTGAGCCTCACTTCCCAGTGCAGCCTGTCTAAACCCTCACTGCAATGACTCAGTCCCCTCCCAAGTTCTCACTGGGCTGATTCTCACCTTCACAACTCGTGAGTCTGGCTCTGTCTTTCCCCTCGTTGCTGCGCGCAGCTGCCCTCTGAGATACAGTCTGCCTCCTCTGGGAAGTGGTTTATGATGTTGCTGGCCAACAAAGAGCTCTCCCTTCTCTAATTAGTACAGTTGTCCCTCAGTATCTGCTGGGGTGGGGGTGGGGGTGGAGGGGAATTTGTTCCAGGACCCCTGTGGACACCAAAATGCTCAAGCCCCTTATACAAAATGGTATAGTATTTGCATATAACCTACGCACATCCTACCGTATACTTTAAATCATCTCTAGATTACTCATAATACCTAATACAATGTAAAACACTGCATTATTAAAGGGGAAATGAGAAGACGGAGGCCCACAAGGCTCAAATAACAAGTGATGGAGAGACACTGAGGATCTGTGAGATGGCGGGAGGCTACAGCAGGGGATGCCTACACATCATTTCATTCGTGTAGATTCAGCATAGTGCTCTGCATACAGCAGATTCAAGTTTTGCTTTTTGGAACTTTCTTTTTTGCAAATATTTTTGATCCGTGGTTGGTTATACCCGCAGAATACAGAGGGCTAACTCTAATTCATATATGTGTAATATATATAATTGTTGTTGATGTGTGCCATGGAGTGAATTCTGACTCATAGTGATCCTATAGGATAGAGCAGAACTGCCCCATAGGGTTCCCCTATGCTTGAATCTTTACAGGAGCAGACGGCCAGGTCTTTTCTCCCTAGGAGCCGCTGCTGGGTTCAAACCGATAACGTTTTGATTAGCAGCTTAACACTTAACCCTTGTGCTACCAGGGCTCCATAGATACAGTCATGTGCTGCATAATGTCCCTTGGAACATATACGCCTGTTCGCCCCCCACCAGCGGGAACAGGAGCCCCCACCACCGAGAAGAGTGGGCACCCGATCCTGCTCCCGAGCGTCCAAGGTCGGCAGCATTGAGGGGCCTGGCTGTGTCGAGTGCACTGGGGTCGCCGAGACTGCTCCCCTGCTGGCCAGGCCCGCCCCCAGAGCCTCCCGGTGGCAGTGACCCTCATGGGGTTGTGGGGCACGCTGGGACCCGGCGGAGCGCTCCCCGAGGCTTCCGCAGCAGGAGCCAGCCTGGGCGGCTGCGTGCGCGGGAGCCCCTCCGACCCAGATGTTTGCACAACGTCCAAATCACATAATGTCCTATTTCACAGAAGGTATTGTGGACCTTAAGTAACACATGACTGTATTAAGTAAGGTGGAGGCAACAAAATAAGAGCCAAAAATGCACCTCGTTTTGATAGTTATAAAAACTATGAAGTTGACTAAGGAGTTGCTTTTAATAAGTAGTACACAACGTTACATATTCCTGAGTAGATCTATAAAACTTCTTCTGAGGCTGTATTTGGTCTGTATCAGCACTTTCCATCCTTTATTTCTCCCTGATTTAATTTTTGATGAAAAATAAAGTTAAAAATTCATGTATATTTTAACATTGGAAAATTGTAACAGAAACTGTCCATTAATATACGTATTTGAAATTATCTTAGTGATCTTCTGGTTTACAAAAATTAAAAAATTCAGTTTTTTTCACAATTGTTTTAATTATTTTTTTAGAGAAGGAAAATATTAAAAGAATAAAGAACAGAAAAGTTAGAGAAGCTTATGCCTACAAGTGGCTGAATGTGTAGTTTGTGGAATACATGTCTATGTTCAGGGGAGCCAAAATATACTACTCCACAGAACATTTTCCAAAATGAAAATGCTTTGAAATTATTAAATGGGCAACATACATAAATTTTAGAGAGAGACAGCTGGACTTGAAATTTTAAAAAACCTGAGCTGAGTTATATTTTTTTCCACTTACTGTGTTCCTTTACCTTTCTAAGACTTGATTTCATGATCTATAAAATAAGTCATCGTCTATAAAATAAGAATAATACTTTTCTTATAGGCTTAATGTGAAGAAAAGATGGATGTGAAAGTTCATAACATATGTAGAAGAACCTGTTTTGATTGAATTGTGTCCCCCCAAAATATTTGTTGGGATCCTAACACCTATACTTTTGAATGTAATTCCAGCTGGGAATAGGGTTTTTGTTATGTTAATGAGGTCATGTAAGTGTAGGGTGGGTCTTAAACCTAACCACT
Source organism: Trichechus manatus latirostris (assembly GCF_000243295.1). Lineage (NCBI taxonomy): Eukaryota > Metazoa > Chordata > Mammalia > Sirenia > Trichechidae > Trichechus > Trichechus manatus. The sequence continues at coordinate 18,224,430 of NW_004443959.1, read as the reverse complement.
CTTGAGTTATAAACAGAACAGATTCAGCACAGAGACAAGGGAAGGCAGATGCTATCTGATGAGGACAGAGGCAGGTGAGTTTATAAGCCCAAGAACTCTAAGGATTGCTGTCTACTAGAAGTTGAAACAGACAGAGAAGACTCTCCCCATAGAGTCAGACTCTGAATTCCGATGGCTAGCCTCCTAAACTGTGAGAAAATAAATTTCTGTACTTTAAAGTCATCTCCTTGTGGTATTTCTGTTACAGTAGCACCAAGGACCTAAGACAATGCCCCTCACCTCAAGGAGTTTCTAGACAGCAGGAAATGAAAAAAAAAAAAAGCTTTGACAGAATTGTCACCCAAATGATAGAAACAGAATGTAAAGAAACAACATGTAACAGAAGGCAAGAGAGTAGAAAAGTTCTAGAAGGAATGAGAGAGACAAGGAAGGAGCATGCAAGCTGTGATCACAAAGTCTTGAAGGCTGTGGACTGGATAATGTCCATTAAAAACAAAAACAAACAAACAAAAAAAACCAAACCTGTTGCTATCAAGTTGATTCTGACTCATAGTGACCCTATAGGACAGAGTAGAACTGCCCCATAGGGTTTCCAAGGGGCACCTGGTGGATTTGAGCTGCTGACTTTTGATTAACAGCTGAACTCTTAACCACAATGCCACCAGGGGTTCCAAAGTCTATTAGTGGCCCCATATTGTCCATCGCTACGAAGTGGTGAAACATAGGTATGTTTCTGGCTACGGGGTTGGTTTACCAAATCTTGATACATCAGATGATGGGATGCGGAACGAGCTGATGCTTAAACCCCATCCACCCCTGACATTCTGTGACTTTAGTGCTCAGGATATCAATGGTGGATTTCTAGAAAGAATTTCATGAGAAAAGTAGGAACATTGTCATATGTCAAGAAACTATGCAATAAATAGGTGGTGAGAAAGGCAAGGCAGTAGGTTGAGAATGCTTTGTCCAAGACAGACTTTAACAGGACAGAGATAAGTAAGAGTTAGAGCAGGCTTGGGGCAGGATTGAAGGAAACTTCTCTCTCTTCTTTTTTTAAATCTCAGGCTAAGATCTATCTATCACAGAGGAAGAGGCAATAGCTATAAAAAGGAGAAGGCAAAAATGGAGTAAGAGCTGCAAAGAAGGAAAGCAGAGATATTTTGTGACAGAATCAAAGGAAGAAGGAAAAAGTGATGACAGAAAGAAGCTTTGAGGTAGAGAATGAGGTGCTCTTATGTTGGAGAGTTTTAATTGCATAGGGGAGTATTTTGCTGAGAATGGTGGTCTAGGATAGACATCTCTCCCATGTTAGAAAATGTGACTACTATGATTTAGTACTTTATATCCATCCACAAAGTATGAGACCTCACTGTGTACCATGAGAAGTTGTTCTGCACACAAACAAAGGTAAAGAAGAGGCCACCATTTACCTTGCAGGAAGTCTTCTCTCCCAAGAACGGAGGCAGCGTGACTCAGTGGGCAAGACACAGGCTCGAGAGTCAGGAGTTCTCTCTAAGTTCTAATCCTGGTCCTCTCCAGCTTGTGACTGTGGTGAAGTCACTTAATTTCTCTGTGCCTCGATTTCTCCATCTGAAAAATATGAAAAGCCGTATATATCACTGAATGAGTTCACTGATATACGAGGCAGAAAAATAAGAGCACTTCCTCTTTGCAACAGTCTATAATGATGCTTCAGCTTTCTCAGCGACGAAATGCCTGCTTTTATATCCACAGACATTGAATCCCCTTTTGAATTTACTCTCCTAGAACTGAGGCCTGTTCTTTGGACTCTGAGAAATTGTGTCTCTTGGGACTTGCTCAGGCGGTCCTGTCTGGGCTCAGTTAGTCCCAGAATGTCTACTTCTCTGGGAGCTAAGTCAGTTCTGTAGGTTGTGATAGATTTGGCTCTACTTGAAAAGGTTCTATGGGCTCTTAGCTCAAGTGGACCGGTAGCCTTCTGGGTAGCCTTAAATTGAGTTTCTTTTCTAGATCTAGGATGCAATCTACCCATACTTACACTTTGCTGGGTAGTCCCAAACCAGAATTTGCATTGTGATCTTTATTTAGTCTGCAGTTTCTCTAGAGACTTTATGAGCTGTAGGAAAAGGTTTGTCTCCTTAAAACTTGTAAAGCTAGAATAGTTTACAAAACATGTTCTTATCCATTATGTCATTGAGTCATCAACCAAATTTATACTAATTTTTGCAATGAAGAAACTGATCCTCAGAGAGGTTGAAATATTTGCTCAAAGCCACCCAGCTCATCAGAGGCGGAGTCATAATTGAATCTGAAATCTCTTATCTGAAAATCTAGTACTCTTCACACTGTAATAAGGCCTGTTCAAACAAGGAACCTAAGGGGGTGAGATGCAGGGCAGGGGAGTTAAGTCCTTTGGGTCTTGGTGGAGGCTCTGAATGGTGGAGGTGGTGCTGGGTATGAGCAAGACAAACTTGTCCCTTACCATATCCGTGACTATTTATTCAAAGGGGTTCATTCATTCAAAAGAATTCAATACTTGTTTCTCTTGTGGTTTAATGGAATAAAAACTCTCTGGACTGTTTTAAACCTGCTCACAAGTCAAGTGAAGTAAGAGCCTTGAGATGGTTGGAGCTGATATAATCTAGAATTTACCATTGAATATTGCTATTTCAGTTAACCAGCTTAAGATAGCTGACCAACATCACTTTTGTAACCCTACATTTTTATATCAACTTTCTTTGTAACTTCTCACTTGAGCAACAGGCAACTAGATACCCGATTGCAGTCAAGTCGATTCCGACTCACAGGGACCATTTTGGACAGAGCAGAACTGCCCCATGTGGTTTCCGAGGCTGTAAATCTTTACGGAAGCAGACTGCCACATCTTTCTCCTGTGGAGGAGCTGGTAAGTTCGAACTGCTGCCCTTTCGGTTAGTAGCTACCAGAGCTCCTTGGTAACGAGATAGTTGAGTTAAATAAGATACACTCAACAATCCTTTCTTTGGATCATGAAACCAGCGCTCCTTGTACTGAGCTGTAAATTCTTTCCTTGGATACTTAATTTTTCCAAGATAAAAATTGGTCCTCACAGAAAATAAATAACTATTTGAGTATGTATATTCTGCCAAGAACATAATGATACAGATCACAGAGGATTCAAACTCATTAGTTGCCAGAAAGAGAAAGGACCAGACAAAAAGAACTTCTCCTCACTCTCCCCTTTGTATGTAATCATTTTCCCCAAACTTTATTATGAACTCCTCATCTGTCTTACAGCACAGTCCTCTTGGTAATAGGGAAAACTTCTTACTTGCCTTTGTATTGGCTTCTAGTAATTGATTAATAAGAGTTTGTTGATTGGATAACAAAAGGAAAAAAACAGACAAAAGATAAGGCTTCCACTGAGGAGTAGAATTCTAATTAATTAATGGTATACAAGTGACTCAATCAACCAGTAAAATGTTCAATAGTTAAAAGATATGAAATCTGTTAGAATTGCATTATTATAGCACTGCCATTTAACAATCTCATGACCTGAGCAAGTTGTTTTATAAGTATTGATTTCCTTGACATTTTCAATGTTTAAATTAGATAATACACATACAATGTCTAGCTTATCACAAGTGCTCAGTAAACAGTTGTTGTCGTTGTTAAGTGCCATCGAGTTGGTTCTGACTCATAGCGACCCTGTAGGACAGAGTAGAACTGCCCCATAGGGTTTCCAAGGAGCGGCTGGTGGATTTGAACTGCTGACCTTTTGGTGAGCAGCCTGAGCTTTTAACCACTGCGCCACCATGATATCTCTGAATTTTAGCTTCTGGTTTATAAATGCGATGCTATACTAAGTAGCAAAAGCTCTGTGTAGAAAACTCTGGTTCCCTAAAAATGAATGCTGTTAATTCATTTAATCAATATTTATTGAGGGCTTACTATACAGCACTTTGCTAGATTGAGTAACAGTGTAAAAGAAGACTGACAAGATGCTTTCACATGCATTCAAAGGAAGGCTAAAAGCTAGACTACAGAGAAGTTAGGATCAACAAAGTTACAATCTTAAATATGTAGAAAACTTTGATTTGGGGTATAAAGGAAAATAGAAATTATGAAATAACAGAAAGAAAAAGGTGTTTAAAAAAGTATGTTTGTGTAAAATAGACATTTCACGGCCATCATTAAATTCCCCCTGCCAAAAAAAAAAAATCAATAAAAGAGAAAAACACAATGTAGTCTATTAGGACAAAAATGAAACGAGTTAACACACAACGTGTTCTGTTTTAACGCTACAGCGTATGCTGGATGTTTTGTCTTTTTTTTTTTTTTTTTAGAAAATCTTTTATAAAACTATTGTTATAATAAAGAAGCATTTTGCAGCTGATATCCAACTGAATGTGAGTACTATTAAAAAACAATATAAATAGCTCATAATATTTAAAAAATTAAAGAAATTATGAATTAATGAATGACAAACAAACTTAATTACAGCACAACTAGTATTACTAGCATAAATTAAATTAGATCTGAGATTACTATTTACCAAAGTTGTCATATAAACCAAAAGCATATTCACTCATGGGTTTTGTATTTTGTTAACAATAAAGCTATGTTAGACAAAGCCCCTTAAAATAACAAATGGAAGAATGGGAAAGAATAATGAGGTAGAACAAATTCCCGGTTTGAAATCTGCATGTTAACGTTATTTTCATTTGAATACAGCTTCTTATGATTCCAGAACGGAATACTTATTGCACAAAGCCAGAGTGCTTCCCTCACTAGAATAAGAACAGAACAGACTGAGTACCCACCTCTCCCTCTCCAGCCACTAGTCCTTTCCAAATACAGCTAGCATTAAGAACCTAGCAGAATATTTCGTTGTTGGCCCCTAATTTATTTATTTTTAGCATTAAAAGTCAGTAGAAGAAATTTCCTCTGGGAAATTTATTTCAAGAAATCAAGGTCTCAGACCTAATTTATTTCTGTTTATTTGCTTTTAAAAAACTTGCATTCACAATTGTCCAAAAAAAGACCTTAATAAAAAGGAAATGGCCTGAAATATGTAATTAATGCTAATCTCATTGTGCTGGGAACCTCCACTATCAGATCAGTTACTGGACTGTGTTTATTTGTTTATTTACTTGTTTATCATCCCTCTTAGAATGTAAATTCTTAGAGGGGAGAGGATTTGTTTATTTTTGATTCTTGGGTTAATTCCATGTTTTAGTACCTCATAACTTTCTTGTTTTGTTCGTGTGTGTGTGTATTTTGTTGACACAACCCCAGGTATGTTTTCAGAATGAGAACCTACAAGTAAACTTTGAGTCTTCGCATGCCTGGTAGTGTCTTTATTTTACTTTTCAGTTGAAATTCTAAGTGCAATAGCATTTTCCTTAAGAACTATGGAGGCACTGCTTCCATCCTAGCATCACAGACTGAGGCCGATCTGATCTCATGCTTGTAGGGAAGCACCATTTTCTCTAAATAGTTCTTAGGATCTTCTCTTCATCCTTGGCTTTCTGAAATTTATGAGAATATGCTTAGGTGTGTGAGTCTTTTTTTTCATACTCACAGTTTAATATTCAGTGGACCTGAAGCCTGTTAATCTGTGAAAATTGTTTTCTCATTTCCTTAATAATTTCATCCCATTATTTTCATTAATGTCTTTGTTTGCTTAAATTGCTACTAAGTTGATTTGGACTGTGCAAATTGATCATCCATTGATCTTAGCATTGATTTTTTTTTCATCTCTTTTTCTTTCTTTACGTTCTGGAAACTGTTCTTGAATTTATCAAGTTCTTCAATTGCATTTTATAAGTTTGAGAATCCTATTTTTATTTTCCAAAATAAATGTAAATATAGTTACATTTATTTTGGTGATTATTTGACTTAGGAAGAGATTAGAGACCACGTGTCACCATTGCGTGACTAGCACCCCTCGCGGTGTGTGGTACACAGTAAGCTTTAAATAAATACATGCTCACTAATGAAGTGAAATCAGTCTCCAGAACAGCTAAGTGCTGTTACCATCTCCACTGTGCAGATGTTGAACAGAGCTGGAAAGAGGTTAAATAATTTGACCGTGTTTGCTCAGTTTATGAGTAAGTCAGAAAACAAAGGACAGGATGCCCTGAAGTAAAACAGTCAAGAATAACACAGGGAACAATGCCAGGGTTTCAGGTGCTCCCAAAATTCTCGGTGTGCGCTTTCTCTCTGTTGAGTGAGCAACTTTCAGTTTCTTTTGTTAATCACTTGACTTCATCTTCCTTCTATGAGGGACCAGGCTGGTGGTTTTCAAGTCTTTTGACCATGACCCATAGTAAGATATATACTTGCTATCTTGACTTGGTGTGTACATCCTACGCGTATTAATAGCGGGAATTGAAACTGCAGCCGAGACCAACATTTCACCAAACAATACTTATATGGAAAAGAACAGCAATAACGGTTGCACAATATAAAGAGTGTAATCAATGTCACTGAATTATACGTGTAGAAATTATTAAATTGGTGAATGTTTTCTTGTATATATTTCTCTACAATTAAAAACAACAACAACAACACTTATTGTTACTATGTGTGATGCCCTCTGATATTTTCCATTAAAAAAAATTGGTCTCAACTTTCCAAATTAATTTCACAACTTACTCATGAGTTGTGACCCACAGAAAATGCTAGTGAAGGCCAATGGATGTGTGCGTTCTCCATGTTCACTTAGACTTGTTATGTTATCATGCCTTATTGACCCTGCGCTCCTAACGTAATGTTCAGGGCTGCTATCAGGATAATGGCCTACCTTGAACCTCTTCTGGCCCAATTCATCATCACCTTCTATGACAGTCAGATGTTGAAAAAAATCATTCACAAAGCTAGCTGTGAAGAAAACCATGTTATTTCATGGTTGTATATAGGATTAAATTCCAAGAAAGCTTTTCATATTTATTACATTACACACTTCAGTTGGCTTGTACCTGGATATTGCTGGTACATTTTGAGTTACCTTTGTGTTCCATGTTGCCTATGAGAATACTTGGATGTGTTTTAAAGACTCCTGAAGCTTGCTCAGTTTTGCTCAGGTCTTCAATGTGTCCAAAGTATTACTAATTGCAAAACAGTCCAGTCACTTGACTCTACTCATAGTCATAGACACTTTAGAAAAAATGTTTTTCAGGAGAAATACTGGGCATGACCACTCTAGCCTTTGGAATTACTTAGAACAAATCTATGCCTCCATGTCACTCCAAAATAAAGCTTACAACTGGTCCAAAATATGAAACTGTTATCCTTGAGTACTACCTCCATGCTTTTCCAGATAGACTTGATTTGTTTTTACAACACAATCTATTGGACATGAACTCATCTATGCCTCTAATCCATATCTCTCAATTCAGCTTCATACTTAGTTCCAAAAGCCTTTTGGACTTTTCTACCTAGATATTTCAGATAAACTATCACCAGGTTTGGATAACTTATTAAATACTCAGTAAAATCTGCTTCTTCTATGTTCCCTATGCCAGTGAATAGTAAGATTATCCATATTACCCAGCCCAGAAATGTCTGCCTTTTTTCCTATCCCCATATCCAGCTGTTTTCTAGGTCATTCCAGTCTATCTCTTAAATGTCTCTCAAACCCATTTTCTCCTCTCCTTTCTGTGATTTTGCTTTATTCCCTCAGCAATGACCATTGTTCATGGCTTCACTGCTTCCCCTGGGGATGCCCACGAGAGCTTTCTCCTGGTGTTTTTAACCCAGCTCCCATTCTGTCCATTCTCTATACCTTTGCAAGAGGAATCTTTGTGAAGTACAAAGCCGAGCACACATTCTTCCTGCTTACAATTTTTTAGTATTTCTCCATCAATTTTAAGGTAAACAATGCCCTAGAGTAAGGTATCACAGGTCTTCATGACTTGGCCCCTGCCTACCTGTCCAGCCCCATTTGAAGCAATGCCGCTCAAAATAAACCCATGCTAAATGATATCAGTTTCCTTCCCCTTCTCACACCTCTTGTCTCTTTATGTGCATCCCTCTCTCTCAGTCTCTCTTTGATTCAGTCAATCATCATTGTTTGGAAGAAGCGTTTGCCTTAGCGTCACCCCCAGCACTCCTAGGCTGGCTTAGGTGGCTCTTTTATGTATTCCTACAGCACCGTAGAACCCTGGTGGCACAGTGGTTAAGTGTTTGGCTGCTAATCAAAAGGTCAGCAGTTTGAATCTACCACCGACTCCTTGGAAACCCTATGGGGCAGTGCTACTCTGTCCTATAGGGTCACTATGAATTGGAATCGACTCAACAGCAACGGGTTTGGTTTTGGTTTTATAGTACCTCATGCTTTCTTTTTTTCATAAAGCTCATCACATTTATTTATTTATTACATGTTTATATATAAATATATATATTATATTTATTGTTTATTTATTTTATTATTTCCGACTATGAGCCAGAATCAACTTGATGGCAACGGGTTTGGTTTTGTTGTTGGTATAGAACCTCAGAAGCCCTGGGAGCTAGGAGCTCAGCTGCTAACCAAAAGGTCGGCAGTTCAAATCCACCAGCTGCTCCTTGGAAAGCCTATGGGGCAGTTGTACTCAGCCCTATAGGGTCGCCATGAATTGGAATCGACTCGATGGAAATGGGTTTGTTTTTTGGTTTTATAGCACCTCATGCCTTTTTTTTTTTTATCATAAAATGCATCACATTCATTTATTTGCTTCATTCATATCTTCTTTCTTTCATATCCTTTCTTATTTCAGATAGAAGAATGTATTATTACTTGGTATTGTAGCTATCTGCTTACTTGTCTATTTCTCTATTGTATTTTTAAGTTTATTCTGGAGCTGTGCAAAAATTCTCTTTTTACCTTTTGAGTATTTATAGGATAAAATGGGGAATATGCCAAGGTAGTACCCTTACTGTCAGGACTCCTGAGTGGATTATCTTATTTCTCCTACCGCTATAGCTGTTTCTCCATATAGAAGGTGCCAGCAGATGAGAAGTGTAGCCAGCAGGAAATTAAGACACACCATTTCCCTATATGACTCTTCAGGTCTAAGGGAAAACATTCAGAAGAATGGAATGGGCTGCTTAAGGTGATTTGAGAAATTATAGGCTAGGATGTCTGGGGGCTGACTTTCTTGAAAGTTCTGCTTGGCTATGGAAAAGCTATGTAGCACATGACAGTTAAACCTTATCTGGTCGCTGGACCAGAGTCCCCTGATGGACAAGGCAGTATTTTAGGGTGAAAGGCTTACTTGGGGCGTGCCATTCTGCCGATGTTTTGCAATTCTACCAATAAATTCATTACGTTGGAATAATTCTTGGTATCTTCTGCAGTCCCCGGTGAAGGTCAATGTGAAATTGATCAAAGATATAATAGGCTGCTCCTGAGATAGTAAGTTTCCCATCACTAGCAACTAGTCAATAATGGCTCAAGAATGTTGTATCATAGGAAGAACAAGGATTGAATTCCAGCTCTGCTACTTATTGGCTTTGTAACCTTTAAGATTCACGAGACATCTCAAGGAACACTCGGGAGCTGTGAGTGCACCAACCAACCAAAGCCTCCATGGAGCAAACTCCATTTTGGCATCCCATGCCTGGGGTTAGATTCACTTGGGATCCAGGTTTCTTTGTCTCCCTGGATTTTAGTTACTAGACTTTTTCTTGAAAGATTCTTGGAAATTCTTACTACCAATCTTTCTTCTCTTATCCACAACTATTGCTTCTCAGTAATAGTATCTGATAATATACCTGATTGTCACTAACCAAGAAATTGGATTCTGTCTCTGCCCAGCTGTTTTGGAGTGGGAAAATAAATCTGACCCCCACTCTGAGGCCCAGAAAAGCGAACTATCATGCCCAAGATCACAGCTCGTTGTGGTAAGGCTATGCCCTGAACTGATCTCTTCATTCTCAGTGTAGTACTGATGAGTGCTGATAGGGGTGTGATCGTACTTCAGCACATGCCACCTTTGCAGGAGTCCTAGTTGGGCTGGACCTCTGGCTGTTGATCAGGTTGCTTCAAGTTGACCCCAATTTCAAGTCAATATTCTGCAGGTTGGGTGACACTTAGGACACAGGCTGCCCTCCTGTTTACTAACTCCAGTTCTATCTTGATTGAAGTAGTCAAAAATAAGGAACAATTCTTACAGGAGAGGTGAGAACCCTGCTGGCCTGGGCGGGTGCCAAGGAGGATAATTAAATTCTGTCAACATAAAATGCTCCTGTGGTTTCTGCAAAGTGCTCTTCACGTGTTGTTGCACGCTTGCCTGGCTGCCAGGAGCTGCTAAAGAACCGCTACCTGTCCCCACAGAGGTGTGAGTATTTCAAGTTGCAGGTGGAGCTCTTCTTACACAAACTGTTCAATGCATATGTGTGTTTATGAAGTATGCTAAATGCATCACGTTATTTGATCTTGTGGGGATTCAATCCATATGACCAGGACTTTGGGCACCTGTACCTTTTTTTATGCACCAAATTTGTCTAATAAATAACAACTAGCTGTTAAAGAAGGCCCACATATAACAAATAGCCTTGCTGTAGCTTTTAATGAAAATAAACATATTTAAAAGCTAGCAAAGTGTATCATACGTCTTATTATTTAATTCTTTACCCTGAGGTGGGATGTGTAGGAATTCTGTTTTTCTCTTGAGCAGTTGGGGAGAGTTTAGCTGCCTTCTATCTAGTGGCAAAGTGGGGATTTAATGCTTTAATAATAAGCCCCTGTGCTTCTGAGCTACCTTTCATCTGAGATCTCCAAGTTCCTTACAAACAGTGACTTAATTAATCCTCACAGCAGCCCTTTGCATTGGGTAAACATTATAATCCACCCTTCACAGTTGATGGAACTCCAGGAAGGCAAATAATCTTGGAAGGAAATGAGTGCCCTGTAAAGCTCTATAACCTGTGGAATGGACATTAAAGGAAGTGGTGGTAGCATGGTTATCTCTGGACCTGAGGAAGTTTTTATCCTCTCCTTCATCGTGTCTCATTTTTGGCAATCGATTGTTGCCAGCATCACAGAAATGACAAAATCTGTGCCTTTCATAAAGGACTGGTGCCTTATCTTATTCCTATTTGTAACCCAGCTGCTGAGTACAGAGCCTAGAGCTCCATGCATTATGGGATGAGTATAGATAAGTTGCATTTAGTTCAAAGGATAAAGAGTGATGCAGGGCAGTGAAGTGTAAATGCCAGAGCTAGTGGGAGAGGATTGTAACCAGAGGAGCTCAGGGCAGACAGAGATGCTACAGACAGAAGTTTTGGGGAGGAAAGTGAGAGTTGGACCTTGAAGGGAAGAAATAAAACAGACAGCCACAGAAGGTACACCTGGCATTCTGGTGTCAGAGGTGGGATAGCAAGAGCCAATGCCCAGAGGTGGTACTGTTCCGCCTGGATAAGAAACAATAGGTAGAGAATAATGCTAGAGAGAAAGATTTTGGTAAGACTGAGTACAAGGTTTCTGAATTAAGGAGTTTGGACTTTGCTTTCCTTTTATGTAAAAAGAGCTACTGAATGCTTTAGAGCAGAGCAGACTTATAACCAATATTATGTTTTAATTTTCATTTAATGAATTAATTCATTACTTAGTTTCATTTGAAACATAAGTTATCTAGCTGCACTGGCACTTGATCTGATTTTGTATACTAATGAATCAAGAAAGGAGTTAGGTTCCTGGTACAAAACAAATTATAGACATGTCCGTGTAGATTTCAAAAATGGGGCATCGTGGTCCTAAAAACACTTGCAATGTTGAAGAGGGTGTATACAAAGATGGGTCCTTGAGGTACAGTGAATTACTTAATATGGCCCTTCTAGCCATAATCTTTGTGACTCTTACACAATGTTTGAGTGGGACTATGCAAATAAGGTGCCTGTGGTCCACCAAGGGGACTGGAGAGCTTACTGCTAATGCAAATAAGGTGCATGAAACCCTTGTGGGAGTGAGACCATGAAAATAAGGTTTATGGAACCCTAACGAGGGGATTCATCGGTTTTGCCATCCTGCTAGGCTTAAAAGGAGCCATTCCAGAGGTGGAGAGGGGAGACCTCATTACTACCAAGAAAGAAGACCTAGGAGTGGAGTGCATCCTTTGGACCCTGGATCCCTGCACTGAGAACCTCTTAGACCCAGGAGACAGAGAAAGAGAGCTTTAACACCAGAGACAGTAAGAGCCGGCAAGAAGTAGCAGCAGAGAAACACCAGCAGCAGAGGCAGCAGAACCCGTAGATTGGCAGGGGATGGGCTTCCCAGCTCACAAAAGGAGAAAGCTGAGCGCCTTCAGGCAGGAGGCTTGCTGGTGGAGTAGGGTGCCTCTGGGGACTTACTGGTGGAACTAAAGAGCTTTGTAACACTTTCCTGAGCAAGGCAGAGGCTGGGCCGATGGGCCAAGTGCCAGACAGAGGCCTGCCTTGGGCATGGCTGAGAAGAGGATGTCCTGATCGAAGCACTGTGTCCTGAATCATTCCTGATTCTGAATTGTATCCTGTGACTTCCTTAATAAATCCCATCTGATCTGTGAGTTCTGTGTAGCCATTGCAACAAATTATCAAGCCCAGCAGAGAAGTAGAGAGTGCTGTGGGAGAGGGGAGAGCTGGTGTCAGAACTGGTAAAAAGGTTGGAGAGAGGAGGTATGTCTGACCTCCGTTTCATAGGAATCAGCCTTGGGCTGATACTGAAGGTGATTCTCTCTTGTGAAGTTAGAGGAGGTCAGACGCCTCTGCCACACCATTTTTATAGGCCATAATAAGCACACAGCCTCCCAGAGATCCTCTCAACCTCAGGGGATTTAATTTAGGGCTCAATAACAATGATGAAAAACTAAAAGGTATGTAGCACTTATGTTTGTTGTTGTTGGTTGCTGTCAAGTCGATTCTGACTCATGGTGACCTCATGGGTATAGAGCGGAACAGCTCCATAGGGTTTTCAAGGCTACCTAAGAATTTCTTACGATGTTTACAAACGGCTTTTACATTCGAGATCTCATTTGACCCTCATAAGAAGCCCACGGTGTTGGAAGGTTGTTGTTGACACCGTTTTAAAGATAAAGAAGTCAAAGCTTATCGAGGTTCAGCGACTCTTCCTTCAGCCAGCTGGGTGAGTAGGGAAAGTTATTCTCCGTGCCTGTCCTTTCACATTCCCATCCAAGGCTGGATACATGCAAGCAGCCAGATAAGGATTCAAACATAGATGTGCTCATGACTCAAAGCCATATGGTTCAGTGCAGGCAGATGACAGCAGAACAAAAGGAAGCACTACAAAAAATTGATCAGGGGCTGACAACATGGAAGGCTATGCATGTTCAACTATTTCCTTTAATGAGATGGTAACCTTAGAAAGTAAATTTATATTTATTTTGGTTAAGCTAAAACCTAGTAAGGGTTAAGCTCCCTTATTCACTCAATAAATAGACATTGCAACTTTTGTTCCTGTTGGGAATTGTTTTGGGTACTGGGGATATACCAAAAACAAAACAAAACAGAACTATTGCCATCGAGTTGATTTCGACTCATAGCAGCCCTGTAGGACAGAGTAGAACAGCCCCACAGGGTTTTCAAGGCTGGAATCTTTATGGAAGCAGACTGCCACATCTTTCTCCCACAGAGGGTCTGGTGGGTTCGAACTGCCGACCATTTAGTTAGCAGCCCAGTGCTTATCCACTGCGCCACCAGGAGATATAACAGTGACAAAAACAAAGCCATTGTTCTCATGGAGCTTACAGTCTAGTCAAGGAAGAAACAAACAAAGCACCAAATAGCTATATGATGTATCCGGTGGGATAGGCACTAAGAAGAAAAATAATGAAAGCAACGTAAAGGAATAGAGAGCAGCAGCAAGTTGCTGTCTTTGGTTGGCTGGCTAGGGAAACTGGTCTGATAATGTGGACACATGAGCAGAGAAATTCTTCCTCCTCCAACCTTTCATATTTCCAAAAGCAAAATCCTCGGCTATTTATGACAGGGATGCACACTGTACCCTAACTCTATGAGGTCTCACAGATGTCATGGCGCTGTTTGCTTTCCTAAATGGACCAAACTGGGGCAATTCCTCCAGACACAGCTTCCGTAGAAACAAATGGGAATCCCAGGGCCCTTGTCCAGGATGGCTCTCTGCAACAACTGACATATAAGTCGGATTTTGTGGGTCTTAAGAATACATGCATGAAAGCAGAATTTACAAGAAAATAAAAGATAAAAATAATACTTAAACTAGCGTCAGAATGAAGCTGGCCTGCTTGATCAGAAAGCAAAGGAATGATGTAGAAGTATATGTGGGCATACACGTCTATATCATTGGCACCATATGAAACTACTTAGCAACCACCATTGTACGCATCCAGAGTATTTGGACTTCTGATCTCATCAATCTCAGCCATGGCATTCTGACGGTAAATCAACCAGGTTACATCTAAGTAAAGCAGAGCCTAATTTTCTTAGTATGGATTTCATTACACAGATGGCAATTAAAAAGCATCTACCCGCTTAAATTACAATTTAAAGGAGGTGATATTAAAATCTTGCTAATAATTGAGTCCAAAGGCCCACCAACAGCTGTGCTGTCTTCCCCTCAAAGACAGCCAGGAGCAGAGGTACAGTGTCATCTGGGAGTTCACACTGAGTCGATGTCACTGGCAGTGGAGAAGGGGTTGGGTTATTGTTTTATTCATAGACTCCCAGGATTCAGTGCTGAAAGTCACCTTAGAGATCATCCAATCCAACCTTTTCATTTTACAGATGAGGGCGAGCAGCCTTCTTGAGCTTAAGTGGCTTAGAGGATGCCTTTTCTTCTACATGACTTCCCACCTCAGCTTTGCAGGACTTACTCAGGACAGTGAAAAAGTTCAAACAATCTAAATATCCAACACCATGGGAAAGGCTGCATGATTTATGAGAATCCACTTGTCAGTATCAATTTGGCCAAACAGATATGAGTTTGAGTTCTGGCTTGATCAGTGTTCTGGGTTGCACTGTGTCCCCCTAAAAGATGTATTGAAGTCCTAACCCCCCTACCTGTGAATGTGACCTTATTTGGGGAACTAGGGTTTTCCTTTGCAGATGTTATCAGTTAAGTTAAAGAAGTTATGCTGGAGTAGGGTGGGTCCTAATCCTAATCCCTTCTGAGAGGACACTCATAAAAGAGAAGACGGACGTGGAAAGAGTCACACATACAGGAGGAAGACAGCATGTGAGGACCTTTCTACCCGCCAAAGAACGCCAAGAAATGCGTGGGGCTACAGAAGCTGAAAGAGGCAAGGAAGGCTCTTCCTCTAGAGCCCACTGAGAGAGAATAGCCCTGCTGAGTTCTGAATTAGGATGTCTGGCCTCCAGCACTGTGAAAAAGTAAATTTCTGTTCTTTAATTAAAGCCACCACTTGTGGTATTTTGCGATGGCAGCCCTTGGAGACTAAGACAATCAGTTATTAGCCATTTTCTTGGTCTGGTGACCTAGGTGTTCTGAGTCCCAGTTTCCTCCTTTATAGTGTGGAGATAACAACACTTCCCTGATAGTTTGCTGAGTGTATTCAATGAGGCATTACATAAATTACCAAGCACACAATCAGCACCCAATAAATATGTCTTTCTTTCCCATTGTAAAACAAATAGTTATGAAGACTTTGTGGCAATGTTTCAAGTACTTATGCGGTAATTTTGGGGAAAAAAAATTAGGTTGCAAAATTATAAGTATGATTATAACCGTAAACAAACACAATGGGCACAGGCAAATATTGGTAGGAAATAAATATACATCTTGATAATATCTGCAATATGATGATGACACTTTGGAATATGTACTTTTTTAACTTCCAAACATTCTCTAACTATTGTTACACTACATTCCTAACCTAATACTGGTGATGACAATGCTATTATTTTTGTGATCTCTCCAAAACATTTAAATACAAATTTTGGCTAATATTAAATTCTGAGTACAAAAGACACCTATGATTAACTAGGCTGCCAGTCTTTAATAGTGCTAATTTAATAATGGTGTTAGAGACTTTTTTTTTTTGTTTTATTTAATTCCCCATTAATTACCTTAGTCAGAACAGGAGACAGAAATTTGACCACAACCATTGTACAGCTTGTATTTTTATAAACTATATGTTTATAACACATTTTATATACATTTAAATGGTAAACTTTAAAGGAAATAATGCAGAAGGCTCTTTATAACAAGTAAAGCTGAACACCATTAATTGCCTCCTTAATCTCTTTAGCATCTGCTGTTTTCCTGATCACAGGACCTCTAGGAGTTGGAACCGACTCGATGGCAATCAGTTTAGTTTTTGGTTTTATTTTCCTGATTATTATGTATTTTTTTAAATCATTGATTCCGTGTTAACATTGGTGTTCCTTTTTTAAGATGACCACATTTATCCCCTCACTACTGAGATTTAGCTAAATCTAATTATCTTGGAATATTTTCCCAAACTTATTGATCAGTACACAATGACTTATGAAACATTCCCATGAATCCTGCTACTCGATGACAGAATTCTGGAATTCTACCCTATTTTCATTGCAGATACATTTTCAGTGTTTGGGCAAGTGTTTCTTCTATGACTGACTTTTCAGGAATATTTTAAGACTAAGTAGTACAAGTTAGAAATCCCTAACAATTCCTATATGCATTTTCCAAAAATATTCTGTAGAACATTAGTGCCACACGGTAGTCCCATGAAATAAGCTTTTGGGACAAGTAGACATGAATAAGCCTGCATATTTATCCTCCTCTTAGAGATTAACAATGCACAGTAGTGGTTTAAAGGCTCTGAGAAGTCCTTCACTTAAAAAAAACATTAATCTTTGCTTAATTTTTCACCAACATTCCGAATATAACTGTCTACTGAATTTTTTCTTTCATGTAACACCAATTTTAACATCGCTTGGAATGAAGGTCCCACAGAACACATTTCGGGAGATGATGGGTGTTGCATAAATAGAAGTTGTTCAATGTTTCTTTGCTGACTCTAAAACATTGTGTTGTATTTGACTTACAGAATACTAATAAGGGATCATGCTAAGACCCATAAGACCTTGACTACAGTATATATTTTCATCCTTGTTTATGATTACTACATGGCAAAGTACAACAGCAGGCATGGGTTGAGTACTGTCTTAGGAGATGGAGAGAGAAAGGAACATCACTCTAGGCCCCTGATGCTTTCACAACAAAAGTGAGTCCACCTTACCTCCTGCTGTCCTGTTTGAAGCCAGGCTCTGCATCTTGTTTGTATACTCTGCACCAGCCACCATTCCTGGCACTTTTTAGGAGCTAAGGGAACGGGAAGTTGACTCATTCTAAACACTGATATATAAAAGTCCTGCTTTCAGCTGGTCTTTGAAATTTTGGGAATGTTAAGTACTCTGACGCTAACCTAAAGGTTGGTGGTTCGAGCCCACCCAGCAGCTCCATGGGAGAAAGACCTGGTGATCTGTTCCTGTAAAGATTACAGCCTAGAAACCCTATGGGGCCATTCTACTCTGTCACACGGGGTTGCTGTGAGTCGAAATTCGACTCAAAGTCACCTAACAACAACCACAAAGCAACAATACATACACATATATTTTCCATATGAGTAGCAATGGCTACTGTTGTATAGCACGTGTTGAATAAAACTTGGTTAACTGAATTGGAAACAGAGGACGATGTCCTGTGAGAATGAAGCGTGAAGCCCATATGCTTTTGGACGAATCCCACGTGAATGCAGAATAAGACAACCTAGCCTGTAAACACTAACTTTAAGCTCCTAAATGACACTGAACAGGTTTAAATTTTGTCTCTTTTCTTCGATCACAAATATTCTAGGGCATGAGATAATAAACCACTTAACGTTCATTGTAGAAAATGTAATCGATCCTTTCCTTGGTTTACAAGTAGAATCTGATGTCTCCTAGAACATCCTCACCGCCTCTCTAGCTGGTCACTAACTGAAAGAGAGAGAAGCAGACGAGAAGGGAAAAACGGAACAGAGGAACAGAAGGACTTAAATTAGTTGCTAGTAGCCAGTCACTGGAGGAGCCCTGGTAGTGCAGTGGTTAAGAGCTCAGCTGCTAACCAAAAGGTCAGCAGTTCGAATCCACCAGCCGCTCTTTGAAAACCCTATAGGGCAGTTCTACTCTGTCCTACAGGGTCTCTATGAGTTGGAATTGACTCAGCAGCAATGGGTTAGCCAGCCACTGGAGTCCGTGAGTGGTGCAAATGGTTAACACACTCAGCTACTAACAGAAAGTTCGGAGGTTCGAGTGTACCCAGATATGCCTACAAGAGAGGCGTGGTGATCTGCTTCCAAAAAACCAGCCACTGAAAACCCTATGGAGCACAATTCTACTCTGACACGCACGAGTTGCCATGAGTTGTTTCTGACTCAACGGTAACTGTTTTAGTTTTGTTTATTTGTTTGTTTTTAGCTAGCCACTAGGCTGGAAGAGTGTGGAAGTACCACTTCAATACAGGGAGTATCTCTGGGGCAAAAATATTCTGTTTGGCTTGCATACTGCCCTTTCTATTTTATGTAAAATAAAATCTTGAATATTTTGGGTCAGATTTACTTCTGTTTTTTTCCTTTTTTTTATTGTCCTTTAGGTGAAGGTTTACAGAACATTAGTTTCTCATTAAACGATTAATACACATGTTGTTTTGTGACATTGGTTGCCAACCCTGTGACATGTCAACACTTCGCTTCTCAACTTTGGGTTGCATTTCCATTCACCAGCTTTCTTATCCCCTCCTGCCTTTTCATCCTTGCCCCTGGGCTGGTGTGCCCATTTATTCTCATCTATATGGTTGAACTATGTGTATTATTGTTTATTTTATACGTCTGTCTAATCTTTGGCTGAATGATGAACCTCAAGAGTGACTTCAGTACTGAGTTACTTACTGGTGTGACATAGACTGGATAAACCCCAAGAGTATGGACCCTAGACACCCTTTTAACTCAGTCCTATTGAGTTAAAAGTCCTACTGAGGTAGCTTATCCAACAATTTTTTTTCTGCTTTGACTCATTTATTGCAATGTGCACGTTGTAATGTAATGTTAACAACTAATTATTGTTCCTTTAAAAACCACACAAAGTAAGAATGAGCCATAGCACTAATATTTTCCCAGAGCCTAGACGCTGTCACTGGCTGGCCAACTGATCTTTAGTATGTATTCTCCTTTTTCACATGAGGTTTTACTAGAAAATTGTCTTCTCCACCCTTCCTCCTACCACTGATTGGCCCATGTTTGTGGAAGAGGTTAGGAAAAAAGGCATTGCAGTTTCTCAACACCATCTGCATTTTTGTTCTGCATGTGAGGAAAGTGAGTTTCAGAGAGAGGAAACCACAGAGCTAGGGCAGACATAGCTCTAAATACTTCGGCACTCGCCTGGCAGTATTAAAATAGTGCCTGGATAAGCAGTTGATTTGTTGGTGAGACAGATGGAGAGGATGGTTTTGAATTGGGTTAGAGAAATCATTTTAATTTCATAAAATATTAGATTCTGACTTCTCTGTGAGGTAAGTTTTGTTATTGCCATTTATCACACCAAGGAACTAATTTTGGAGACTTAGAAAGTTTAAGTCGATAGTGGTGCAAGGTTAAGCACTCGGCTGCTAATTGGTTGTTTGGTGGTTCAAACTCACCAGCGGCTCTGTGGGAGAAAAGACCTGGAGATCTGCTCCCATAAAGACTACAGTCTAGGAAAACCTATGGGGCAGTTCTACTCTGTCCTACAGGGTTGCTATGAGTCGGAATTGACTTGACTGCATGCAATGACAGCAACAACAGAAACGTTTAGTAATATTCCCAGGGTCATTCAGTCAGTGATAACAGATTTGGTTCCCAAGCTGAGAGCATCTGACTCCAAGTCCACAGCTCTTAAATGATATATGAAAATATTCTCATTGAAGAGAATCCAAATATCATCGATAAAATTCAAGGTCTTTTTGAACATACCTCCCATCCCAGTCCTTTCTCTGGAGACCAGCACTATTATTAGTTTTGTTTATATCCTGCTATAGCTGTTGTGTACATCTAGACACGTGCACAAGTACATACACAGCCATAAGCCATACCGCATATATACATACACAGAATTCTATTTTTAACATAAATGTTATCACATGGTACACATTCTTCTAAAATTTTTTTCAGTTAGAGTTGGAGACGTACCATGTCGGTATAATTAAAAAACAAAAACAAAAAAAACCAAACCCATTGCTGTTGAGTTGATTCTGGCTCATAGTAACTCTATAGGACAGGTAGAACCGCCTCATAGGGTTTCCAAGGAGTAGCTGGTGGATTCGAACTGCCGACCTTTTGTTTAGCTGCCATAGCTCTTAACCACTGTACCACCAGGGCTCAGTATAATTAGCTACACCTAAATTTTCGTATTTGGTGGATACTGTTGGGGAATTGGTGCTTCTGTGATAGACTTCTTACCTTCCACACGTTAGACTCAAGTTCATTTTCCAGCCAGTATCCCTCGCGTGCAACCACCACCCGTTCGTCAGTGGTAGTCTGCATGTTGCACGATAAAATATTCTTCAAGAAACAAGCGTCCAGACTCTTTTTTACTTACTCTTTGTCTAACTCACTCTTTCAACTATGAATTTCAAAATCAATACGAAACATATTTTCTGAGACGAGATCTTCCTTGGGAAAGAAATATAAAGTGATAAAACACTAGGCAATGCATTTGGTACCTTTGAAACTGCCTAATTTTAGAATCCCTCAATTAAAACAAAAAATCTAGGGCAAAAATTTTCTTGCCATCTTGCTTTCTTATGTTTGGAAAACCTCAACTCTTTTGAGAAGATACTTTACATGGATTTTAAATACTTTCCTCAGAACAAGTGCCAATTTTGCATAATTATGAAGTTTTCGATCTTAGCTACAACCTAAAAATTACCAAATTATAAGTTTGATCTGTCTGCTGGCACTACTCTTACTAAAATTATTCTCTCAAAAGGGGTCTAAACTCACTAAATCCAGGAGCACTTTCTCATTTTTTCTCAATCTTTCTGTAGCACTTGATACTCTTGGTCATTTCACTCTTCTTGAAACTCTTTCCTCTTACGGCTTATGTAATTCAGGTTCTAATTTTCAAGCTGCTCTTTCTGCCCTCTAAATTGAGATCGCCCCAAGATTCTGGTCTTGAGCCTCTATGTTCATCTTGGCAATTTCATTCACTCCACAAATTTAACTTTTACCTCTAATTAAGCAACTTATAAAGCTTGATCTCCAAGTTTCTTTTTTCACCAAAACTGCCTCCAAATTTCAAGTGCTTGCTTAGTCCCCCCGCCCAGGACATCCCAAAGATGCCTTATATAGTTAGCTCTTTCACTGCCAGCCAGTTAATTCTGACTTCCTTTACCGTTATTTTCTCAGTCACCTTTCCCTGAAACCAGAAGGATATCTTTGGCTCTCCCCTTTCCTTTTTCATTTTTATTCAATTGTAAGGTTTTGAAATCTTTTCAGTCTTAACTCTGACATGGTTTTTATGTCTTACAGATGCCTTCTATCTTTTCCCACTACAACTACCATCACCAGTTACCACCGAGTTGAACTCATGGCAACCCCATGTGTGTCAGAGTAGAACTGTGCTCCATAGGGTTTTCAATGGCTGGTTTTTCAGAAGTAGATCTCCAGGCCTTTCCTCCAAGGCACCCCTGGGTGGACTCAAATCTCCAGCTCAAACTGCCAAGTGATCAACCATTGCACCACCCAGGGACTATAACTACCCTTATCTGGACCTCGCTATCTTATACCATGACTATTTCAATAGCTTTGTGTTACATCTGTGTGTTTATCATCTCCACTGCAGTCTGCATAAACCCTCCTGATATCGTGATCCTCCATTCTCTTTTCTTTCCTTTATTAATACTTATTTTTTACTCCAGAAATTTTTAATTTTTTAAATCTTATTCAGAAAACCCAACATATGAGTTGGATAGAAGCTCAGCTACTCTGTTAAGGTTTCCTTATTCCTTAAATAGGCTGCTGCACTTCCTCAGACACCCTGGCATTAGCTGAGCGCCGTGTGAACACCCGTGCAGCACACCACCGCCACAGCTTGCCTCTGCTCAGAATCCTCAAGTGCTTCCCCCAAACGGATGAGAGTGACATGTAAGACTCTCAGTCTGGGGTCACACATTCTATGTACACAGTGGTTCTCCTCCTTAGCAATGATAAGGCTCTTGGAAGTGAGGGCTACATTTTATTTACCTCGGATGGCGTCTTGCACAAAAAAGCGCCTGGTGATATGTATTGAAGTTGAAATTAACTTCAGAAATAGCACATGTGAAGAGACTGTCTTTACCCCAACTAATGGACTTTGGGCCTTTGTAAAATGTTAGCTGCTCATAGGTGGATGAGCTTTTATCTGGATTCTCAACTCTATTCCATTGGTCTATGTATCTGTCTGTTGTTGTACCAGTACCAGGCTGTCTTGACTACCGTGGCAGTATAATAGGTCCTAAAATCAGGTAGTGTGAGGCCTCCCCCTTTGTTCCTCTTCTTGAGTAGTGCTTTATTTATCCGGAGCCTCTTCCCTTTCCATATGAAGTTGGTGATTTGTTTCTCCATCCCATTAAAAAATGCTGCTGGAATTTGGATCGGGATTGC
>NW_004443959.1:18152306-18201138 GCF_000243295.1 Trichechus manatus latirostris | reverse complement strand
GCAGCACTGTTCACAATAGCCAAAAGATGGAAGCAACCTAAGTGCCCGTCGATGGACGAATGGATAAACAAACTATGGTATATCCACACAGTGGAATATTACACAACAATAAAGAACAATGATGAAGCTGTGAAACATCGTATAACTTGGTGGAAGCTAGAACTTATTATGCTGAGTGAATTTGGTCAGTCACAGAAGGACAAATACTGTATAAGACCACTATTATAAGAACTTAAGAAAAGGTTTAAACACAGAAGAAAACATTCTTTGATGGTTACAGGGGTGGGGATGGAGGGTGAGGGTTATTCACTAACTAGATAGTAGATAAGAATCATCTTAGGTGAAGGGAAGGACAGCACTCACTACAGGGGAAGCCAGCACAACTGGACTAAACCAAAGCTAAAAAGTTTGCTCAATACAATCAAATACTTTGAGAGACAGAGTAGCAGAGATGCGGGGTCTGGGGACTATGCTTTCAGGGGACATCTATGTCACTTGGCATAACAAAGCTTATTAGGAAAATGTTCTGCATCCTACTTTGGTGAGTGGCGTCTGGGGTCTTAAAAGCTTGCAAGTGGCCATCTAAGATGCATCAATTGGGTCCAACCACTTGGAGTAAAGGAGAACGAAGAACACCAAAGACACAAGGAAAGTACTGGCCTAAGAGACTTCATCAGCCTGAGACCAGAAGAACTAGATGGTGCCTGGCTACCACCAATGAACATCCTGACAGGGAACACAACAGAGGGTCCCTGATGGAGCAGTAGAACGATGGGATGCAGAACTCAAATTCTAGTAAGAAGACCAGACTTAATGGTGTAAGACTGGAGGTGCCCTGGAAAGCATGGCCCCTGGTCTCTTCATCACCCCAGAACTAAAACAATTTCCGAGGCCAACTCTTCAGACAGGGATTGGACTGGACTGTGGGACATACAGTGATACTTGTGAAGAACGTGCCTCTTAGACAAGTAGATACAAGAGACCAAAGGGGTGGCTTCTGTCCAGAGGTGAGAGGGGAAGGCAGTGAGAGTTAGGAGCTGGTTGAATGTTCATGGGGAATCAGGGGCGGAGGGGAGGAGTGTGCTGTTGCAGAATGGGGTGAGCGGTTGGGGTCTCATAACAATGTATGTAAAAAAAAAATTCTGTATGGGAGACTAACTTGAAATGTAAACTTCATTTAATTACAACAATAAAAAAAATAGCAGATGTAAGAAAAAGATAGACTGATTTTTATGTGAAAAGACACTGCTAAGTTGAAAGACAGCCAGTGTAATTTTTCTTAACTGGAATCATCCAGAAAAATTAGCCTTTTGAGAGAAGTTATCAGATTGCTTAACAGGGAAATAAATATGCTTAAGTCTTCCTGAGCATGTGACAAGGACACTGAACTCCCTACTGGACTAACCTCTTACAACCAACACACTCCAAGCAAGTCAGTGATTGTGCAAGGAACATTAGCATAGTCATTTACATAAATTTACAAACAACGCTCATCTCATCCTCAACTCCCCAACCTGCACACTAGATAAATTTTTTAAAAAAGGTAGTGTGACCTATTGCAATTATATCCAAATCCAAGATTCAGAACAAGATACATGAAGCAAAACAAAAATTTAAACCAGTTACATGCCTGATTAGGTTAAAGACGGGTAGAGCTTGAGCAAGAAATAGAAAACAAAATAGCTGGTGCTAGAGTCTTCTCATCATCAGCAGTTTAATACAGCAGTAGCAACACTGAATCCCTTCTCCTGCTCATTTACTTTAACAAACATTTATCCAATACCACTATGAGCCATGTTAGGTGTTCGATGTTTTACCTCTAATGTAATCATTATAATAAAATTGCGGCATGGGTATCATTGTCCCCCATTTTACAAATACTTTAAAAATTCAAATAGATATTTATTGAGGCTCCACTGAATGAAACACAGTTCAATAATGTCTACCCCAATCTGTTTCCTTAATTCTCCTGCCAAGGACATGAAGAAGATGTGGGTGAGAGTTTCTGTGGAAGAGCTGTTAATAATGGTTCTATATTTAACTGTACTACAGGGGCAAGTGCAGGAGCCCTGGTGGCGTAGTGGTTAAGAGCTTGGCTGCTAACCAAAAGGTCGGCAGTTCAAATCCACCAGGCGCCCTTGGAAACTCTATGGGGGCAGTTCTACTTTGTCTAACAGGGTCACTATGAATTGAAATAGACTCGGTATCAGTGGGTTTTGGAGGAGCAGGAGAAGATGTGGGGGCTTAGGGAAATAGGCATAAGATAGGAAGCCAGGAGACAGGAAGGAGGTAGAAAGGGGATGGGTTGAGAATAGCATAGCTACATTTGAATCCTGATTCTGAACTGACTATACAGGAATTCTAACAAGGGTGTTGATGGGCTGAGAGATCACTGGACTATAGCATGAAAAGAAAAATGTATCTAAATTAAATACACAAAAACAATAGAAACCTGGCCACTAAAGACGTAATGCCTTAGCAAAAATACAACTTCTCAGCTTCATGACTTTCCTACAAACAAGAAATACTTTATACTGCATTGGAGGGTTTGTGCTGAAAACCAGGATCTTCTGGAAAAGTGGTAAGGTGCTGTTGTGGATTGAGTTGTGCCCCCCAAAAATGTGTGTCGACTTGGCTAGGCCTTGATTTCCAGTATTGTGTGATTGTCCACCATTTTGTCATCTGATGTGATTTTCCTATGTGTTGTAAATCTTACCTCTATGATGTTAATGAGGTAGGATTAAAGGCCGTTATGTTAATGAGGCAAGACTCAATCTACAGGATTAGGTCGTATTTTAAGTCAATCTCTTTTGAGATTTAAAAGACAGAAGCAAGCAGAGAGACAGGGGGACCTCAGACCACCAAGAAAGTAGAGCCAGAAGCAGAGTGTGTCTTTTGGACCTGGGGTCACTGCACTGAGATGCTCCTAGACCACGGGGAAGATTGATGACAAGGACCTTCCCCCAGAGCTGACAGAGAGAGAAAGCCTTCCCCTGGAGTTAGCATCTTGAATTTGGACTGCTAGCCTCCTAGACTGTGAGAGAATAAATTTCTCTTTGTTAAAGCCATCCACTTGTGGTATTTCTTTTATAGCAGCTCTAGATGACTAAGACAGGTACCATGGTTGGACCATAGCTATGCAAGCTAGATCAGTCTTTGCCTCTACTCCCTGCGGCCCCAGTGTGGTGTGGAGAATTCCTCTGCCAGTAGTGATGACTTTTGGTACTGTAACTTCCCTCTTCAGAGGACATGGTGGTGACTTCAGCTTGCCAACAGCCACCCTATCATGATGCTGTATGACTGACTGTTCTTAATACCAATGCAGACTCTGTTGCTGCCTGACACTACAATACCAGAAGTGGTGAATTCTGAGAAAACCAACTCCTCCATATCCTCAGAAGAGGAAAAATTAGCCTCTCTGAGTTTATTTCGGGACTGTGAAGTGGTTTTCACACAGTGTGTTTGGTAAAGTCATTACCACCAGGGCAAACAGACCGAAGACCAAGGCTTTCTAGGCATGAGTGGACATGTCAGGAGGTACAGAGAGCTGCAACGTGCACTGAGGAACCTGAGAGAATTTACTGATGAGATAACATCTATAATATAGCATATGTAAACTTCTCCTCACAGCTTTCAGGAAAAGAGTAGAATCTGGAAGGTGGGAGTAAGAAAGCGATTACACGGCTAATTGAACCTCTGGTCCTGTCTGAAATCTTTCAGCTAATACCTACCTAAGTACTACTGTTGTTGTTGGGTGCTGTCAAGTCAATTCTGACTCGTAGTGAGCCCATATGACAGAGTAGAACTGACCCATAGGGTTTTCTTGGTTGTAATCTTTACTGAAGCAGATTGCCAAGTCTTTCTCTCACAGAGCTGCTGGATGGGTTCGAACCACAACCCTTTGGTTCACAGCTAAGTGCTTAACCATTGAGCTACCAGGGCTCCTTAAGCTAAGTACTAAGCCCTCCATTTCCATGGCAGTATGCTGGGCATCTGAGAGGCTCAGACTACTGTCTACCTCTACTTGGAGATTTAGAATCAAGTAGAAGAAAAGTCTGGAGGCTGGACATACAGAACTTGACCAAGTGTTTTTACTAGTCCCTGGGAGGAGTAAGATCCTCTGGGCTAGAGTTCATGCCTGCATGCTGTCTCTCAGTTCAGTTTACAAGAACTGTATACAGATAAAACCATCCGTGTTACAGCCAAAGAAAGGTTTAAAGTTTCCCTGGACTCGTTCAGAGTTTTGGGTGATTCTGTATTATTGTTACCAAAAGATCATTTAAAGGGAAATTTAGCTGGTGAACGATACAGAAGGTACATGATAATTGGCAAAACTTTTTTTTACATGTATATGGAGGATATACTGACTTGGCTTCTATGAATCAACCAACTTGTAAAATAACATTGTCAAGATTACATAACAAAAGTAGCTATCAAATATGAGCTGATTATATTAATTGTTGTTGTATGCAGTCACGTTGATTCCGACTTGTAGTAACCCTACAGGACAGAGTAGATCTGCCTCATAGGGTTTCCTAGGCTGTAATTTTTACTGGAGCACATCGCCAGGTCTTTTGGAACTGCTAACCTTTCAGTTAGCAGTTGAGGGCTCAACCATTGCACCACCAGGGCTCCTATATTAATAGATTAGAACTATAAATTAAGAAATAATGTAATCTGAAAAAAGATACAATTACCGACTAACGTACGCTAAGAGACTAGCTTAATTATCCAAAATGAATAAAGTGTTCAAATATACCAACCTAGATCTTCCGTAGTTTGTTGTTGTTAGGGGGCATCGAGTTGATTTCGACTTATAGTGACCCCATGTGACAGAGTAGAACTGCCCCATAAGGTCTTCTTGGCTGTAATCTTTATGCAAGCAGATTGCCAGGCCTTTCTCCCTCAGAGTGGCTGGATAGGTTTGAACAGCCAACCTTTTGGTTAGCAGCCAAGCTAGCAATCATTTGTGCCACTAGGGCTTCTTAAATTAGCTGTGTGATATTGGGCAACTTATTCAGCCCTACCTGCCTGAACTATACGAAGGGGATGGTTATGGTTAGAGTTAGAGGTAGGCTCATAATACCCAAAAGATAAAATGATTATTTTTGACTTTAGAAACTAAATTCAAAAGTGAAAACTGAAGAATGTAATAGTAACATTATTGTTTTCTTCTTGGATGATTCCTCTTATATAATTTCATCATTGTGTAGAGCTGAGTTTCTACCATACTTAGGGTCATAAGTACATAGGTTGCATGGAAAATATTTTTCTAAGGGTGTACTGCAATGCTTAGCAAATAGCTTCTCATGTATACATGCTTCACCATACTCACTCAGGTGTCGAGAGTAAATAAATAGTACGCTCTCAAAGAATAAAAAAGAACAACCATTTAAATCTAGCGTGGCTGTGAGCGCTGCTGCCTTTGCTTCATCCCTGTGAGTGGCCACGTGCCCGCAGGCCTACAGCCAGGCCTGATCCCTGCAGGGACCTGTGAGTGGATGGAGCAGGGTGACCTAGAAGGAAGGTGGGTTTCCTGTGTAGGTGGCCTCTGGCAGCAAGTCTGAAGCAGTGACAGTATGAATATTTACAGGGCAAAATTGAAGGGACTACATAATAGATCCAACAGGTTAAATCATTCTGAGGTCAGAAAATGATAACAATAAAGGGAGGTTCTAAATCTGCATAGCTGCAATAAATAGGAGGAAAAATAGGAAAAGAAAATGGTCAAGCAGAAAATACTGAAATCACAGATTTTATCCAAGTCTACATTTTAAAGCAGGGAACTCTTTTTTAATTAAAGGAATATTTTGTGTATGGTGAAAAAACATCATGGTTTCAAAATATGATTTTGTCAGGCATAGTTGAGCCCTGGTGGCACAGTGGTTAAGCTCTTGGCTGCTAATCGAAAGGTCAACTGTTCGAACCCACCAGCAGTTCCATGGGGGAAAAAAGACCTGGCAGTCTGCTCGCATAAAGATGACAGCCTAGAAAACCCTATGGGACAGTTCTGCTCCGTCCTGTAGGGTTGCTATGAGTCGAAATCGACTGGACGTCACACAACAACAAAACAAACCAAACCCATTGCCGTTGAGTTGATTCAGACTCAGAGTGCCCCTACAGGACAGAGTAGAACTGCCCCATGTGGTTTCCAAGACTGTAATCTTTACAGAAACAGACTGTCAAATCTTTCCCCCGCAGAGTGGCCGGTGGGTTCCAACCGCTGACCTTTCGGTTAGTAGGCAAGTGCTTAACCACTGTACCACCAGGGCTCCGCAACAATAAGGTGCAGCTGTGATAGAAAGGTTAGACTTTGTACTGGAGACATGGCTAAAACGAGAAAACCAAACCTACTGCCGTCAAGTCGATTCCAACTCATAGTGACCATATAGGACAGAGTAGAACTGTCCCACAGGGTTTCCAAGGCTGCACATTTTTACTGAAGCAGACTTCCACATCTTTCTCCAGTAGAGAACTGCTGACCTTTTTGGGTTAGCAGCCGAGTGCTTTAACCACTGCACCACCAGGGTTCCTGGAGACATGGCTACGAATCTGAAATTTTTAGCAAAACCTTTATTCATTCATTCATTTGGCAAACCTTTACTGAGAACCCACTACGTTGGGTGGGTACTAGGGATTCAAGAACATGGCACTATAAGTCTTCAAGGAACCTACAGTCTAATGGGATAAACAAAAACTAGACTTAATTGGAAACACTGGTGGCACAGTAGTTAAGAGTTCGGCTGCTAACCAAAATGTTGGCAGTTCGAGTCCCCCAGGTGCTCCTTGGAAACTCTGTGGGGCGGCTCTGCTCTGTCCTGTAGGGTCGCTATGAGTCAGAACTGACTCCATGGCAACGGGTTTGGTTTTTTTTTTTTTTTTTTGAAACTGTTAATTAAACAGTGTTTAAGAGGCACAGAAAACGGGCATCAAAACCAGGAAAACGGGGAAGCATGTATCAGGGAAGGCTTCCTAGAGGATGTGATAATGAGCAGAGTCTTATTTGGAGCAAGACGCTTAACTCTTGGTGCCTCAATTTCCTTTTCCCTTTAAAGTTCTTTCTAACTCTGATATTCCAGAATTTTAAAAATACCTTTCAATTTAGCCTCCAGGTATTCAAAAAATACTAACTCACAGTAGAAGACCTTGTTCTAAATATACCAAAAAGAAAATTACACACGGTAACCATTTCTACTTTGGACTAAAGTGACTAGCATATTACATTAATGACTGGTCCAAAATATACATAGAAATGTTGTTGGATGCCATCAAGTTTATTTGGACTCATAGCAACTGTATAGGACAGAGTAGATCAGCCCTATTGGGTTTACTAAGCTGTAATTTTTACAGAAGTAGACTGCCATATATTTTCTGCTGCAGAGATGCTGGTGGGTTTGAACCACTGACCTACTGGTTAGCATCCAAACGTTTAACCATTGCGCCACCAGGGCTTCTTATACATATACATAGTGCATATAAATGTGTATTCATATACACACACTGGCTCTCCATGCCTACAATAATTCGGAGTTCAAATCATATTCATGTGTATAAATATACACACACATATATATGTGTATACATAAATATACAGATTGTATTTCACTGAAAAGAAATGTAGCAAATTATCTTCAAAACTGCTAACTAAAGAATTTTTAAATAACTTAGAAATTTATTAACACTTGAAATTTGATATTTGTTGGGTATAATTGACCAAATACATATTTTTATGTCTAAGATTATACAAAAGTAAACACAAACCATCTCACCATGACTTACTGAGTTTTACTTTAGCTAACTTTTAACCATGTTTATTTGCATGTTTCGTAATTTGTAGACCTTGCTCCTTTCTTACCTGTAAGCAAGGATTTCCCAAAAGCCAGTTCTCTTCTCGCAGCAGGCCGGTACAGCAACAACTGGCTAATGTACAACTGAGCATGTCCTATAGCACTCAGGTTCTTATTCTATCTCTAAAGTATTTGATTCTTACCTCTCATTGATTCATTCATTCAGTCATGTATTCTTTTATTCTGTAGTACAAACTGAGTGCTTGTATTTTTCAGCCATTATTTTCGGTGCTACAGATTCATAAAAATAAATAAGAGCAAGTGATTGACTTAACTATACTTTACATTTAAGTCAATTTAAGGTATTTTATTGTTAGGCTTTATTAGAAATTTATTTGTAGACTGAATGTATATCCCTAGAAATTATGCAGGAGTGACAAGGCTTGTTTTAGAGTGTCTTGAAACAAAATTTTGCTATTTGGCATAATCTCCTTGAAATTAAAATGTAAGTTGATAGGAAAATATGATTCAGATTGAACCCATATGACTTATACATCCTTTTAGTTAGAGATTCAGTAGATCTTAACATATATCTCTGTTTGGACTTCTAAGTAGAATGACTGTATAGTTTGTACTCTTGTATGCTCAGTCGAATTGCTTTTTACTCTTCAAAATTAAATCTGATTTATAAAGTCCGTATTAAATTCTATTAAAAGCATTAGTTTCAAGTGTCTCACTGCAGAGAGGACATAGTTATCACCTATCTATTTTGTTGTGCTTTGAAGTCACCTTTTTGAAATTATGTACTTTTCAGCACCAGCTCCAAGAAACAGCACGGCTGCTCTTATTTTTAACAACAGCCAAAAAACCCCTTTAACTTTAGAAGTTAAAAATTTATTTTATCTTCCCCCAAATTGTAGACACTTAGCATACAAAAGTCATTGAGCTGTCAAGCACCTTCAGCCCTTGGGATCATCCAATATCTTCCTAACTTCTCAGTAGCTGTGATACCAAGATGAGTAACATGCAATCCTGTTAAAGCAAATAGCCTGGGAGAGACACTCTGGATTGGGTCACTGCTGATCTACTTAATCACCTTGATTTGTTTATTTTCTAACTGATAGAGAAAGTGAGATTAAGTGATTCTTTTTCACCCATGCTCACACAGTGAAGAAGCAGGAGAAGATCCCAGGAAGAGGGTCTTCTGTATCTCCACTCAGCAGCACCTTCTACCACATGGCAATGACACAGGACTTAGAATTTGGATTGGAGCCTTTCAGTTCAGTCTATTTGCAATGTTATTGCCTGAAAAGCACTTTGTCATCAAGAGGAGGAAAAGAGCTTCATTCTTAATATTTGAAGGTGATATCAGAAATCAGCATTTTTCTTTTTAATTCTGGGTTTCACCTTGCTGAAGAAGTTTGATTGTAAACCATTATAATTGAATGGAGATGGTATGTAGTAAGGGGTAAGTCTATTAAATACACTCTCCTGGGAAGATGATTCACAATTCCCAGCTGTTTCCCCCACCATTCAGAAAAGTTTGAAGACATGGTTCTTGGCATAGTACCAACAGCCTGTTGGGAATGGTATGACACTACGTTCTGAACTGCCCATTGCCAGGAGTTTCTCCTGCGGAAGCAGTAATATAGTGTCCCATCTGCCTTTCATTTTAGTAGTCAAGTCACAGTAATAAAGAGGGAGACATTACCTCAGAGTGACAGTTTAATTCTGACAGATACACTTGCTTGAGTTTTTAGAAACTAAGCAGTAGAAAACGAACCAGTATGGGCGTCAGGAGCCCTGGGTTCTGCTCCAGGTTCCAGCCTAACTAGCTTTCTAACTGTCATTTAATTTCTCTCATGTTAAAAATGAGGTAAAGGTTTAAATGGTTGTTAATTTCTCTTCCTGTGATTTCTAAAGGTCATCTGCACACCAAGGGGAAATGAGTTCAGAAGAGCATGTTAGTATCAACACAATGGACTATGGAGATACATATGAACAGTTATGTCCTTCCTACTTAACAGCTCCAACAATACCCAAAACATAACAGGTCCAAAACGCAATCCTTAATTTCCCCACAACCCCTGCTACCCTGTCTTCTTTTTCCCAGTAAATGGAATCTCATCCATATAGTTGTTCATGTAAAAAGTTTAGGAGTCATCCTTAATTCTTCTTTTTCTCTCAATTCCCCACATCAACAAGGCTTTACAACTTTATCTCCAAAATATATCTTAAAACTTATTTTTTCTTGCTTTAGTCCAATCTACATTTTCTCTCATTTGATTAATGAGACCACCTCCTAATTTGTTTCTCCACTGCCATTCTAGCCTCTTAACAATCACATCTCCAATCTGCATAAGCAGGAAAGTTAAGATATAAATATGTTTGCGGTATTCTGTTTAAAACCTAGCAGTGGTTTTCTATCATACTTTAAAAAAACTTCAAACTCCTTATAATGGTTACAAGACTCTACATGTTCTGGTCCCTTCCTTTTTCTCTTATGTCATTTTGTACCACACTGTTGTGTATTCACTAAGATCTGGCAATGCTGTCTTCTTTTGGTTCAGAATAAGCCTAGCTCAGTCCTACCTCAGGATCTTTGCACGTGCTATTTCCTCTGCCTAGTATGCTATATCCCCCACTTTTATTTTTACAGCCAACTCATTTTCTTTAGATTTCAGCTTGTCATTTTCTTTGAAGAGGCTGTCATGTATTGAATTGTGTCCCCCCCCAAATATCTGTCAACTTGTCTGGATCATGATTCCCAGTATTGTATAATTGTGTACCATTTTGTAATCTGATGTGATTTTCTTATGTGTTGTAAATTCAATCACTATGATCTAATAAGATAGATTAGCAGCAGTTATACTGATGAGGTATACAAGACTGGATAGTGTATTAAGCCAATCTCTTTTGAGATACAAAAGAGAGAAGGGAGCAGAAACACATGGGAACCTCATACCACCAAGAAAGCAGGGCTGGGAGAAGAGTGCATCCTTTGGACCTGAGGTTCCTGCACAGAAAAGCTCCCAGATCAAGGGAAGATTAATGACATGGACCTTCCTCCAGAGTTGACAGAGAAAGCATTCTCCTGGAGCTGATGCCGTTAATTTATACTTGTAGCCTACCGGACTGTGAGAGAATGAACTTCTCTTTGTTAAAGCCATCCACTTGTGGTATTTCTGTTATAGCAGCACTAGATGACTAAGAAAGAATTTGGTATCGTGAGTGGGGTGCTGCTCTAACAGACACCTAAAATGTGGAAGAGGTTTTGAAACCCTGAATGGATAAAGTGGCAGCGGCAGAGGACCAGCAGCAGCAGAGAACCTGGGGCAGCAGCGAAGCGGAAGTGGCAAAGAACCAGCAGCAGCAGAACCAGAAGACTAGCAGGAGACGGCGCTGGAGCTGATACATGGAGTGAGAGAGCTGAGTGTCTGTGTGCAGGAGGCTTCCTGGCAGAGTGGGGTGCCTCTGGGAATTTACTGATGGAGCTACCGAGCTTTGGAACACTTGCCCAGCAGGGCAGATGCCAGCATGAGGCCCAAGGGCCAACAGGCCACAGGAAGCAGAAGCTGAAGAGACAACGAACACAAGAAGCCAGCTGCCTCAGTCTCAAAAGGTATGGCCATGACCTCTGGGGTTTCAAAGGGTGGAGCCATGGCCTCTGGTATTTCTAAGGGTGGAGTTGTCACTCCGATGGACTAGGAGAATGGTATGCCTAAAGCCGAGGGAGCAGAGTTGCCATCCCAGTGGGCCTGGAAGGCGGAGCTGAAGGCCAGGGCTGAGGGGCCTCCACTCAGAATCCAGAGAGTGTTGCCAATACCTAGAGGCTGGAGGGCAGGGCCATTTTGTAAATTTTCTCAGAGAATAGAGGATTATTTTGAAAGCCTTGAGGGCTAATGTAAAGTGTTCTGCTGACTTGCTTGGTGCCTTTATCCCTTCTTTCCCACCAGTTTCTCCCATATGTAATGGAAATGTCTAGCTTGTGCCTGTTCTGCCATTGTACCTTTGGAAGCAGATAACCTGTATTCTAGATTTCACAGATGAAGAGGCATTTTTGGATTTTAGACTTGGAGTTAAGACTTTTGCTATGATATAATGGGATGAATATGTCTTGCAAGTTGCAAGGACATGAATTTTTTGGGGGGGAAGGGTGGAGTGTCATGGACTGAATTGTGTCCCCCCAAAATATCTGTCAACATGGCTGGGTCATGATTCCCAGTATTGTATAATTGCGTACCATTTGGTAATCTGATGTGATTTCCTTATGTGTTATAAATTCAACCACTATGATCTAATAAGATGGATTAGCAGCAGTTATACTGATGAGGTATACAAGATTGGATAGTGTCTTACACCAATCTCTTTTGAGATATAAAAGAGAGAAGCGAGCAGAGACACATGGGAACCTCATACCATCAAGAAAGCAGGGCCGGGAGCAGAGCGCGTCCTTTGGACCTGAGGTTCCTGCGCAGAGAAAGCATTCTCCTGGAGCTGATGCCCTGAATTTGGACTTGTAACCTACTGGACTATGAGAATAAACTTCTCTTTGTTAAAGCTATCCACTTGTGGTATTTCTGTTATAGCAGCACTAGGTGACTAAGACAGAGGCCTTTCCAAATCATCCTACTTAGATCTGCCATTAGTATTTTTATCTCAACCTATTTTTTTGCTTTCTGCATAGTATACTTACTGAAACTTTCAATCAGTTTATGTATCTATTTGTTTCTTTTCTGTCTGCCTCTCCAACTAGAATATGAGAGCCATGATAACTGGGACTGTATTTACCTTGTCACCATTGAGTCTCTATCACTTGGCACAGAGCATGGTGTCTGACAATGACAGTCATTGTTGGTATGGAGACTCAGTAGTACTTTTCTCACCACTTACCAGTGATGGTTAACTCATCCAGGATGAGGAATAACTGGGTTCAGGTAATTAAAAAAAAATACTGATTTGGTTGAATCTGCTAATCACTTTGTACCTTCTCCATCCCTCCTCCCTAGCATTTAACTTATACAGCCTTGGATAACAATTATTTTGTGTCTTGTCTTGTCCTCTTTACTAGATTGTAAGCTCCTTATGGGTAGGGTTGATGTCTTAGTGAACTTTGGATCTCATGCAGGTTTGGTATAATCATTCAAACATTAGACATTTAATGAGCAATAGTACTGGGAGTGTAATACATGTTGGCTGAAGTAAATTGACATTATTTCATGAAATGTTCATCTTTTTCCAGAATATTAGAATGGCCTGCACTCTTTAAGATTTACTTCATAAGAAAGGAAGTGTACTTTTATCATCTATCATTTTATTGTAACTAATTTCTATAGGTAGAATTTTGAGATGTGTTTTCAATCTAAGATTAAATTATATAAACTTTAAGTATATCTTTGGTTGGGTAAAATCTCACAGGTTCAAGACTGGCCTCATTATCTTATTCTTCTTCCCCACTCCAGTGAATTGTATCACCCTCATATCTCATGTCCAAGCCAGGAATCTGGATTTATCCCCAACTCCTCCTGCCTCTTCATCACCACCCTCCTATAATTTCACAATATCCTATCGACTCTCTCTATTATCTTGGAGTTCGCCTATTTCTGTCCATCCTGGCTGCCACTCTTTGTGAAAAGGTGCCATATCTGTTTTCCTCTCAGAGTTGTCCCCAGAAGAGGTGCTCAGTGCATTTTAATTTGCATTGTAATTAATTATAAATTGGTTTATTTCATAATTACTTCTAGTTTTAACAAGGTATTCTTTGTCTTTTATCAAATGCTCCCTCAACCGAAAATCAGAAAATACACAGACACTGTACAGGCATATTGGTATACAGGTATGTACAAATATATACATAGGTGAGAACATATAGAAAACAAAACCCATTGCTCTTGAGTCGATTCTGACTCTTAGTGACCCTATAGGACAGAGTAGAAATGCCCCATAGGTGTTCTAAGGCTGTAATCTTTAAGGAAGCAGACTGCCACATCTTTCTCCCATGGAATGACTGGTGGTTTCGAACTGCCAACCTTTTGGTTAGCAGCTGAGTGCTTAACCACTGTGTCACCATGACTTGTGTAAATACAAATATGCCGGTGCAGGCACATACATTCACTGAAGACACAAATACGGATACTCCTCAGACATAACCAAACACCTTCCAAGATTGGTTTTCTGGCTTTGAAAGCTTAGGACCATAGTCTCATGGGACAACTCAGTCAATTGGCATAACACAAGTCACAAAAGTCATGATCTGCATCCTAGGCAAGTGAGTAGCGTCTGGGGTCTTGAAATTGTGAGTGGCCATCTAAGATACAATTACTGGTCTCTACTCTCCAGGAGAAAAAGGGTAAGAAGGTAACCAAAATCTCAGAGAAGAAACAAGTCTACACAAGCCACAATGTCACCTACCCTGAGACCAGAGGAACTAGACGGTGCCTGGCTATCGCCACTGACTATTCTGACCAGGGTCACAATGGATGGTCCCAGATAGAATGCAGAGAACTCCCTGAGACTATCACTGTGAGACACTCTTTAAACCTAGAACCCAGCCTATCCCCTGAGATCACCTTTTAGCAAAATAGCAGAGTGGCACACAAAATAAAGGGTATTACCTGTAAGATTGGTGCTCTACTTTGTATGGACTAAAAGGTCAACAACTACTCAAAAGTAAAGATGAGAAGATAAGGGGTAGGGAAACTAGAGTGCTGGCAATGGAACAAACAGAACACAATTAAAGAGAATGTTGACACGTTGTGATAAATGTAATGTTACTGAACAATTTATGTGGAAATCACCAAATGGGAACCTAACTTGCTGTGTAAACTTTCACCAAAAACTCAACAAAATATTACTTAAAAAAAATAGTCTCTCTTTGTTACTAAAGAAAGAAAAAGAAAGAAAGAAAATACCTAGACAGAAATTTTTCACAGGCCTTAGGTCAGAGAATACTTAGAAGTGTTTCCCTCAGCGTATGAGGAGCCAACAGTGTTTACCACCATTCAACACAAACCACTGGCCCCCAGGGGAGATCTTTGCCAGCGCTCACTGGAAGCACAGTAAAGCATTCACTGGTTTTATTCTTTATAATTTCTCTGGAAAGAGGGGAAGGCTCCTAGTACCCGTACCTCGGTAGTTGAAGCAGACGGTTTTAAAAGTGAGACACCTGTGGTTGTGTCTACCCAAAGTCTTTAATAACAACCTATCTTCCTCCTTTAAACTGTACCTTTGAACGTGAAGGTTCTCTGACTGTAGAAAAGTTCTTTCCTTCTAGTGAGACTGTGCAACAACCGTATTTAAGCTGTCATAGGAAACTGTGCTGTACAGCTTCTGATTGTGTCTGACTCTCTTACCAAATATGCTTTGAGTCAATCTTATCTGCAGAAGTTTTGTTTTTCAAGATGATAGTACTGTATTTTTATTCAATCTCTGAAGAACACTTAAAAAAAGGTGTGATACAGATTAGTTTTATTAATCTTAAACAATTAAATTGTTTCTGTACTCAAGGTTGCAATGTCATATACATTAAATTTTATTGCACTAATCCATTTGTTTTCTTAGAAACCCTGTTCTAATAAATACTAAATCATAGTGAAATCCCATGAAATCACTTATCATTTCCTTATCAGTTATTACCACTGGCGAGAATGAAAAAGGACTTCAGAACTATGTGTGAGAGCTCCATTCTTGTCCCTGATACTCCCAGCTTCAGCACCACGATCTGCCTTGAGGCAGACAAACCTCTTTATGATCTTTTCTCTATTGTAAAAATCACCACTATAAGCCCAGAACTCTCAAGTTATCCCTCATTTCTCAGTCTCTATTTGCTTGATGTAAACCTCTGTTTCTGTCCCAATCCCTCACCCCTTCTCACTCTTGAAATAATCATAATGGTGCCCTGTAGAACACAAGGTCAGTCAACAGCAAAATCCTCTCTATCCCCACTGTCTCCTCCGAATGGTTCTTTCGCCTGCTCAGCTTACTTGAAAACAGGTTCCTCTCTGAGGACGCTGCCTCTCCGGCTGCCCTTCCACGCAAGGCATGAGATGGAGCAGACGTTCTTCTTGCTCTTCATTGCCACTTCTTGACCATTCTCCTCCATTCCTCCAAAACTCTCCACCTTTGAATCTCAAGTCATCAGAGACTCAAAGCCGCTCCCTGATGTAGTCCCCAAATGCTGAGGCCCTCGCCCTCATTCTTTCAAGATTTTAGCTCCTGACTCAGGACTATTCTCCCCAAGACCACTCCTGAAACATTCCTGACGATGTCTATGTCCATGCCAATGATCCTTCCAAAACGCCAACTTTCTGATTCCTTGACATTTACTTTCCTGCCTCAGCTACTCACTCCCACGGTCACATCCTAAACCTTGCCATTACCAATGACCACAATCTCTCATGACCGCAGACTCACACACCCCCCTCTCTGACTCCAGCCTCGCATCTTTCCAGCTCTCTCCCCCATCACCCTGACTCTAGCAATTCTTTGAGCAACTGCCCAAGAGCCTACATATAATTCATTGATCCTACCATTTTCTTCACTGATTCTTACCATTGTCATGCCCTCGTCTCCTTCCTCAATCATTTAGATTAGATAGATCATGATCACATTCACTGCTTTGCATGCTCCATAAACTCTCTTGACCTTCTCTCACTGAAATTTACTCTCCTGAAAAAAAAAAAAATCCATTCCTCAGTTGACTTTAAAGCCTGCACCATCAGCTAAGTGTGGCTGGAAGAAAACATATAACCATGCTGTCTGCTATTACTTTAAAAGCATGACCAGTAGTCTCAAGTGGGTATGGAGTGCCACCTGGCAATTCTACATTTTTCTGGTCCCTTCATGAACTGTCCCTGCTCCTATTAAAGGTCAGGTGCCCTTTCTCCCTTCTTGTTCAGGCTATCCCTTTGCCTCTCCCATCAGAGATATCACCCCAACAAGTCTCCTCTCTCCCCTACGTCATTATCTGTCCCCTGTAAACTGGCTCATTCTAGAAAATTAGCACAGGGAAGTGGTTAAGAGAATGGCCTTCGGAGCCTGAATGCTATCAAGCCCTATGTCCTTGAAAAAGTTATTTTGTCTCTCTTTGCTTCACAGTTCTTATTTTTAAAGTGGGAGTAATAATTGAAATTAGTTACCATAATTGCTCTGAGGATTAAATGACAAAACTTTTTTTTTTTTTTAACATTTTATTGTGGCTTAGGTGAAAGTTTACAGATTAGTTTCCCGATCAACAATTTATATACAGCTTGTTTTGTGACATTGGTTGCAAACCCGTGAATATGTCAGCACTCTCCCTCCTTCCTCCCTGGGTTCCTCAAGTCCATTTGCCCAGCTCTTCCGCCTCTACTGTCCTTCTGAACTTTGCTTTTGGGCAAATGCTGCTCTTTAGGGCTCGTATAGTTGATTGTTCTGAGGTGTACATTCCTCACTGGTGTTATTGTTCATTTTATAGGCCTGTCTATTGTATGGCTATAATGTGATCTCCAGGAGTGATTTTAGTTCCACGTTTGAAGGGTGTCTAAGGGCCGTAGTCTCAGGAGTTCCACCAGTCTCTATCAGACCGTAAGTCTGGTCCTGTTTATGAGTTAGAATTTTGTTCTACGTTTCTCTCCCACTCTGTCCATGACCTACTACTGTGGTCCCGGTCAGAGTGGTTGTGGTAGCCAGCACCATCTAGGTCTTGTGGTCTCAAGCTAGTGGAGGCTGTGGTTCATGTGGTCCATCAGTCCTTTGGACTAATTGTTTCCTTGAGTCTTTGGTTTTCTTCACTGTTCTTTGCTGTGGATGGGAAGAGACCAATTGTTGTATCTCAGAAGGCTGCACAGATGCTTTTAAGACCCCAGTCGCACTGACCAAGGTAGAATGTAGAACACTGAATGACAAAATGTTTTAAATTAATTAAACTTCTTCAAGCTTACGAATATAGTGTTTTTTTCTCCCATGTTAAAAAATGCTATTAATTTTACCTACACTTAAGCTATTATTTTACTTCTCTACTCCCTGTTTAAAGGTTCCCTAGGTGCAAATTGTTTGCACGGGACCACTCAGTGAAAGGTTGGCGGTTTGAACCCACCCAGCGGTCCTGCAAAAGAAAAGCCTGGTGATCTGCTTCCATAAAGACCACGGCCAAAAAAACCCTATGGAGCTCAGTTCTACTCTGTAACAAATGGGTCGCCACAGTAAGAGTCGACTCGACAGCAACGGGTTTGGTTGTGGTTTTAGTCCCTGTTTACTGCCAACCTCTTCGAAGGCCTTGAATGCAGTGTCTTCGTAACCTTATTACAACCTGACATGCTATGTATGTTATTGATGTATTTTTACTGTCTCCCTTCACCTATCTTCCTGGAAGGCAAGCTCAATGTGGGCAGGGATTCCTGTCTGCTTTCCCCTCTGCTGTGTCACCAGCCTCTAGACAATGCCTGTCACACAGTAGGTGCTCAATAATTAGTTGAATGAATGAATGCATGAATACGGACAAACACAAATTGATCAAATTATCAGCACAGTGATTACAGTAAGTATTAATTTTAAAATAATATCTATTAAAGATAAGACCAAAATCTAAAGAGAATTTGATTGATCAGAGAGTAAGACACACTTCGTCACTTTGGTTGACAGAGATTTACTTAATCCAAATGGATTTTTTTTTTTTTAAGAAGAAGGATTAATGACAAAACCTTAGAAAAGATACTTTTTCTTCCCTTGTTAATTTAATTAATTGAAGTATTGGTTTCCTGGGTGAAAATTTTAAAGTGATTCTTTTATGATCTCTTTTTTCCCCATTAGTACGCATACATCTTCTATTAATCTAGCTCATCCTTCTCAGATAAAGATCCCTCTTAGGCGTGACCGTGTTACCGCAGACATACGGGCATACACAATGGTGAGAACTATCTGCTGCCATGATCTGTCTATAAATCATTACATAAATTGTTACAATGATATCACAACACACTGCGTCAATCACTCTCAATCAGAATTAGATGCGCCTGAAATTATTGTGCTAATTTTTTTTATCATCAGGTGCATAATCATGCTGCAAGTGCAAATATAGTGTAGGGCTCCAGAGGGTACGTATGTAACCTCAAATCCCCCCGCAACAGCCACCCCCTAACTCCTAGCAACAGATACGCAAAAGCTCTGATTGTGGTATAACATGATGAGCAAATGACACACACTCAAAATAATAACAAGACATCTACTCAGCAGCCTTTTGAAAAATGCCAGAATCTATCACCTCAAAGGTAAGGTGAAATTAAGGCTATGTTTGGCATTGCAGAAATCCTCTTAGGAACTGCTTTAGCTCACCTCTAAATATTTGCAGTAACAATATAAACGGGCCCACATTTAGTAGACTTGGGGAAGGGACAGTATTGAGTGACAGGGTTCAAGCCTAGCCTTTCTCCCCCTAAGCCCAATCCTAGCTCCATATATAGGCTAGCACTTTAAAAAGAATTGGTATCTGCAGTCACTTTAAAAATAACTCTAGTTCACAACAAGGACTCAGTGTTCCTATCCTTCTACCCCCCACCTCTATTTTGGGATGCAAGCCCTGTTATCACTGAACAGAATGACACTCACAGCAGGTACAACTGACACATGGAATCTGCTAGATCAGTTGCACTAATTGGATATCTGCATTTGCAAGGTTTGTGGCACAAGTAGGAGGTGTTTAAACATGTGAGTTCAGAATCCTGTTTATGGTCCATTTCCATGTAAATGAAGAGAGCCAGCAGCTTAAGTGCAAGATACCCAGTAATACACCAAAGCCAGCCCAAGACTGAAAGAACGAAGCGTTGAGCAAGAAAGCCCATAAAAAATAAAACTGGGTTTTTTCTTACCTTCCCAGCATATAAGATTTATGCAAGAAACTCCCATTAACACTAATAAGAGTTATGCACGTAAATCTCCCATGAAACGACGGGGAGATTAGCCTCATCAGTCAGCAATGCAGATATTCTGGGGCAGGCAGACTGCTTTGCTGGGATTGATTCTGCCTGCCCTTTCAGAAAGTGCTGAAACAGCTGGTCCTTGCATGGAAGGCAGGGTGGGAGAGGCCCTGGGAGGAACAGCCCCAAGAGCAGTGCAGAGGGCCAGCATATGTCTCAGCAAGTGCTTGGAAGCACTCAGAGATCATCATCAAAACCACCCACCTGCTCTATGATTGGAACCTCGGTGGCGCCGTGGCTAAGAGCTCAGCTGCTAACCAAAAAGGCCAGCAGTTCGAATCCACCAGCCGCTCCTTGGAAACCTTATGGGGCAGCTCTACCCTGTCCCGCAGGGTCGCTATGACTTGGAATCGACTTGACTTGACCGCAATGG
Organism: Trichechus manatus latirostris; assembly: GCF_000243295.1. Classification (NCBI taxonomy): domain Eukaryota; kingdom Metazoa; phylum Chordata; class Mammalia; order Sirenia; family Trichechidae; genus Trichechus; species Trichechus manatus. The sequence continues at coordinate 18,181,027 of NW_004443959.1, read as the reverse complement.
GGTTGTTTGGTTGGTTGGCTCAATGATACACTAGAAAAATAAAATAAAGAGCCCGATAACATATGAATGCATCCTCTTTCTCCTACCCTCTTCATACTTGTAAATTTTTTCTTAGGAAAGTAGGCAAAGTGTTTTAAGTAAGTTCCCAGAAACTAACTGTCACAATCTTCTTGTCCCCTGCTTGTATATGATATATGCACCAGCAATTAGAAAAACTGCCTCTTTTCCAAATAGGATCTGTGTCTTCTTGCTTTAGTACCTTTGCTCATGCTGGTGGAAGCCCCTCCCCACTACTCTGTCAAATTTGTTTGAGATGTTTCATTTCCAAGATGCCTTTCTTCTTCCCAAGGAGCTGGTGTCTCTCTGCGTTGACACTTTATCCATTCCTTTCTAGGGATTCTTTGCTGGTCTTTTTCTTTTTTTTTTTTTTTACTAAAATATACTATCCTCCTTAGAAAATTTTAAATCAAATAATACATACATGAGGGGGAAAAAATCCAGCCAAAGAGTATAGTTGTTACTAGGTGCTGTCGAGATGAAAAGTAAAAATTTCCCACCCCACTTTTCCCCACCTCCTTCCAGTAACCAGAGTCAAACGTTTCTAACCTTTCCTGTTTTGGTTCTGTTGAGGGGCTACACTAAATATATTTACACTATAACTACTTGTCTATTGGCTCCTTCATGTGGGAGATGAGGCTTCAACACCCACTACTCCACCTTGTCTTATCTCACCCAGTTTTGAATAATTACATTATTTGTAGTCTTCCTATTGTTTACCTATTATTTTTTTTTTTAATTGTACTTTAGATGAAAGTTTACAGAACAAACTAGCTTCTCATTAAACAGTTAGTACACATATTGTTTATGACACTGGCTAACAACCCCACGACATGTCAACATTCTTCCTTCTCAACCTCGGGTTCCCTATTACCAGCTTTCCTGTCCCCTCCTGCCTTCTAGTCCTTGTCCCTGGACTGTTGTGTCCCATTAGTCTCGTTTTGTTTTATGGGCCTGTCTAATCTTTGGCTGAAGGGTGAAACTCAACGGTGACTTCATTACTGAGCTAAAAGGGTGTCCGGGGGCCATACTCTCAGAGTTTCTCCAGTCTCTGTCAGGCCAGTAAGTCTGGTCTTTTTTGTGAGTTAGAATTTTGTTCTACATTTTTCTCCAGCTCTGTCCAGGACCCTCAGTTGTGATCCCTGTCAGAGTAGTCAGTGGTGGTAGCCGGGTACCATCTAGTTGTACTGGACTCAGTCTGGTGGAGGCCATGGTAGTTGTGGTCCATTAGCCCTTTGGACTAATCTTTTCCTTGTATCTTTAGTTTTCTTCATTCTCCCTTGCTCCCAAAGGGGTGGGACCGGTGGAGTGTCTTAGCTGGCCGCTCACCGGCTTTTAAGACCCCAGATGCTACTCACCAAGGTAGAATCTAGAACAGTTTCTTTATAAACTATGTTATGCCAGTTGAGCTAGATGTTCCCCGAGACCATGGTCCCCACAGCCCTCCGCCTGCTGGTCTATTTTTGTCAACATTTTTAGGGAACACATCTGAGTGTATTTTGGAATTATTAGCTCCCGCTGACCACAGTAGTCTTGTATCTTCTTATTACCCTTTGTAGGCTTAACACAGTGACTTGCATATAGCCTCTCCATGAATATTTGGTGAATATAAACATAAACAGTTAATTTACATGCATACATACACATGGCAGAACATTCTTAGGATATCAGAAGTGATACTGTGAAAAGAAATTCTTCCTCTCATCCCATCCCATCCCCTAGTCATCAAATTCCTTTTCTCTGGGGCAACCACTCTTCCCAGGCTCTCCCTCTAATATTCTTGCATTGACAAGCAGGTATGGATAAGCATGCTTTTCTAATATAAAAATGGTCACACTATACACATGGCTTTGCACCATGCAATTTTCATTTAACAATATATGTTGGGTTAGATTACTATGAGCCTCCTAATTTATAAAAAAAAAAATTTTTTTTGGAGTGTTCCATTGCATGAATGTAACATTTTTAACCAGTGTCCTATTAATGAATATTGAAATGGTTTCCAAAATCTTGCTCATACGAAAGAGTCCATAATAAGTATAATAAAAATAGCTGACACTTCTAAAGAGCCCACTATGTGAAAATATTATTTTAATTCATTGATTCCTCCCACAGCTCTCAAAAGTAGGTATCAATACTATGATTGTTGCAAACACACAGAAAAGGAAACTGAGGCACACAGAGGTCGAATAACTTGTACAAGGTCATGGTCGGGGTGAAGCCAGGGTTTGGATCAGGCAATGTAGCTTCAGAGGCGATGCTCTTAACTGCTGCACTAGATAATATGTCCCTGATAGCTTTGCAAAACAACTTTGCTCCTGTGTGTGAATATCCATATGCTAAATATCTAGGGGTGTAGTTGCTAGTACAAAGGGTGTATCTGTTTTAAATTTCATTATTATTGCTAACTTGCCCTCCACAGAGGTGGAACCAACTTACAATTCCATCAACAATGTATAGGAGTGTCCATAATGCACTTGTTAGCAATACTGTTACTACAGTCTTTCTGACTGTTGTCAGCTGATGTGTAACCAATGCTACAGTATGTAGTTTAATTTGAATTGATGAGGTCAATGAGGTTGAGTAACTTCAAATATAAAAGTCATCTGTCTCCTCTCTGAACGATTTTCCTATATCTTTTGCCTATTTTAGTTAATCTTTTTTGTTTATTTGTACATTTAACATGCTAATAAGCCGTTTAAAAAGAAGCCCTGGAGGGACAGTGGCTAAACCCTCAGCTGCTAACTGCAAGATCAGTGGTTTGAACCCACCAGCTGCTCCATGGGAGAAAGCTGTGGCAGTCTGCTTCTGTAAAGATTACAGCCTTGGAAAACATATGAGGCAGTTCTATTCTGTCCTATAGGATCACTATGAGTCGGAATCAACTCGAAGGTAATAGGGTTTTTTTTTTAATAAGCCATTCAGTCCACTCATTTCTGCTATACTATAAAGGCTTATTCAGCTGTGTAACACTAAAGCAATACATGACTAAAATCCCCATCTTTACGTTGTTTTCAACATGCTTTTTAATAGGGAAGATTTATTCATTTCACTTCTATCTTATCTACTTTCAAATTTAACACCATCTTCTCATCCTAAATATGTTACTTATTATAGTTTGGCAAATGTCCATTAATTTCCACCTACACATTTTACATTGGGTTTAAATTATTCATGAAAACAACTTATGAGATAAGGGTTAATATGATTTTTATCCTGGTCAAATTAGAATATGACCAAAAGGTTAAAGAAAATAAGACACTTGAGGAAAATAATTTTCCCCTTCCTCTCCCAAATTTTACCTCCAAAAGCCATCCTAGAACTTTCTATGGCACGTAGCTACATGAAAAATCTCCTCTAAGAAGAGTGAGGAGAAAGAGTATGCATTAGTAAACGTTACTATTCTTTTGACAGATATTTTACAAGGCTTAGCATATTGAATCAAGTCACAAGTTTCCATGGTCTTCAAGTAAAATTAAAAGTTTGTAATTTTTATAAGGAAAATTCAGCTAACTACCTATAGAAGGGACTGTTGATATTAGCAAAGATGTTCAATGAAAAAAAAGCTTAAATGGAAAATTTTACTAGAGCAGATTGTGCATCTCCAAACATACTAATAACAGTGGATCTTTATAAATAAGATGGTGTACAATCTTTTTGTCAAACAAAATTAAGATCCAACAAAAGGATGCAAACTATGATTAAGGAGGAAATATGAAAACAGTAAGTAAAGTATTAAGCTTAAACCACAGCAACAAAATTTCCTCCCAGCAAAGGCTACAAAACATAATTTTCTTACCAGTTACAGATATTAACAGGAGAAATCTCTACAGGTGTTACGAATTGAATTGTGTCTCCCAAAAATGTATGTCAACTTGGCTAGGCCATATTCCCAGTATTGTGTGGTTGTCCACCATTTTGTAATCTGATGTTGATTATCCTCTGTGTTGTAAATCCTAACCTCTATGACGTTAATGAGGCAGGATTAGAAGCAGTTATGTCAATGTGGCAAGACTCAGTCTACAGGATTAGGTTGTATTTTGAGTCAATCTCTTTTGAGATATAAAAGACAGGAGCTAGCAGAACCTCGTATCACCAAGAAAGAAGCACTGGAAACAGAGTGCATCCTTTGGACCTGGGGTCCCTGTGCTGAGAAGCTCCTAGACCCAGGGGAAGATTGATGACAAGGACATTTCCCCAGAGCCAACAGAAAGAGAAAGTCTTCCCCAGGAGCTGTAGCCCTGAATCAGACTTCTAGCCTCCTAAACTGTGAGAGAATAAATTACTGTTTGTTAAAGCCATCCACTTGTGGTATTTCTGTTATAGCAGCATTAGATAACTAAGACAACAGGGACTATGTAAAGGTCCCTCTTGTGCGGCATGGGACTATCCACAATACAATTCAAAGTGTGTCAGACCTGAGAATGTAAGCTAATTGATGACAGAGATCACAGCCCAATGCCTTGCATACAGCACCTTTCAATAAGTGTGCTTTTGTTTGTTGTTTGTTTTTTGAGAAATTTATGATGCGTCGTCTGATGTTCAAAACACTTGGTACCAATAATCTCAGGGATTGCTTTAGCACACTCTACTATCTTCTAGTTTTGTTCACTCCTAGCCCCTCAAATCTTATATAACAATTCTGGTGAGGCCAGGAATTGATAGAGATGCTTGAGATTTCTCCAAACTTGACTGTAACTTCAGCAAAAATGTTATGTTCTCTTAACATCTTCACATTTGGAAGGTTTCTTAGTCCTACTCCAAGGGGAAATAAGAGGAAAGAGCTTTCAAGCTATGAAACTAATGTGTGGAAAATCTAAACCACTCTCAGGATGCCCTAGAACCAAGGGGCATTATGGTGCTGCTGGGGAACCTTCCAAGATCATACAGACACTGTCACCCAAAGGTTGTTTATGCAGTTGACTTCCACTTATTGCCAGCAGTACCCTCAGCAAAACAAAGAGAAGCTCGTTTGGTGATTCTCCTGCCTTCTAGGCCCTCAAGAGCCTCTTGCTGTCCCAAATGACCTTGCTCTACTTTCAGATTTTCTTCAATCAAAACTCCTACCGACTTAAGGTGATAGTTCTCAACTGGGAGGAAAGAAATTTCACGATTTGCAGTTTCCACCACACTCTAGGGTAGAAAAAACAGGAATCAGCAATTTCCTATGCTACTTTCCAAAAGATTGGTGGCCCATGACTTTGACAACACCAAGTCACTAAAAATGTAAATTTCTCCTAATTCTTAAACTAAACTCAGGTAAAATCAATGTCCAAACACTTTCTTTTTTTACTATCCATAATATTTTAGAAAGTCTTATTTTAATAAATGTAGTTATAAGGGAGAGTCACAAAAGTCGTACAAATATTATTTAAGTTACACAAAGGAATCACTATGAGAAGAATTGAAAAGTGTTCTTTCATGAGTCAGGAATGATCTTGACAAACATGACTCAAAATTAGTTGATAGTTTTCTGGGAATGGGTATATGAGAGGGACGAACTACAAAGTTGTATCAACAGCATTTGCATCATAAAGCAAAATAATTTGATTTAGCAGAAAACCTAACAATTTTACAATTTTTGTGCAATACACGTTTAGCTAGTATTATAATAATTTGTAGTTTACATTAATCTATTACATTAGTATCATGTAATCCATCTCATCTGGCCTTTCTATAACCGTTTAAGCCTATTTTAAAGAAAAAGAAACCGAGACATAGAAGGCATTTGCCCAAAGTCATACAGCAATGGCAGGACTCAGATCTAATGGCATTTCTTAACTGTTTTAAAATACACTCTTTCAAAGGGTTAAGGAGCATAAATTTGTAAAGCTGGACCTATTTCAGCAGATTTCCCTTCCTGGACATCGGATACGCTCTTCTCTAGAATAGCTGCCGTTCAGAATACAATTCATGAAGTTTTTGGGAAACAGTTATCGATTTTATTTTAAGTAAAGTCTTTAGCATGGTGATTGAACGCACAGTGTGATTTTCTCTTTGGGCTCTAGTTCAGAGGAAATTGGATTTCCTAGAGTGCCAGCTGCAGAGACACCACAGGTGTTCATGGCTCAGCAATCACGGTGGCTAATTGGGACACACTAGGACAAAAAAATGCCCTAAATCTAAATCTTGTTTGATGGCATTTTTATTTCTCCCGTGAGAGCAGGCCCCAAAGTCCTTCTAAACTGGGGATGCTACAGGAAGCTAGCTACCATAAAAAACAAACAAACCAAAAAAACCCCTTGCTGTCGAGTCAAGACAGATGCCAGAAAATATGACACGTGAGGGGTTGGAGAATCACAGGGGAGGGAAGAACTAAGAGTTGTGGAAGGCAGTAGGATTTAGGGTTGTACGTGACAGTTGCTGCGTACCAGTGTGGATCCTTGCAACTGAGTATTTCTGAATTTAAGTGGTAACTTAAAGAGTTGGGCATAGAAGAGCAATCGTGGGACTCTACCTTTGAAAAACTGCACAACAGCAACTCAAATAAAGTCCAGCCAGTTGAATATAATAATGTTGGGTATTGGGGACAGGAGTCCCTGTGTGATGCAAATAATTAAGCTCTGATCTACTAACAAAAGGTTGGCTTTTGGAATCCATCCAAAGGTGCCTCAGAAGAAAAGCCTGGCAATCTGCCTCCAAAAGGTCACAGCTATGAATAGCCTATGGTGGGCAGTTCTACTCTGAAACACATGGGATCGACATGGGTCAGAATCAACTCAACGGCAACTGGTTTGGTTTGGGGGCATTTGGTGGAAAGGGTGGCTGGCAGATGAGAGAAAGGTGTTAGTAATTAATTTCTGGAATTTAGAGAACTTATATGAATTCTTACAGTGGGTCACTCTGTTAGTTATGTGCTCCATCTGAAGGTAATGAAAGAATTACACAACATCATGTCTCCTTTGGACCACACAAGTCATACAGTACACATATTCATTTTACACATGCCAAACTTAATCCAGAAGAGGTTAAGCCCCTCATCATACTGTGGAGCTGAACATCCTAAACGACTTCTATACCTCAACTGTGACTTGATCTCTCCCATCTTAGGGATTCGTATTTTTCCCTTACCTAGTTAGTCCTTCCCAGATGAACTAAGCTTTCACGATCCAATTCTAGGTCACTTCCTTGGAAAGGCCTCTTTGACCTCTCTAAACACAGATAAGATTTCTTCTGTGTCCTCCAAAATCATCTTATGCAGACCTCTGTTGATTCGATAAGTAGTTCCTGAGCACCTAGTGCAGCCCTGGTGGTGCAGTGGTTAAGAGCTCAGCTGTTAGCCAAAAGTTCGGCAGTTCAAAACCACCAGCTGCTCCTTGGAAACCCTATGGGCCAGTTCTACTCTGTCCTATGGGGTTGCTATGAGTTGGAATGGATGATTCAAGCGTATATCCTGGCCTGTATTAGGTCCTCAAAAGAAAAAAAACAAACCAAACCCATTGCTGTCAAGTCAATTCCGACTCACAGCGACCCTATAGGACGGAGTAGAACTGCCCCATAGGGTTTCCAAGGAGCAGTTGGTGGATTTGAACTGCTGGCCTTTTGGTTAGCAGCCGAATGCTTAACCACTGCGCCACCAGGGCTCCTTCTGTGAATATGGAAAGGAAGAACACAAATTTTGCCTTGAAGGAAGGGACTTAGCTAGTCTGAAGGCTCTTGCCACACTTTATGTTTAATTTAATTTTTGAACTGTTTGAGGGCAGTTACTGTGTCTCATTCAGTTTTATACCTTCAGAAGCTAGAAGAGTGCCTGGCACAGAGTAAGTACCAAATATGTTTAAAAGGATGAGAAACTGATGAATAAATGATTCAATGCACATGTATTCCTTGGTTCTGGTGACACAAAAGGGTAGTGGTGAACACCGCATTTTGTTTGAGTGTGTGTGTGGTTTTTTAAAATTATATTGTACTCTAGTGTTAACTTGGAGCCCTGGTGGTGCAGTGGTTAAGTGCTCGGCTGCTAACCGAAAAGACAGTGGTTCTACTCATACTGACCCTAAAGGGCTGAGCAGAACTGCCTCATAGGGATTCCAAGGCTGTAATCTGTACGGAAGCAGGCTGCCACATCTTTCTCCCGTGGAGCGGCTGGGGGGTTTGAACTGCCAACCTTTTGGTTTGCAGCCAAGCACTTTCACCACTTCACTGTCAGGGTTCCTTCCAAGCAGTGATAGGTCTTATAATATCAAAACTGACACCTGAGGGCAATTAGTGATGCATCCCAGCAAACCAAGCCTCTCTCCATCGTTAATACTGGGGTCTTGGATGATGCTCAGCACCGTCTAAGATTCGTGTAGTATCTCCCAGTCTCCCATCGTGAAGAACGAGGTCCTGCCCATCAGAGAAGATGACCTTTAATGGATAAGATTACATGGGGCATCCACACTGCTGTTGGCTTTCCACCTAAAGAAACTGCTAGAGAATGGAAGCCTTTAAAATGCTCAGTTTTAAGAAATTAAAAAGATCACATCTTTATCCTCAGGGCAGATTTTGGAAAACTTTACATTTAGCATTCTTTTATATCAGCATTATATAAAAATAAGTTTTGTATTTAAATGTTTATTGTTCACAGACTGGTTCAGAAAAGTTGGGTAATAAAATCTTTTTTTCCAACTGAAAAAATGATGTCTTAAGGTGATGGTACATACTCAAATTGGAAATTCATTACTATAAAGTATGCAAACTTCTATTTCTTTCTGATTAAGAAATGTAGCCATAACCTAAAGTTTTTTAAAGAGCATAGCTCTCAAGATCCAGAGTAACGCTGAGGGAGGTTTATCAACAGTAACTGACAGCAGCCCGTGAGAGCCTTGGGCAACGTCAATGAAGCCCTAATTAAAGACTTGCTTAACTCCCCGCAGGAACCCTGGTGGTGCAGGGGTTAAGGGCTCCGCTGCTAACTAAAAGGTCGGCAGTTTGAATCCACTAGGTGCTCCTTAGAAACCCTAGGGGGCAGTTCCACTCTGTTCTATGGGGTCGCCATGATTTGGAATTGACTCAATGGCAACAGTTTGTTTACTTTTTGGTTTGGTTAATTTTCTTAAAGATAAAATGTCCCTAAATAGAATGAATAGTGGCCATAAGGACTGGATTATAAAGGAGCTTCTCTACAACTGCTGAAGGTGAACAAGATCTACTAATATGGTTATAAAATTATTTTGGGGTAGTGCTGTAATTGGATAATAGAAGGCTTGTTGTTGTTGTTATTGCGTACCGCTGGGTTGATTCCGACTCATAGCGACTCTATAGGACTGAGTAGAACTGCTCCATAATGTTTCCTAGGCTGCAATCTTTAAGGGAGCAGATTGCCAGGTCTTTTCTCCCATGGAGCAGTTTGTGGGTTGGAACCACTGACCTTTTGGTTAGTTGCCAAGTGTTTAAGCCCTGTGCCACTGGGGCTTCTTCATAGAAGGCTACTTGAGTCTATTTTTAGCATTCGATTATAAATTCTGACTTTATATGGAATTTGCTTATTAAAATGATAGGATGTTGTTTTCTTTATCAAACATAATAACCTACATTCACAAACCTATCTTCATGCTTTTTAAAAGTAAGATGATTTTAGGAAAATCTACAAAACATTTGTCTGCATGGAAAGCATAGAATATGATGTAGAATCATTACCTTTATGTGGCCCCTTGGAGATCCACATGTCTGCAAGACCAACTGGAACCTCTCTGGACAGAATTTTATTGATAATTCGAGTGACACGAACACTTGATTGGCTTCAATAACTACATTTTCTCCCCTCCTCCACCAGGTACGGTCACTCTAGAGAAAAATAAAAAGGCAGAGTAATGAGGTTGATCTTCATAACGAAACACAGCTTCTACATGACAGATAAGATTATCAGGAAGGTTTTTTTGTTTTTAATTTGTTTCCTTGATTTTCGTGTACTTGAATGAAATAGGGTAATAATAACGAAGTTGAATACACAGAGGGGAAAGAATCAGGGAAGGACAATGGTGATAATTGTTGAACAATGCAACCAATTTATATTTGATAAATAATTCCTTACAGAAAAATCCCTTTAGAAACTAATTAAATTATTTTTTGTCATGTAGAAATTATACAAAATTTTAAACACATTCTTATAAAACTAGGTAAGATAATTATTATTATGATTGAGTCTAAAAGGTATTAAGAATGCATGAAATATTTAGACTCATTCAAGTGAACAGTAATGGGAAGTATATGTACTATATCTGCATATAGGTTACATAGCTTATAGCAATAGATAACCATAGTGTTTTTATTTCTGTCCTTCTCAGTTGAAAAGAGAGTCAATAGGCTGCAGTCACCTCCATCCAAAAAATTTTCAAGAACATGTTATTCACTAATTAAGAAAAAACAAAAACCAAAATTGAACAACTTGTTTTAAGTAACAATTTTGAATTTCTTATTTTGTGTAACTATAAATCAACAACTAAATGCAGTGTTCAAAATGGAGTTTATGCATATACTTCTATGATTAATATTTATGTAGTGGGCACAGTTATTTTGAGCATGTTCTGAGTTTATCTACTTACAGAGTTGCTAAGAGGCTAAGAATGATTTGGATGGTATTCAGTATAGTATTTTTTTGAAACTGTATGTTAATTATCTTACCATATGAAGAACTCCAAATAGACAGTAAATCTTACAAGTGAAACGACATAAAGTAAAACAAATGATTGAGAATGCATTAATAAGATGAACGCCAGATAATGATCAAAGTGTCCCATTTGGTATATTGCCAACACTGTTAAAAATCAAACTTCAGTAAAATGTTATTCAATTAGTTTATACGATGTCTTACTTTCCAGGTAATCCCAGAAATTCACCTCTATCACTTTAAGCATTTTATAACGTTCTATAGATTCATTCCATGATCTACTATCACATTGGGAAACACGTTTTCCTCAGAGTTCACGGAAGGTAGAAAGGAGAAAGACCCACAGATCGTCGCACCCACCTCCTGTGGGAACAGATACGTCTCAGAATAGTCAGGAGAAGGATAGATTTTTCATTAAAGAGATAATCATCTACAAAACAGAGCTTTGTTGACAAAAGGAAAGGTTTTATTTGGCGCTTGCTCTCTCTTCTGTGTGCACACACGTTCACAAATCAGAGAGTTGAAAAGTGCCCTTTTCATTTTCAGTGAGGAACGTCTGCGCTGTTCTCAGCCTCTCATTGAGACGCTCTTCTAAATATCAGCGTCTCTCCTCACAGGTGCCAGGGTGACTCAGCTCGTTTCCTGCTTCCTTCCCCTCACAAGGAGCTACACTCTCACAAACAGAAGACTCCCTGCTTTTGAAAGAAGAGGAAACTTTACATGCACTATGTCTGCTCCAAGATGCATTTGCAGTCTGGGGTCATTACGAGACATAGATTTGAACAATCACTGACAAATGGATTATAGGATAAATGCCCTTAAAAGGGCATGTTTTTAATTAAAACTTATACATATATAATATCACCAGTTGCCGTGGGGTTGATTCTGACTCATGGAGACCCAATGTTTGTCAGAGTAAAACTGTGCTTCATAGGGTTTTTACTGGCTGTGATCTTTCAGAAGCAGATCGCCAGGGCTTTCTTCTGAGGCACATCTGGGTAGATTCAAATTGTCAATCTTTTGGTTTGTAACCAAGTCCTTAACTGTTTGCACCGCCCAGGGATGTATATATATAGGGATATATAGACAGAGAGGGATATATATAGGGATATATGTATATATATGTATGTATATATATGTATATATGTATGTTTATATTTTGATTTAAGACAATTGGTATATGAGTAGAAAGTTAACTAAATTTCTTCTTAACTGCAGAATAAAAATGTAGTGAAATTAGCTAAGTGTATTATTCTCTTAACAAAATATATTTCACTTTATATAAGGATCCACCAGCATAACCTATTGATGAATGAGTTCCCTTAGTGGTATGATCTTACTAACTTTATCCTTTTCCCAATTATTCAGGTACAGTACACACCTACAGTTCTCGCTGCTTAGAGTTTGCTATCACTTATGATGCTTGTGATGATTTATCATGGGATTCTCAGGATGAGCTACTAAATGGACTGTTTAGCAGGTAGCTTAGTTACAAAACACAAATGACCACAGGCATATGAAAGCTTTTTATGATCTTCCGCAACACTTTCGTCCTTAGCTAAAACTTTACTTGTACCTTGACAATCATCCACCATTCTTCCAGTCTCCCAGATGAGAATCTATGGGATATCTGAAATTTTGTTACATTTGTTTTGTTTTAACCATTTCATTGTGAGATAATTGTAGATTCACAAGCAATTGCAAGAAGTAATACAGAAATCCCAAGTACCCTTTATCCTGTGTCCCCCAACAATACTATATTGTCACAGCCAGGATATTAACATTGTATACTCCACAAATCTTGTTCAGATTTAGTAGTTTTATTGTATTTATTTGTGTTTGTGTGTGTGTCTGTAATTAATTTTGTGCTTTGTTAACATGTGTAGTTCCTGCATTTACCACGATAGTCATGATACAGAGCATTGTCATCACCCCAAGTTTCCCTGTGTTGCCCTTTATAATCGCACCCACTTCTCTTCCCCAATCTCCCATTTTTCACCCCTGGCAATCAAGAATCTGTTTACCAGTTCTATAATTTTGTCATTTCAAGAATTCTATATAAATGGAATCATAAAATAATAACCTTTTGGGATTTGTTTTTCTCACTTAGCGTAGTTCTCTGGAGATACATCCAAGTTCTGTCTATCAATAGCTCACTCCTTTTTATTGCTGAGTAGTTCTCCATGCTTCAGAAGAAAGGCCTGGTGATCTATTTCCAAAAATTCAGCCACTGGAAACTTTACGGAGCACAGGTCTCCTCTGACATCCATGGGGTTGCCATGAGTGGGAATCAACTTGATGGCGGCTGGTTAATGGGCTGGTAGTATTCCATGGTATAGGTGTACCACAGTTTGTTTAACCCACTGAAACATCTGGGTTGTTTCTAGTTTTTGGCTACTATGAATAAAGCTACTATGAAAATTTGTGTACAACATTTTTTTAAAAATAATATTTCATTGTGTTTTTAGTGAAAGTTTACACAACAAATTAGGTTCCTATTCGATAATTTCTACACAATCGTTCATGACATTAGTTACATTTACAATATGTCAACATTCTCTTTAATTGCGTTCTGGTTGTTCCATTTCCAGTACTCTAGTTTCCCTGCCCCCTTATCTTCTCATCTTTGTTTTACAGTAATTGTTGACCTTTTTGTCTCATATAGATTTTTTTTAATGGAGCACTGTACTCGTGGATAATATCCTTTGTTTTGTGTACCAGTCTGTTCTTGCTCTAAAAGGTGACCTTAGGGGATAGTTTCGGTTCAAGGTTTAAAGGGTGTTTCAGGGCAATAGTTTCAGGGACTTCTCTAGTCTCAACCAGCCCAGAAGTCTGGAATTTTTAAGAATTTGAGTTCTGTTTCTCTTTTTCTCCTGTTCTGTCAGGATCCATCTACTGGGGCTCTGACCAGAACCATTGGTAGTGGTAGCTGGGCACCATGTGGTTCTTCTGGTCTCAGGGTAGATGAGGCCATGACTCATATGGGCTATTTAGCCCTGTAGACTAATTTCTTATCTGAGACTTTGGATTCCTTCTTCCTCTTTTGCTCCCAACCAGCAGAGACAAATAGTTGTATCTTAGATTGCTGCTCATAAGCTTTTAAGACTTCAGATGCTACCTAACCTCATTAGGATGCAGAACATGAATTTTGTGATGCCAGTTGACTGAGTTGTCCCATGAAACCAAGGTCTTAAGCCTTCAAGCTCAGACAATCATTCTCAGAAGGTGCTTATGTCTGAGAAGTATCTGTAACTATGTCCTCTATGAATATATAGGCATGCACACACATATTTGTATGTACATCTACATGCAGATATTTGTATCTGTACGCACCTAGGTACTCACCTGTACCTACCTACCTATATATATATATATATATATATATATGCCTATACACCTACATATGTGACCATACACTTATTTTTTTAATTATTGTTGGTGTTGTTGCCAAAGTAGATATGTCATGTTCTTTAGCACAAACATCTTTTTCTCTTGCATGCTTCTCAGTGGCAACATTTACTTTGGTCAAGCTGTGCTTGTGTACAAATTTTTGAGTGAACATACATTTCTATTTTTCTGGGGTAAATGCACAAGAGCTCAATTGCTGGGTCATGATAGTTGTGTGTTTATTTTTAAGAAACTGTCAAATCATTTTCCAAAGTGAGAGTATCGTTTTACATTCCCAGTGCAAATGTGATGGGTGATCCAGTTTCTGCATTCTTGCCAAAATTTGGTGTTGTCACTATTTTTTATTTTAGCCATTCATGTAAGTATGTAGTGATATCTCATTGTGGTTTTAATTTGCAATTCCCTAGTGTCTGATGAAATTGCACACTTTTTCATTTCTTGTTCCCATTTTATAATGGATTTTTTAAAAACTTCTTTATTGTTGGATTTTGGAAGCTCTTTGTATATTGTAGATACTAGTCCTTGATTGAATATGTGGTTTGCAAATATGCTTCCCAATCTGTTGCTTGCCTTTTCATTGTCTTAACAGGGACTTTGGTAGAGGAAAAGTTTTAAATTTTTTTTTTTTTTGTAATCAAAAGTTTTAAATTTTGATGAAGCCCAACTAATCATTTTTTTTCATTATGGAGCATATATATATTTCTTTTTATATTTATTTTCTTTCTTCCTTAGCTGAAAAAATAAACTCCATAGTGGCAGAGACTTTGCTGTCTATCTTATCTCTGAATCCCAATAGTCTAGAGCAATGCCTGGCACACAGTCGACGCTCAGCAAGTATTTGTTGAATGAATAGCAATCTACTGGATAAAAATTATTTTAAATAAGTTCTTTTACTAACCCTGGGGAGTAATAATAAGGGTAAAAAAAGTAGCATATTTATATTTTGCAAAATGCTTTTAAACACGTTATTATATTGTGATTTTCATAACCCCTTCATGGGGAATATAGGCCAGATAGTATTCTTTTACTTTTTTAGATGAGCCACAGAGATTTGTTTAAGGCCACATGGTCAACAAAATCTGTGTCTTGTTTTCACTATAGTTTGTTAATGCTCTGTATTCCTTTAATATTTAAAAGTGATTGAAGGTGAATCAAAGGAGTGTTATGGACTGAATTATGTCCTCCCAAAATATATGTTGTAAATCCTAACTTTTATGCCTATGGTTATCCCATTTGGGAATGGGTTGTTTTTGTTATGTTAATGAGACAGGATTAGTGTAGGGTGTTTTGAGATATAAAAGAGATTAGACAAGCAATTGAAAGAAGCAGAGATGGGGCAAGATAGATGCCAACACACATGGAGATCTCCAAGGAACCAGGAAGCAGAAGCTGAAGAGACAAGGACCTTCCCCCAGAGCCGATAGACAGAGAAAGTGTTCCCCTCATGTCAGTGCTCTGAATTCGGACTTCTAGCTCCTAAACTGTGAGAAAATAAATTTTCTGTTTGTTAAAGCCATCCACTCGTGGTATTTCTGTTATAGCAGCACTAGTAACTAAGACAAACCAAAAAAGCCATTGCCATCCAGTCGATTCTGACTCATAGTGACCCTACAGGACCAAGTAGAACTGTCCCATAGGTTTCCAAGGTTGTAATTCTTTATGGAAGCAGACTGCCACAATTTTCTTCCACAGAGTGGCTGGTGGGTTCCAGCCACTGACCTTTCAATCAGCAGCTGAGCACATAACTCTTTCATAAACAAATTAATTTATGTTTGTAAATTTTTGATGGTGTAATGTTTTTAACCATTGCATCACCAAGGCTCCCTAACTTAGACAAAAAACCAAAACCAAACCTGTTGCCATCGAGTCAATTCCGACTCACAGCAACCCCACAGGACAGAGTAGCACTGCACCATAGGGTTTCTAAGGAGCAGCTGGTGGATTCAAACTGCCGATCGTTTGGTTAGCAGTCAAACTCTTAACCACTGCACCACCAGGGATCCTACTAAGACAAACCAAAACCCAAGCTCTTAACTACTGTGCCGCCAGGAACCCTACTAAGACAAACCAAAAAATCCATTGCCGTCAAGTCAATTCTAACGCAGAGCAACTCTATAGGACAGAGTAGAATTGCTCCACAGGGCTTCCAAGGATCGGCTGGTGGATTCCAACTGCAGACCTTCTGGTTAGCAGCCATGCTCTTAACCACTGTGCCACTAGGGCTCCCCTACTAAAAACAAAAATCAAAAAACAAAAGAACAAAACCCACTGCTGTCAAGTCAATTCCAACTCAGAGCAACTCTACAGGACAGAGTATAACTGCCCCATAGGGTTTCCAAGGAGCAGCTGGTGGATTTGAACTGCTGACCTTTTAGGTTAGCAGCCTAATGCTTAATCACTATGCCACCAGGGCTCCTTCCCTACTAAGACACCCAAAAAACCAAACTTCATTACCTTTGAGTTCATTCCCTACCAAGACAAGGAGGTACTAATTTATATAGAAGTAACAAGTCCGTAGAGCTTAGAACCTTGAAGTGGAATATGTGTTGAAACCATGCATAAGTTTAACCACAGTGTATATAAGCTTGTGGACAATAGATCCACACCTGATCTTTAAGGGCAGTAGAAAAGTACCTAACCTTATGAATACACCTATCTTGCTCTCCCTCAAAAGGTTTCAGGTGCCACTGAATACTGAAAGAATTGACTAGATCCTCCCATCCCTCTGAAGGTTTCCCAAGTTTAGCACATAGATTACTGGCACCCATGCTATCCCTGGCCCCTTACTGCAAGTGCGGGTGGCAAAAGGGGGTGCCATTGCCTTTTTGAACATTTATTCATGTTAACAGCACAGAGTGATGGGAACATTTTCTTTAGAGTTCATAGAATATAATTTGCTTCCTTATAAGTTTTTTAAAGCGAAGTCAGTATGAGCAAACCTATGCCATCATTTTCAATGTTAAATGGAAATCTTGGTATAAGCAAACACATGCTAAGAAAGATTCTCAACAGAACGATGATTACACAGGCTAAGGGTGATGGCTGATGATAAACCCAGGCATCCTTTTTTTGTTTGTTTTTTAAGTAATATTTTGTTGTGTTTAAGGTGAAAGTTTACACAGCAAATTAGGTTCCCATTTAACAATCTCTACCCATGTTATTCAGTGATATTTGTTAGATTTTTCATAATGTGTCATCATTCTCGTTCATTCCATTCTGGTTGTGCCATTTCCAGTATTCCAGCTTCCCTGCCCCCCTACCTTCTCATCTTTGCTTTAGAGTAATTTTTGACCATTTGGTCTCATACAGATGATTTTTTAAAGGAGCTCATGATATGAGTGATGTTCTTTATTTTATGAGCCTAAAAACACCAGTGACTCCATGGGAAAAGCTGTGGCAGTCTGCTTCCATAGATGTTTACAGCCTTGGAAAACCTATAAGTTCGCTATGCGTCGGAATGGACTCGACGGCAACAGGTTGTTCTTAACCACCCTTTGCACCCGCAGGTCCGGGAGCGGTAATGGCTCCTCGGTTACTACCTCTAGGGGGTGTCATTGTCCTTGGTGACATTGCTTAACCCTGGGCTCATCTTGGTAAACAGACCCTTTATTAGTTCCTCCTCAGTCACCCCTCTGAGCAAGTCATCTGTTTCTTGCTGGACCCTAACTGATAATATTTAGCCTGTATTTCTAATCGAAATGTCTTCACAGCAACTTCACTCTCTCCTGCCTTCATTGGAATTATATTTACCATTATAAAATAGTCTTTAAAGGTTTTTTTTTTTTAAATAAATTCTAGAGAAAATTATCCTAGTACATAACCTAGCACAGAATAGGCACTCAATGTTTCCTTTGTGAATAATAGCAGCAGATCTAACATATGAGATTCTGATCTAACATAGAAGACACCATGCTCCTTTTTCCTATTTTCCAATTTCCAATTGAATACTCATTTTATTACTCTTAACGGCCTTTTCTTTTTTAAATATATAAAACACACTATATCTCTCCTCGTGCAACAAAAAACATTCATTCCGTGGGCACCAACAATAAATTACCTCAAACTATTTTATTTTCCACTCATGTAGATAGGCAGAACCTGTTAGACAACAGCCAGTCACCAGGTCACTTCTCAATGTTGGAGCTCAGGATGGAAAAGTGTGTCCTGTAGATACGAGACACATTCTCCACCAAATGTCTTTCACCAAGAAAGGAAAGAAATCTGGGCGTGCTGCTCATCAGAGGGCACTCAATGGGCTCATGACATTTCTATTGAAAAGTCTCTTTTTCAAAATTCATAATGATGTCTATTTCTTCCTAGGTGCTTCACCTTTCAGGATCATTGAAGTTAAAAAATAAACAAATAAAAAGCAAAAAAAAAAAAAAAACCCCAGAAGACCAACAACAACAGAAAAACATTTCTGTGGAACCAATTCCAACTCACAGTGACCCCGTGGGACAGAGTAGCCAAAGTGCACAAAAAACAGCATCATTCTTTAGGTTAGTATTTGTAAGTTGACCACTCTCACTGGAAACGTGATGAATTTTTTAGTAAGAATTTTCCAGAAAGCTTTGGGTGCTGTGATACACCTCAGGGTAGGGGGTTTTATAGAACTCTCTCAAAGAACTCCTCACAGTGTGCTGTAATTGCAGATTCCTTAGAAGCACACCTGACTCCACTGTGAGGCTCCACTGTGTCTGTTGGGCTCTATACCCCAGAACTGGAACCACTGTAGACATAAAAACTGCTAAATTTAATGAGTAAACCAAAGAAGGACTAAACAAATAACCAACCAACATCTATCCATCATCATATGGCCGTCAACCAGTTCTTAGGCATATGAAATAATACAGCACTAAGGAAGGACTATAGCCTTCTGGAACAACTCTAAGATGGTCTTTAGTTTGAGGTCGTTGGTTTCCCTTTCTCAGGTAATGAAATCATTTCTTTACTTTAACAGAACGTATGATAAATAAGTGAATTTAAGTAAAAACTGAATTTTAGATTAGTGTATTATTAATGGTTGTATTATATAATTTATTTTAACTTAATATTTATAGTATATGGAAAGATATATTTTGACTTTCCCCAGTTTAACAAGGGGTGCATACTGTTAAATTTATTTTAAATTAGTTATACAGGAAATAAAAGCATGATTGTTCCAAAAATTCAGCAATGATTTAATATATCATATTTGGTTTTCAGACTGATCACATATTAAGACATAGCTTGAAATTTAATGATATATTTTGTTATGAAAAAATAGACACAAATTGAACTTTTGTTTGGATTTTTGTATATGGAGCTAAAGAAAATCAGATTTATTCATTTTCTCTCTCTCTTTCTTTGTTTCTATGATGAAGTAGAAAAGAATATTTTAAGCTGATACTTGCAAGTACTTCTCCATATATAATACATTATAGATAGGGCCATTACTTTAGTCGCAATACATGAAAAAACTACTTTGGATATCATTTTCACTCTATATTGTTTTTCCATTTAACATCGTTTTTAAATATTAGAGAAATAGTGATCTTTAATTCAAGAACTTTATTCATATGACTGTAACTTATAGAACCGGTGCAGATAATTTTGAGGCACATTTGCATTTTATTATCAGTTTTCCTTATGTTTCTTGTTTTTATTACTGGCTCATTGTGAATATATGGCTTAAACAGTATGTGGCTCTGCATGAAAGAAATTTCAAAACTGCAGACCGGCTGGAAGAGCCACAGCAGTCAGTGGGGTTTGCCCGAAGGATAAGCCAACTGAGTGACCAAGTCCTGACCACACTCAATTGACTTCAGTAACCCCGGGACCAACGGTAAACTAGATTCCCATCCAGAGCTCCTGGAAACAGTTCTGTTTCTAATGAGAAATATATGTATTTTATCCAGTTTTAAAGATAGAAGTTGAAGCAGCTGTCTTTAGAGCTTTTGTAACATGAACGCCCTTTCAACCACTTTGAAAAATTTCTGAGAATTTATCCACTACCTGCTGGAAAAAAACTGTTAACAAGAAATGAATGTCAGTTACCAATGTGTTTATTACCAGAGGGAAAGAGGGGAAGAC
Source organism: Trichechus manatus latirostris (assembly GCF_000243295.1). NCBI lineage: Eukaryota > Metazoa > Chordata > Mammalia > Sirenia > Trichechidae > Trichechus > Trichechus manatus. The sequence goes on along the minus strand of NW_004443959.1, from coordinate 18,160,899 downwards.
GGAAATTGAAGAACTTTAATGGGCTTTTTATTCCAAAGACAAAATATGTAACCGTACGCTCTTTTATTTCCTCTTTCTGACCTGCTATTCACCCAATGGATCTTGAGGTATCTGGGTTCTGGGAAATACTTCTTTATGAATTCCAGAAACTGAGAAACTTCTATAGCCAGGCTTCAGATTGTTTGTGGTCTGCTAGGCTGCAAGTATAAGCCAAAATAATGAACAACAGGAAGTATGTTGTTTTGTTGTTAGGTGCCCTGGAGTTGGTTCTGACTCATAGCGTGACTCTATGTACAACAGAACAAAACACTACCCAGTCCTGTCCAATCCTCACAATCATTGCTATGCTTGAGTCCACTGTTGTAGCCACTGTGTCAATCCATCTCATTGAGGGTCTTCCTCTCTTTTGCTGACCCTCCACTTTACCGAGAAGGATGTCCTTCTCCAAGGACTGATACCTCTTGATAGTATGTCCAAAGTATGTGAGACGAAGTCTCGCCATCCTTGCATCTAAGGAGCATTCTGGCTGTACTTTTCCAAGAAAGATTTGTTCATTCTTCTGGCAGTTCATGGTATATTCAATATTCTTCACCAACACCACAATTCAAAGGCATCAGTTCTTTTTAAGTCTTCCTTATTCGTTGCTTTCGAATGCATATGATGAGACTGAAAATACCAGGGTTTGGGTCAGACACACCTCACTCCTCAAAGCAACATCTTCGCTTTTTAACGCTTGAAACAAGTCTTTTGCAGCAGATTTGCCCAATGCAATACGTCATTTGATTTCTTGACTGCTGCTTCCATGGGCATTGATTGTGGATCCAAGTAAAATAAAATCTTTGACAATTTCAATCTTTTCTTCGTTTATCAGGATGTTGCTTATTGATCCAGTTGTGAGGATTTTTTTTTTTTATGTTAAGGTGTAATCCATACTGAAGGCTGTAATGTTTGATCTTCATCAGTAAGTGCTTCGAGTCCTCTTCACTTTCAGCAAGCAAGGTTGTATCATCTGCATATTGCCAGTTGTTACTGAGTCTTCCTCCAATCCTGATGCTGTGTTCTTCTTCATATAGTCCAGGTTCTCGGATTATTTCCTCAGCATACAGAATAAATAAATATGGCAAAAGATACAACCCTGCTGTACATCTTTCCTTACTTTAAACCACGCAGTATCTCTCTCTTGTTCTGTTCTATGTACAGGTCCTCATGGGCATTACAATTAAGTGTTCTGGAATTCCCATTCTTTGTAACGTTATCCATAATTTGTTATGATCCACACAGTTGAATGTCTTTGCATAGTCAATAAAACACAGGTAAACATCTTTCTGGTATTCTCTGCTTTTAGTTAAGATCTATTTGACATCAGAAAAGATATCCTTCATTCCATGTTCTTTTCTGAACTCCGCTTGAATTTCTGGTAGTTCCCTGTCGATGTACTACTGCAAAATTTTACTTGTATGTGATATTAATGATATTGTTACAGGAAGTATAGTTTTAGAAACAATTACTGTGCTTTCATCAAAGCTTTATATGCACATAGTTTAAGAGTCAAATAACTCTATATGGCTTGCTATGAAAAAGCAATCCTTCATTCACTCCCCCATTTTATTTCCAACTTCCCGGAGGAAAAGACTTTCAACTCTCTAAGCATTTTCTTTTTTTGTATTTATTTCCACATTCCTAAACAAAGTGATAGTTCATTACCATTACATTTCTCATCATGAAGTATTTTTCTATTAACTTCCCACTAAGGAGGAGCCTGGTTAAGAGCTTGGCTGCTAACCAAAAGTTCAGTGGTTCAAATCCACCAGACATTCCCCTGAAGAAAAGACCTGGCAGTCTGCTTCTATAAAGATTCCCAACCCACCAAACCCACTACCATCTAGTTGATTCCGACTCTTAGTGACCCCACAGGGTTTCCAAGGCTGTAAATCTCTATGGAAGCAGACTGCCACATTTTTCTCCTGCAGAGCCGTTGGTGGTTTCGAACCTGAGACCCTTCAGTTAGCAGTCGATCACTTTAACTACTGCACTGCCCGGGCTCCTTCTGCAAAGATTTTATAGCTTAGGAAACCCTATGGGGCAGTTTACTCTGTCACATGGAGTTGCTCTGAGTCGGAATCGACTCGACAGCACACAAGAACAACAACAACGAGGGAATAAAGATGTTGCACATTTTAACACACACGTATCCTTAGCCCTCCCCCGCCTTCTTACACATTTTCAGGCCCCGATGTAGTTATATGGAACATTTTACTAGATTATTGTTTAACGTTTCATTATTCTAACTATGAAACTACTCTTGCCAGATAAAGCATGTGTTAAACTACGGTTACATTTCCTTATCTGCACCATTTTTCCTCCCTGGAATTAATAATGGCTTATGTGCACGGGCATACTCTTCTATGTACTTAGCATAAATTCATCCCCAAACTTCCTCATCTCGTGATGAGCAAACACATTAGGTACCGATTTTATCCTCTTGAGGAAGTCTCCTGTGACGCTCTCTGTGGGCTCCAATCTGGCCTGGAGCCAGTTCATCTCTGGGTTGCTGAGTAGCTTGGGTGGATCTCCCTTTGCTGTCACCCTGGGGATCCCGCTCCTTCTGCTTGTCAGGTGTCTCCTGTTTACTGCATCTCAGGTGTTTTTCTTTCTTGGTGTCCTTCCTCCTTTTGGTGGAAGATATCATCCTACAGCTTCCTGAGAAAAGATTCTTGGGACATAATTTTCCTGACTATTTGTGGTTAAGAGCTCAACTGCTAACCAAAAGGTTGGCAGTTCGAATCCACCAGCTCCTCCTTGGAAACCCTATGAGGCAGTTCTACTCTGTCCTGTAGGGTCGCTACGAGTCGGAATCAATTCGACGGTAACAGGGTTTTGGTACTTGTATATCTTAAAATATCTCTTTTTGCACTGACACTTAATTGACATTTGGCTGAGAAAAGAAAATCTACATTACAAACAATTCTCTCTCAGGTTTTTGAAGAAATTATGAAGTTGTGTTTTGCCTGTTATGGATCCTTTATATGAATCCTTTTCTCTAGATACACATATCCTGAAGTTATTAGGATTTTCTCTTTGTTTCTAGTGTCTTGACATTTCACAACAGCGTGTGGTGTGTGGATTCATTTGCTTCATTATGTTGGACACTCTGGTTCTTTCAGAAAAATTTTCTTATCTTTTAATGATTTCTTCCTCTCCTCTCTTTCTGGATCATTTCTTATTCAGATGATGGGTTTCCTGGACTAATCCTCTCATTTTATTTTTCCTATTTTTCATCTCTTTTTCTTTCTACTCCACCCTAAGGCTTCCTTCACTTTACCTTTGCACACTTCTATGAGATATTTTTTAAAAAAATTCCATTCTTGTTTACTGAATGCAATCATTTTCCCCTTAACTCTCTGAGAAAGTAAGCTACTGATTATTTTGTCTTTTTGCATAGTCTCTATTTCTTCCAATTTTCTTTCTTTCTCTCCCTCCTTCCTTCCTTCCTCCCTCCCTCCCTCCCTTCTTCCCTCTTTCTCTCTCCCTCTTCCTTCCTTTCTGTTTCTTTCCTATTAGGGGATTTGCTCAAACATCTGGAGATCCATGGCTGTCTACTCATACTCAATGAGGCAGCATCAGAGAGTGTATTAAAAGCCCAGTTTATGTGAACAGGGCTTGCTGACTGGATGGTGCTTTGCCTGAGCTCTTCCTTTGGGGCAAACATGTCAGGTCAGAGTAGTAGTTAAGAATTGGACTCTGTCTTAAATACAAGCACGTATGCCTTAAACCAATTAGTATAATAAATTTTCTCAGTTTTATCTCAATTGTCTATGTCCTGGATCATTATTCCCCATTAATTTGCACTCTATTGCTTCTTTCCTTTTTTTTGAATCGTATACCAGCTTATTCCAATTCTGCCTTTCTTATATCCTCTTCCCACACCTTTCAGAACAAGATCTTCCTTCTTTTTTTGGTTTTATATCCCTTTTTTTCTTTCTATAACCCTCTCCTTGGACATATTATTATTAGTAGATATTTAAACATTAGGCTTGCTGAAGGATAGGGACTATTTCTTATTTATATGTGTATCCTTAAATTTAGTTTAATACAAATGTTTAGCAAAAATTAAGCAGTTGCAAAATGAATACCTGCTAAATAAAGTAAAAACATTTACATTACTCTCATTGCACCTCTTGTCTTTCTCTCTTCTGCATCGTTTTTGGCCATACCTTAGAATGTAGCGCTCAGGAACACTATGTTTCTATCTTATTACACTATGAGTATAATCGCTTATAACATTCCTGAGCCCAGGACTCTTCACCAGCCTGTTCCCCTACTCTCCTGTACTATTTGGACACATATTTAGGGGTAACCACTGTGTGCCTGAGACGGTGCTCAATACCGGGATTCAGAGTAAGTCATAGACTTACCCTCAATGGCTTCACAATCTTTGTCTTGCTGGTATTTAAACTGTTTTCAGGAATAAAAATTTTGTGATTTCCGCCCCCCCCGCCATAAATTTCAAGTTTTCCAGAGTAGAGATGTCCTTGATATCTCCTAACGGGTCTCCGTATCTCCCTCAAGGCTAACCACACCAAAGACTCTCAGTGTTATGTATTTACTCTTGGGATTAGTCACTATAAAGGATTCCTAGAAACATAAGGTTGAGAACTTTCAACATATTGTCATTTAACACCTATCATATGGACAGTAGGGTCTTGGGAGAGATACAGATAAATATGATCTGACTTCTTCAGGGGTTGACAGTAAAGTGGAGGTGAGGAAAGGGAGAAGCACAAGAAAGGGGCTATGAAAAATGACATGTTTCTGTCTACTTTACCTAGGTCTCAATGGATACATTTTGAATTCATATATGTTGGGTAGACTTCACTTCATTCCCTTAAGTCACAAAGGATTCTAGGGACAAAACCACAGTTAGTGTCTAGGCTCAGTTGGGTGAAGCCCCACACACGCCCTAGCTCAAAAAGCCCTAAGTCCTGCTTGAGAGACTGTGTCCTCACCACAGCTGAAGACCCAAATATGCACAATCACGGCCAGATTTGATGATTTCCAATTAGTAACAAGGTAGAGGCTATCCAGGAGAACGTGGGAAAATTCAACTTTTGAGAAGAATGGAGGGAAGCATTCAAACAATTCTAACTAGCAAGTATGAGGACATTGTAGCCACTCTGTGGCTTTCATAGAAGATAAAAATATAATGCAGATGCTGAGGAGATAATTATTATCACATCCCTCGAGGTGATTAGAAGTTTCTTTGTTCAGAGAGAAGCGTTAAAAATATTGGCAGGCGGCTTTGAAGAGACTAGCTTTATATCTTTTTCAACACTGACAATCTGCAAAATTCTGAATAATGGAGAGAATTTCTCAGTCTTGAGAATCTTAAAATTTTTTAGGGTAAAAAATTAGCAATGTTATGGAATGCAAAAATATCTAACAGGGTCTATGTAGATAGAGATACAGATATTTCCTTTTATTGTAAAATAAATAAATTTCAGTGAAGCTCATTGAAAAGTGCATTTTTTCAACTCGATAACATTTCCCATAACCTTTCATTATAAAATATAAGATTGTTCTAGTTTAAAATATTTTGGCCAGTGTATATAATAAAATCAAAGTTAAGAAAGGAATCCGCTTCTAAAACCTCATCAAACGACTGTAAATAACTATAATAAATAAAAACTTAACAAAAACTCCTTGAATAATTACAATACTCAAAATTCAGGGCCACATACAAAGTCACAAGTATATTTAAAGTTAAAATGTATAGCAATATCAAAACCTCAACAGCATAATCACCTCCCTTACCTTGCTGCATGCATTAGTCCTTTCAAACAGGCAGCCCTACCTAAAGTAATTACCTTTTGATTAAATTGATCACCTGCCTCAAACTGCGTTGACATTTTAAACCATGTGTCCAAGGTAGCCATTTTAATCATCCCTCACCCTTCTTGGATTTACCAGCCTGAAGAACCTTGTAAGGGCTCCTAGACTATTACATAATGGGAGATAACATGACGTACGCTTTGGTTATCAGTGAGTACCTCATTTTCTCATAATGAACTTGCATTTCAATAGCAGAACATTCTGTTGCATTCTATTCTCAATGTGTTCATGTATTTATTTACTGAATTGGAGTAGATGACAATTTGTTTTGATGAACTTGTACAAATTCTGCTTATTTTTGAACCTTAATATTTTGCTAGTTGTCTTAGTCATCTAGTGCTGCTCTAACAGAAATACCAAAGGTGGATGACTTTAACAAAGAGAAATTTATTTTCTCACAGTCTAGTAGGCTACAAGTCCAAATTCAGGGCATCAGCTCCAGGGGAAGGCTTTCTGTCTCTGTCGGCTCTGGAGGAATGTCCTTCTCATCAATCTTCCCCTGGACTAGGAGCTTCTCTGCACAGGAACCCTGGGTCCAGAGGATGAGTTCTGCTCCTGGCACTGCTTTTTTGGTGGTATGAGGTCCCCAATTCTCTGCTTGCTTCCCTTTCTTTTTATCTCTTGTAAGATAAAAGGTGGTGCAGGCCACACCCCAGGGAAACTGCTTTTGCATTGGATCAGGGATGTGACCTTAGTAAGGGTGTTACAATCCCACCCTAATCCTCTTTAATGTAAAATTACAATCATGAAATGGAGGACTACCACACAATACTGGGAATCATGGCCCAGCCAAATTGCTACACACATTTTTTGGGGGACATAATTCAATCCATGACACTAGTGCTTAATAATCTCTCCCTCTCTCTCTCTCTCTCACACACACATAATCTAGAATCTTAGAAGTTATAACAAACAAACAAAAACAAGGTATTCGGCACAAAAGAATAGCAAGATAATTAAAATTATTAAGTTCTACAGGAATGATGTATTCCTTTGAGAAACATCCTGTCATCTTGCTTACTTCCCTTCATGTCCTGCTGCACATCATCCCTTAAATAATCTACTTCCCACCAACTTCACCTGTTTAAGATCATCTCATTTTTAAAATCCCAGCTCCATTACCACTTTCTCCAAAATCACATCTTTGAATTTCCTGCAAAATATATATTCTTTAAATATAGCACTAAAATTATACCTTGTATTAGGTTAGATACTCATACTATTTTTCCTATTAAATTAAATATTTGTGGTCAAAAAAGATATAGAGTATAACTGATGATAGTGGTCATAGTAGAAACTCATATATTACCTACTATGTCCCAGGTGTATCCTAAGTGCTTTATAAATATTATAAATATTAGTTCATATGATCCCTGGATCAATTCCATGAAACTCATATACTACCTACTATGTCCCAGGTATATCCTATGTGCTTTATAAATATTAATTCATATGATCCTGGGAAAAACTCCATGAGGTAGGCAATACTGTAGTGCTCATTTTACAGGAACAACCTCTGAACAATGGCTCTGCCACTTACCAACTGTGTGATCATGGACACATCACTTACCCTCTCTAAACCTCAGTTTCTTTTTCTTCATCTTTAAAATGGAGTTGACTATAAAACATTGTCCTCATATTTACTGTCATTTTCAATGAAATTTGGTTCTTATCCCTACCCAAATGCTGAACTAGCAAGATCACTGACTTTATACATCAAGACCAATTCCAAGAGGAAGTACAAGGGGCAAACAGCAAGAAATGAAGAAAATTGGGTTGGGGTGCAGAGGGGAAGTTCTGATGCAGTTTGTGTGTGGCATGGTGGTTTGGACTGGGGAAGGAGGCAGCCCCTCAAAACTGTGGGGAGATAAAGTAGATAAAATAGAGAAGAAACTGCTGGATTCCTGCTCTTGCTTCTCCCCCATCATTGTCCTCAAAAGACAAATCATTAGAACTAATCCGAGAGTTTAGTAAATGGTTGAGTATACAGTTGTGTCACTTATAGTAGTAGTACTTACGAAAGCACTTACATTAGTATCCCAGAATATAAAGTAGCTAATAATAAATTTAACAAAAATGGCAAGTCCTCTGCAAGGAAAATTAGAGAACTTTATTAAGAGATGTTAAAGATAACCCAGATCAATGGGGAGATACATCACACTGTGATTGCTGTTATCAGCTGCCGTCCAGTCGGCCCCTGACTCAGGGTGATACCATGTGTTACAGAGGAGAACTGCACCATAGGGTTTTCGTGACTGTCACCTTTACAGAAGCAGAGCACCAGTCCTTCCTTCTGTGATACTGCTGGGTGGGTTTGAATCACCCACCTTTAGGGTAGCAGCTGATAACACACCCCTTGCACCACCCAGGCTCCTTATATCATGATTAGGAAGACTTAGTATTATAACCATATAAATTCTCTCCAAATTAATGAATATAGTCAATGAAACTTCAATAAAAATAGTAGTTTTTTTAAGGAACTTGGTATTTATATGGAGGAATAAAGGGACAAGATATTCAAGAACCTTGTAGAGAATGAAATCAGGGAAGAGGAAATTGCTCTACCAAACTTCAGGACTTTTTCTAAGGTTGTAGTAATTAAGACAGTAACCAAAAGGCTGGCAGTTTGAATCTGTCTTTTAGGATTGCTATGAGTCAGAATCGACTCTAGGGCAATGGTTTTTTTTTTTTTTTTTTTTTTTTT
>NW_004443959.1:18149200-18152206 GCF_000243295.1 Trichechus manatus latirostris | reverse complement strand
TTGCGGGGGTGGTGGTGGTGGTTATTTGTTGGGAGTAGGCAAACCGACCTGGAAACAGGCTGTTTATGGTGCATAATGGAACTTTGTTACACAATAAAAAAGGCATGTCAAAACTGGAAATAGGAGACACTCTTTGATAAACAGAACTAGAGAAGATGACCTATAATGGCAAGCGATAAGATCGAGTTCTTACTTCACATCTCATACAAAATAAAGTCAAGGTGGATTAAGGACTTAAATATCAAAACCAAAACCTTAAGATTATTCCTAGAAAATATGGATGAATATATTTTTAGATCTTGGAGTAAGAAAAATCTTCTTTTTTAAACATAATACCAAACATGTTGACTATAAAAGAAAAAATGCATAAATTCAACACCTTAAAGAAAGTAAAAACTCAAGTGACAAAATGGGGGAAAATACATGTTTGCTTTACATAAAAATACATAAATAACTAAAAATAACAAAAGGTGTGTGTGGTGTAACGAATTATTCAGTATGGCCTTTCTCGTCATGGTCTTGTAACTCCCACCCAGGTGATCGGGCGACTGTGCTAATAAGATAATTGTGGCCCACTAAGGGGATTGGTCAGTTTTGCCTTAAAAGAGAGCCAATTACAGAGCAGAGAGAAGAGCCCACCACCACCAAGGAAGGAGAGACCCTGCAGCAGGAGACGGCACAATGGGCTTCCTGGCCCACGGAGAGAGAAAGCTGAATGCCTTTGGGCAGAGACTGAGGGTCAAGGAGAAGTGTGTCTGCGAGTAAGGCTGGGAAGAGGCTATCCTGTGGAAGAACTGTATCCTGAGTGTTCCTGAGCCTGAACTGTAACTGTTACTTCCCTAATAAACCGCATAATTGTGAGTATTGTCTGTGAGTTTTGTGTGGCCATTGCAATGAATTATCAAACCCAGCAGAGAAGTAGAGAGCACTGTGTGAGGGACAGTTGGTGTCAGAATTAGTGAAGATGGTGGAGAGAGGAGGCTTGTCTGGCCTCCACTTCATGGCAGTCAGCCTTGTCCTGTTGATCTTGGTTCTCCTTCCCGCTTGTGGGGCTGGAGGAGGTCTGCCCCATACTGTTTTACCAAAGGATACAAGGGTCAATAAAAGAATGGGCAGAAGACATGATGAGCAAGCATTTCAGCAGAGAAGAAACACATATGCCATAAATACATGAAGAGATTCTCCACAATTGTTGATCAGAGAAATGTGATGCAAACCTATAATGTGATACTTGTCTCTTCCCACTAGACTGTATTTCTTTTTTTTCGTAAGATGATACCAAGTGTAATAGATTGGCGATTTCCTAGAGGTTTAATTTTTATATCCAGAGAATAGAACCAGAGAATTCTAATACATGAAAGGACCTTAGAAATCATTCAGTCCAGTGAATTTCACACTGTGATCTACGATTTCTTAATGGCTTGCGGGGCTATTTTAGAAGCCATCACAGAGAAAGGGGAGAGGTGAGTGAATGTCCTGTGCTGAGCATCATTCCCAACCAGAAGAACTGCACTCGTATCTGTTTTATACAGAAAGCTTCCCATATGAGAAAGGAGAGTTTTATGGCTAAAATGTTTGAAATCCACAGTTTTAGAACAGTGTCCTCATTTCGTAGATGAGCAAATCAAAGACCACAGAATTGGGCCTAATTTATAGAGCAAGTCAGCTGAAGCAAGACCAGAAACTGCATACTAAGTCTTCTGACACTCAGGCCGGTATACTCTCCCCTTCCACTTGACCTCATGGGAAGTAATCACTGAAGTGAATAAACAACTTTCCCTATATATTTTTATATTGACTAAAATTCTAAAGTATGGGCAACTAAATCCTTATAAATGTAGATTTAATGTGTCACTCACTTTATAAACAAACACTCCTGAAAAATTTTCCTTAAGGTAAATATCTGAGAGATAATAGTATTTCCTGCACCTGTAATGCTACAAAATGATACCATAATATTCTCAAGATAAAAACCATATTTTCATCTTCAAAATTACTGGGTTAAAAGGAACAAGCATTTTTTGATACAACATGAATGTTCACTAATAAAATACTTGACTAAACAATAAAACAGAGCAGATAAGATTGTTCATTCCTATGTTTAACAAATCACAAAAAATAGGTGAGTGGAACACAGCAGACATAGAAGTCAATGTGCCACCTTAATTCCCACCTTTCCTGATACATTACAACTTTAAAATAGACAATTCTGTTATTTTTGGCTAGTTTAGACCTTGCCGAGAATCCTGGAGGGCTGCCAACCAAAAGGTTCGAGGTTCAAGTGCATCCAGAGGCTCCTCAGAAGAAAGGCCTGGTGATCGACTCAGGAAAAACCAGCTATTGGACACCCTGTGGCGCATTTGGCACATGTGGGGTTGCCATGAGTTGCAGTCGAATTAACAGCAGCTGGTTTTAGACCTTTTCCTACTCACTCTCCACTCCAACACACACACAGACACACAGACACACAGACACACAGACACACACAGACACACACAGACACACACAAATCTGTCGGCTTTGTAGGAGGAAGAGTTTTATCTGGGGAAGGAGAAGAGGCTATGGGAACTAGATAACAATGAACAGTGTAGCACAAATTGCACAAAGAGGAGCATTTATCGATAAGGTGGCTCAGCCTGATGACATTTCCAATTCTGAGACAAATTTTATTTAGTGATTTTAAATCAGTTCCCTGACCCATAAACCCATTAAAGCGTACATCTATAAAGTTTCTGACAGAGCTGGAGTCAAAGGATTTTGCCTCCCAAACAAAACACAGTTTGTAAGAATAACCTCAATAAATAATTCTACGTTGTGTTGTTAGGCGCCGTCAAGTTGATTCCAACTCATAGTGACCGCATGCACAACAGAATGAAACTTTGCCTGGCCCTGCCCCATCCTCGCAGTGTTTGCTATGCTTGAGCCCATTGCTGCAGCCTGGCCCTGCCCCATCCTCACAGTGTTGGCTATGCTTGAGCCCATTGCTGCAGCCTGGCCCTGCCCCAT
>NW_004443959.1:17927918-18149038 GCF_000243295.1 Trichechus manatus latirostris | reverse complement strand
TGCTGCAGCCTGGCCCTGCCCCATCCTCACAGTGTTGGCTACGCTTGAGCCCATTGCTGCAGCCTGGCCCTGCCCCATCCTCACAGTGTTGGCTATGCTTGAGCCCATTGCTGCAGCCACTGTGTCGATCCATCTCATTGAGGATCTTCCTCTTTTTCACTGACCCTCCACTTTACCCAGCATGAAATAATTCTGTAGCCTTTAATAAAAGAATAATATCAGCTTAGGTATTGAGTCGGGTAAGAGGACGGAGTTCTGTAGAATTAATCCATTTAAATGAACAGAGAATAAAACCCCAATATATCCTGAGGGTGCTTCTGAGAACCCCCTTCAGGGCTCAGTGGCCAACGTTGAAAGTTGAGCAGATGGCTTTCAGAAAGCAACTCTTGACTTTGGTGCTCTCTTCTGAAATCTCTGGTTTTCTTGTCTTCTTCCCTAGTGTTATTTTCACGTGAGGAGAAGAAAAATGTTACTAAAAAGGCTGAATATATCACATTTTAAAAATCATGACTTGCTTTTTATGGTCCAATGGTTAAAAAAAAAAAAAAATTCCGTGGAGATAGTTACCTGCACCTTTTTTTTTTTTTAACCTTTTTTTGATGTCTCTGTGTGTGCATGTTGTGTGTGTGTGTGTGTGTGTGTGTGTGTATGTGTGTTGGGGTAGGGCATATGTAAAATACTCATGTAATTGTTATCACCTCTTCTTAGTGATTAACAGAAAAAGATTTCCTAACATGTATTTAAAATTCATCTTTATATTTCTTGGCTGCTCCATCTCTACTATCTCTCAAGAAAAGCAGGGAAAAGCTAATTTGAGTAAAAGAGATTGTCATACTAGTTAACTCATCATTATTCATCATTATCTACTTTTTCCAGAGTAGAAGTTTATACTCCCTTTCATGGTAATCTGTCTACCATTTCATTTCCCCATCAGTCCGCCCATTCTTTCATCTATGCACGCAGCCACCCATCCATCCGTTTGTCGGTCCAACCTTCTGCTACCTTTTGATTCTCTGACGTTTTGATCCTCTCTATGAGTAGAGCTACTCTACTAGGTATTGGACACTCAGCATTGAGTAAATGTAGTTCAGCTCTTCAATTAGCTCACAGTCTTATTGAGGATTAAGTGCCTGAAGTGATGAAAGGACACTGAAGAGCTGCTAATAGACACTTTGTGTCTAGATTTTGAGATATCAGGCATTTCTTTCAATCTCTTTATGGGATTTGATGTTGACCTGGTTTATTGTACCACGGAAAGCAAGATAAGAACTCTGAACTGCATCTGTGCTGGACATATACCTGTATTTCTTGTATCAACTCTGCTAGGCATTGAACAAATTATGACATCTCTCAAACATAAAATACTAAAACCCAAACATCAGTTTTAATAATCCATTAAGTTAAAAATAAGTTAAAAAATGATATAAATATATATTTCAAGACAAAGAGAAAAGCAACATGAATGAAATGAACAATGAAATTTAGTTTTATCTATGTGATTGTTTATTTGGGTGTCCTTGGAAAAGTCGTTTAACAGCTACTTGAATGTGCATGTGTGATAAATATCTACAATTATATTTTAACTCTATCCCTGATGAATTACTTTGAAGATTAAATGAGACCAACAAAAAAGATCAAAACACTTAAGAAAGTATGAAATGATACTAATACAATGTAGGAATTATTAACACCAGCAGTGATGTTAATAGTAATATCAGTGGGAAAAGAAGGCATGGGCTAAAGTTTAAAAATAAAATCCAGAGCGGTGCTTTAGAATGCAACGCACAAATAAATCGTGATCCTCCAGTGGCTTTCTGATTTATGACATGGAAATAAAACTGCTAATATGGACTAAAACCTCACAAATCCTGACTAATTGGGGGAAAACCAATTTAAATTTCTGAGAGGTTTTAAAAGAATTGTAGTTCTATTACTTTAAAATGAATATAGTAATATGAGCTACTGGTTAATAACATTGCTGTGCTCCATTAGTAATTAGATTAGGATAATGTTTAATCATCACTGATTCATTAATTTTGTCAAATAACCACCAAATATTTGAGTGTTCTTCACACTGACTGTGTCAGGCACTGGGAATAAAAGAGTAAAACAAAGCAGTGGCCCTGTCCTCAGCAAATTCACTGTCTAGTGGGTGGCACTGACAAATAAATGAATAATTACATACAATCTCATGGATTTTGTTACAATATAAGGAGGTTCAGGCTGCTATAGGATCCCATAGGAAGGACAGCTTTCTCAGTATTGGAAAGTGCAGGAAGACTTCTCATAAAAAGTTATACCTACATGGAGACCTAAGAGAATAAACCAAAAAAGTGGGGAGTTGGTTTGAACTTTGTCTTAGTGGAAATGAGAATTAAGCACAGAATTCTAGATAATAGTATTTGCACTTTTGAAATTCACTGTAGCTTCAATGTGGAGAACTGATGGGGGATGTAAGTCTAGAAGCTGTTGTGTGCTGTCAAGTTGATTCTGACTCACAGCGACCCTATAGAACAAAGTAGAACTGTCTGATAGGGTCTCCTAGGCTATAATCTTTATGCGGGCAGATCACCAGATCTTTTCTCCTGCAGAGCCACTGGTGGGTTGGAACTGCCGACCTTTCCATTAGCAGCAGAGTGCTTAACCAATTGCACCACGAGGCTTAAGTCTAGAAGAAGGGTAGACTAATTAAGAGGCTGCTGCAGTCACCCAGGCAAGATGTAATAGTAACCTAAAACCAGCGCAAAGACAATGAGGATAGAGAAGAGAATATGGAATTGAGAGAGATCTTGGAGGACCAACACATAAAACTGGTTGATTGATTGGACTAGAGGGTGAGAGGTGAAGGAGGAATCAAAGATGGTAAGGGGGTATCTGGCTTGGGCAACTGAGGGGATGTTGGTGCCATTCGCAGGGATCAGAAACATTGGAGAGTTGCAGGTTATGAGGTAAAGATAATTTCCATTTTGTACATTTTGATTGTAAGATAAATCTGGACTTCCAGGTGAAGACTTGTGATAGGAAATTTGATATCTAGGTTTCCAAATGAAGGCTTTAACAGTTGGGTTCCATGTCATATCACCAGTTGCTATGTTCCCCAAATAAACATTTGTGCTGAGCTTTTCTTGAAAGACCAGCACAGTTAATCCAATGGTCTGTTTTTTAAATCCCCAAATACAGGACAGTCTTTGAAACCTTCATTGTATTGGCTTTCATGATACCATTCAGTGATCTCTCCTTTGCTGTATTTTTGGTGGGCTCTTTCTCTTCTATCTGCCCCTTAGATCTGTCATTCTCTGGGGTTTCATTACCTTTGTCAACTGATTTTCTCACTCCTCATTGGTATTATATCACTTCCCAGGTTTTTGCTTACTACCTTGGGTGGCGCAAATGGCTAGGTGCTGCTCAGCTATTAACTGAAAGGGTGACTGTTCAAACCCATTCAGAGCGCCTTGGAAGAAAGAGCTGGCAAACTACTTCTGAAACATTAAAATAAACGAAAAACAAAAAACAAATCTGTTGCCATCAGGTTGATTTAGGCTCATGGCAACTCCATGTATTATAGAGTAGAATTGCTCCATAAGGTTTTCTTGGATGTAATCTTTAAGGAAGCAGATCACCACACCTTTCTACCACGGCACTGCTCAGTGGGTTCAAACTGCCAAGATTTAGATTAGCAGCTGAGTGCTGTTGAAAACCCTATAGAATGCAGTTCTGAACAAAAGGGGTTGCCGTGAGTCCGAATTGACTCAGTGGCAGTTTTTTATTTTTTTAATATGCTGACAATTTTCAAATATAGTCCTGAACTCTCCAATGAATTTCATACTTGTGAACCCAAATGTCTCAAAATTATTTACTGGAATGCCCCATAGTCATTTCAAATTCACCATGTTCAAACCTGAATTAATCATTACCCTGCTACCCTTTCCACTGAATATTCTTTTTCTGTCCTCAATTGCCCAAAGAAGAAATTCATGAGACATTATAAATGAACCTTTCTTCTCCCACACTCTATTCTAATCAATTTTTTTCAAATCATCCCATTTTATCCATTCCTAGCATGACTGTCTTAACCCTAACTCTCATTTTCTCTCAACTGGGCTAACAAAACTCACCTAATAGCTCACTCTTCCTTCTTCTTAAACCTCTCCTTCAAAAACCATAAAAATTCTGCAAAATTCTGATTAAATCTCTTTTCTATTAAAATCCTTTACTGGATTCTCTTCTGCTAAAAAAAACAAAACAAAACAAAACAAAAAAGAAAACCAAGCTCTTCGACTCATCCCTCAGATTTCCCCGCATACGGCCATAGCTCCCTTCTCCAGCCTTCGTCTCCGGCCGGTACCTCTCTCGGGCAATATATGCTAGTAATTCTAAACTGTATGTAGTCCCGGCACACTCCACGTTGTTACACATCATTGCTCCCATGTTATGTTTTTTCTTCTTCTTTCCCTTCTTTTTCTCTTTATTTACCTCATCCTTCAACACAGCTTAGTTATCACTTTCATTTCCGGGGAAAACTTTTTTTTTTCACTGTCTCCCTATTCCTCAAGGGATGAGGTAAACTTCTCTTTCTCTGCTCCCATACTTCTTTCTACATGACTTACCATATGTGTGCCTTATATTACTATTACTCATCTCACCCACCTGACTCTTAAGGCCCTGGCAATATGGTAGCCTTAGAGTCTCTGAACAGGGCACAAGGTTTAGTAATAAGAAGGTTTATGAGCTGTGTTCTGTTGAAAAAATCTTAGTAGAAATGATGTCTATTTGTACGATCCTTTTTTTAAAAAAAACAAAAAACTATTCAACAATTTCACTGTTCCTGTGGGTGATTGGAAAATCTTTCTGTGAACCATGTTAGGAATCTTTTTCTACCTTCCGTAACCTGTGAAGGTTAAAGAGCCTCGCTATTAACCACTTTTTTTTAAAAAACAAGCTAACTGTTTTATTTTTAGCTTCATATAAAAGTTAATATTCTTTCCTCTAAATTGCTCCTATTCAGCTAATTGATAGAAGTGACAAATACTCTACTGAAATTTTTTAGTCAAGGTTTATTAGCTGCCTTAAAAGTCACAGCCACTGTGAGTTAGAGCTTATTGCAACATACCTTGGATGTGAGGACAGCTTCTCTTTGTCTATAAAATTAGTCACATTATGTTTTATTCACTGATTAAATAATTACACTACAAAATAAGTAGCAAAGACTATAAACAGTAGATAAATTCAGAGAAAGGTGGTATCAACCTATAGATTAAAATACCAGTTAAGGCTTGGAGAAACCCATAGAGCGGGGGATATGGCTACAAGTAAAAGAGAAATATGATGTCCAATCTAGTTGCAAGAAATAAGTTGAAGAAAGGGGGAGAGGTAGATATGAGTTTAAAAGACAGCACAGTGAAATAGCCAAGCTGGAGGCCTGGAGAATAATAGAAATTGTTGTTTTTATGGGCAAGATATATTCAGTTAAAAAGAACATTAGGAGTCAGTCTGATAAATTTTGATCTTATGCAGGAGGCTCTGCAGGACATTTGGAGACCTTTGACCAGTAAAATAATACAATGATAAGAGATAACATTTACTGAGGGCTTATTTTGTGACAGGCACTATCTTATTTAACAAAAAGTAGTTATGATTAGTGTCCCAATTTTACAAATGAATAAAATAAGGCACTGTGAGATTAAGAAACTTTTCCGTGATCACACAGGTAGCAAGTGGTAGAGTTAAGTTTCAAACCTAAACAATTAGACCATAGATCCTTCTCTCTTGACCACTTTTCTATGCAAAGGATATTTGGTGAGAGTAAGCTTATGGCAGTGTACAGGAAGGAATGGAGGAAATAGAGGCGAGAATCATGGAAGCCACTTAAAAGATGATAAAGTTATTGACTACTTTGTGGCAGAGAAAATATGAAGGAAAGAGGAAAAAATTATTTTTACAAGGTAGAAGTACTATCAGAAGTTTTTAACTATTTGTGGGTCAATCATCCCTCTGAAAATTTAATGAAGCTGCGATACCTCTTGACATGTGGAATACTATAAACTCAATATTGTGCATATAGTTTCAGAAAAATCAGTCACCTGGGAGTCCAATATCGTCTTAGGTTAAGAACTCCCTCTGAAGCTGTACAAGTAAGAAAAGATCACAAAATGGGAACCAGGCTCTTAAGGATTGCTCAAACTTGTAGGAAGATGAATGACTAAAGTCTATCCCAACTTGTGATAACTATAAGGCCATATACAACCCCACGTGCTAAATTGTGAGGTTCAGACAGTAAGAACTACAGGAGAGGAATGAACAAAGTCTTACTGAACACAATTATTACATTATTTGACCACATATGAGTAAAATGACAACTGGAATTATATTATGAAGGCATTGTTAATATTTGTTATTAAGTAATAAAAACCTAGAGGATTAAAAAATCTATGGGTTGGCAAAACACTTCTAAAATTAATAATTTCAGAACTCTGGCAATTAATTAAAGTCACAGAGCGAATGGAAGAATCATCTATATAAGAGAAACTATTGAATTTTGGTAAAACCGTGGACTTTTTTTAGATTTTAACTTGGGACTATTCCCACTCACCCTTCTTCCCTGCCCAGTGTCGTGGTAGCCAAAACCGGGAACACTGAAGATAATGGAGAGATTTGACTGGTTTTGGACTTCCATTAAAAGGACCATCCCCAGACCACAGTCGATATTTTGCCTGAACTTACCGCTCCCTGGGAAACCTCTATTCTCTATTTCCTAAGTGTGGCAGTTATTTGATTTGACTCAGAGCTCAGCTGGGGCAGTCAGAGAGGCAGCCTACCTCAGGGCATTACCAAAACAATAGCAAGCTGCTGACAACACTGTAGCTGCCTCACTCTGGCAATGGGTTTGGTTTTTGGTTTTAAGACATGATTTCAGTTGGGATACCAAAGGGAATCCTTTAGGCTGAAATGACAGACCCTAGACAGTAACTTGAATCCACATGGAGAAATAAAGAGCACTGGTAAAGGTAACTGTATAGGTGTTATGAAAGTATAAACACATTTTCTACTATCTAGTTTGAAAGAAAATTTCATAAAGTAATAATTATAAAACTGTGTTGATGGGCTTATAATGTATAAAGATGTAATTTGTATGACAATAATAGTACAAAGGAGAGCGGAGAAAATGGAAATATATTGGAGTAGAGTTTCTGTTTACTTTTGATATTGAGTTATTAACTGGAACTAGATTGTTTTAGCAGTCCCTTGGTGCGACAAAGAGCTAAGTGCTCAACTACTAGGTGAAAGGCTGGCAGATGGAACCCACCCCGAAGTGCCTCGGAAGACAGACCCGCTGATCTGCTGCTGATAGGTCACAGCCTTGAAAACTGTACGGAACAGTTCTACTCAGCACATGTGAGGTCACCATGAGTTGGAATTGACTAGAGGTCAACTGACAACAACAAGAAGAACAGACTGTTTTAAGTTAATCACTAATTGTAATTCCCAGGGCAACGGCTGAGAACAAGAAGCTAAAAAATAAAAGTTAAAAAAAAAAAGAATTTAAAAATGTATACTAGAAAAGATCTATTTCACAAGAAAGAAGATAGGAATTGATCAATAGAGGAAAAAAATACATATAGAAGCAAATAACAAAATGTCAGTCATAAATCTTACCTTATGAATAACTATATTCAATGTAAATGGATTAAAACACCAATCAAAAGGAAGAGATTGAAAAAAAATGGCAGAAGTTGATGGATGGATTAAAAAACATGATTTGATTAGTGCTGCCTATAAGAAACATACTTCAAGTTCAAAGACACAAACAGGTTGAAAATAAAAGGATGTAAAAATATATACTACGAAAGCAGTAACCAAAAGAGAGCTGAAGTGGTTATTCTAGGATCAGACAAAATAGACTTTAAAACAAAAGTTTTTACAAGTGACAAACAATTTCATTATATGATGATAAAAGGCTCAATCTGTCCAGAAGATATAACAATTATAAACATATATGCACCTATAAAAAGAGTACAAAAATATATGGAGCAAAAGCTGACAGAATTGAAGGGAGAAATAGATCAATAATAAAAGTTGGAGGCTTCAATACTTCCCTTTTGATAATGGATTGAACAACAAGACAGAAGATCAACAAATAGAGAACTTGAACAACACTATTAACCAACTAGACCTAACAGACATATACAGAACACTCCACCCAATAACAGCAGAGTACAAGTACACAAGGAACATATTTCAGGACAGACCATAAGTCAGACCATAAAACAAGACAAAATAAATTGAAAAGGATTGAAATCATACAAAGTATGCTCTTTGACCATACCAGAATTAAATCAAAAATCAATAACAAAATAAAATTATGGAAATTCATAAACATGTGGAAACAAAACTCTTCTAAATAACAAATGGATCAAAGAATAAATCGTAAGAGAAATTAGAAGATACTTTGAGAAGAAAAATAAATACATAACATCAAAACCTATATAATGTGGCTAAAGCAGTGCTTTGAGGGAAATTTATAGCTAGAAATGCCTATATTAAAAAAGAAGAAGGATCTCAAACGAAAAATCTAACATTCCACCTTAAGAATCTAAGAAAATAGGAGCAAACAAACTAAGCGTAGCAGAAAGAAGATAATAATGTGAATTACAGCAGAAATAAATAAAATAGGAAATAAAAAGCAATAAAGAAAATCAATACGATCAAAAATTAGCCCACTGAGAAGATCAACAAAATCATTAGCTAGACCATCAGGAAAAAATGACAGAAAATACAATTACTAAAAGAGAAGACATCAGTACTGACTTTACAGAAATAAAAAGTGTAATAAGAGACTAATATGAACAAGTGTACGCCCACAAATTAGATAAATTAAATGAAACAGACAAATATCTAGAAAGGCACAAACTACTGAGACTTACTCAAGAAATAAGTAATATTGTAGACCTATAACAAGCAAAAAGATTCAGTCAGTAAATTAAAAACTTCCAACAACAAAAAGCTCAGACCAGATGGCTTCACTGGTAAATTCTACCAAATATTTAAGGAACATCAAGAAGGATCAAGACCAATCCTTCACAAATTCTTTCAAAAATTAGGAGAGATCACATTTCAATGAATTCTATGAGGCCAGTATTAACCTGATAACCAAAATCAGACAAAGACATAATAAAGAAATTATGATAATGGAAACCAATTCGTCAAAAAAAAAAAAAAAAACCTAGCAAACCAAATCGAGCAGTATCATGACCAAATGGGATTTATCTGAGAAATGCAAGGTTAGTTTAACATCTGAAAATTGGTAAATGTAATACACTATACCAATAGAAAAAAGGATAAAAACCACATGATTATCTCAATAGAAGCAGAAAAAAAAATTGACTAAATCCAACACCCTTTCATGATAAAACACTCAAAAAACTAAGAATTGAAGGGAACTTCCTTAACTTGATAAAGTGTATCTACAAAAACCCCACAGCTAACTTCATTCTTAAATGAAAGGTGAAAGACTGAAAGCATTCCTCTAAGGTCATGAACAAACATGAATGTCCACTCTGACCACTTCTATTCAACATTGTACTGGAAATTTTATACATAGCAATTAAGCAAGAAAAAGAAATAAAAGACATCCAAATTGGATAAGATGAAGTAAAACTGTATCTATTGACAGATGATGCGATCTTCTTGCAAGGTTCAAGATCAATATACTGAAATTAATCATCCTTCAATACATTAGCAATAAGAAATCTAAACATTAAATTAAGAAAACACTCCTATTTATAATAACAACTGAAAGAAAAAAAAAAAACCTAGGCGTAAATTTCACGAAAGCAGTGCAAGATTTGTAAACTAAAAAGTACAAAACATTGTTTTAAGACATTAAAGATTTAAATATATGGAAAGACATCTGTATTCATTGATCAGAAGACTTAACATTATTATGATGGCAATACTCCCCAAATTCATCTACAAATTCAATGAAATCTCTATTAAAATCCCAGGTGTTTTTGGCGAAATTGTTAAACTGATCCTAAAATTCATATGATATGCAAGAACCCAGAATAGCAAACACAATCGTTAAAAAAGAATAGCAAAGTTAGAGAACATATATCCTCTGATTTCAAAGTCTACTACAAAGCTAGAATAATCAAGACAGTGTGATACTGGCACAGAAATGTAGATCAGTTGAATAGAATTGAGAATCCAGAAACTAGTATTAGAAATTTAGTTTCTAAATAAACCATCATTTTATGATCAATTGATTTTCAACAAGGCTTCTAGGACTATTAACAGGGAAAGAATAATCTTTTCAACAAATGGTACTGGGACAATGAATATACATATACGAAAGAAAAGGACCCTGGTGGCGTAGTGCTTGGCTGCTAACCAAAAGGTCGGCAGTTCAAATTCACCAGCCGCTCCTTGGAAACCCTAACGGGACAGACAGTTCTACTCTGTGCTATAGGGTCGCTATGAGTCGGAACTGACTAGATAGCACTTAATAACAACACAACCATACAAAAGAATGAAGTTTAACTCCTTCCTCACACCGTACACAAAAATTAACTCAAAATTGGTCAAATACCTAAATGTAAGAGCTAAAACTATAAAACTCCTAGTGGAAAAAACCATAGGATCAAATTTTTGTGAGCTTGGGTTAGGCAATGTCTTCTCAGATACAACACCAAACACACGGGACAAAATTAAAAAAAAAGAAAGATAAACTGAACTGCATCAAAATTAAAAGCTTCTCTGTATGAAAGGACATTATCGAGAAAGTGAAAATACAATGCACAGAATGGGACAAAATATTTACAAATCATATATCTGAGAAGGGACTTGTATCCAGAATATATTAAAAAGCAAACAAACCCTTACAACTCAATAATAAAAAGACAAAGAACCCAATTATAAAATAGGTGGAGGATTTGAATAGACTTTTTTCTGAAAAAGATACACAAATGTGCAATAATTACATTAAGAGATGTTCAATATCATTAATTATTAGAGAGATACAAATCCAAACCTCAATGCGATACCAATTAACACACAGTAGGATGGCTAAAACCAAAGTGATAATGCAAGTTTGGGTGAGTATATGGGGAAACTGAGCCCTCATATACCGAGGGTGGGAAAGTAAAATATTGCAGGCACTTTGGTAAATGCTTTGGCAGTTGCTCAAAATGCTAAACGTAGATTTAACTTTCGATCCATCGATTCCACCTTAGGTATTCACCCAAGGGAAATGAAAACATGTGAACACAAAAATTTGTACACATATATTTACAGCAGAATAATTCACCATAGCCTAAATTTCAAAACAACCCAAATTACCATCAGGTGTTGAACGGTTAAATAAAAATGTGGTATATTCATACAATGGACTGTTCTTGGATCATTAAAAGGAATGACTGACACGTGTTACTACGTGATGGACCTTGAAAGCGTGCTAAATGAAAGACGCCAGTCAGAAAAAAGTATGTTATATGATTCCATTTATGTGAAATGTCCCAAAAATAGGCAAATCAATCAAGACAGAAAGTAGGTTAGTGGTTGCCAGGGGTTGGGCAGAGGGAAGGGAGCGTGACTGATAATGAGCGTGGGGTTTCTTTTTGGAACGTTGAAGAAGTTCTAAAATTAGATTGTGGTGATAGTTGAATAACTCTGTGAATACACTAAAAGAACCACCAAACCCACGGCCATCCAGTCGGTTTCAACTCATAGAGACCCTGTAGGACAGAGTGGAACTGCCCCATAGGGTTTTCAAGGCTGTAACTTTTATGGGAAGCAGACTGCCATATGTTTCTCCCTGGGGTGTCTGGTGGGTTCAAACCACCTACCTTCTGATTAGCAGTTGAGCGCTTTAACCACTGCTCTATCAGAACTTCTTGAATATACTAAAAACCTTTAAATTATGTAATTTTATTGGGCAAATGTTATGGTATATGGAGATACATCTCAATAAAGGTGTAAAAAACTATGGGCTTACACTGTAGACAAAACAAAAGTTAAAGAGGGTGTGTGTCATGATTGTTCATTTGGTAAGGAAAAATGCTGCAGCAGTGACAGAGGCACTGAACATTTATATATAATATGATACGATATAATATATCTTTTATATTGTGTCAAGAAAGAACTCAGACAAATAATTGAGATTCTTAAAACAATGTGCATGAAAAGGTGTGTATATTCAAACAGGAATTGAAAATACATAGTTATATTATTTTAAGCATTATTATTATATTCTTGTTATGTGTCATCGAGTCGATTCCAACTCATAGCAATTCTATATATAAATTTTATAATTGTACACTATGGTTATTTAAAGTAATGGGTAAGAGGGTAAAGCAAAAGATTGAAAAAATATGCACAGCAAAGCTAGTAACAGAAAGTCCTCTGTCATTGAGCCCAGTTTCACTTGGAAGATGCATATCATACTCTGCCCTTTTTTCTTATCATTTGAATGTACATTGGTGTAGCATTTTATAATTAATAAAACACGAATCATTTCATATGTATAGTAATTTCGCAATCACGATAATCTTCTAGGAGGCACTATTATTCCCATTTAACAGAAGATCAGAGCAGGTCCATGCCTTTCCCAGGGTCCCAAGGTGAGGGATGGAATCCAGGTTCTAAATGCAGCCTTTTGCTTTCTTAATCATTCACTGTTGAGGGAATCTCAGAAAAAGGGCTGAAGGAGTTTCTTTAACCTTTTGTTTACAAACATCCTTTTATCATTTCTTCGAGATCAACTTGTGGTCAACACTTGATGTTCTTATACAGCAAACGCCCATTCTTATGTACCTCTCCTACCACCTCACAGTTCTGGTTTTAGGCTGTTCTAAGATGTCTCTATTTACCTCATGCACGTCACAAAATTCTTGGGACTAAATTAATTTATTATGCTTAAAAAGAAGCCAAACATCACTTTTTAAGACAAACTGTCCTTGATCTCACGGTCCCTAAATGCCCTCTTGGTTGAGGGATGAATTATGTCACCGCTAGATGGCCTCCGGAGCCCTGGTGGCACAGTGGTTAAGAGCTCAGCTGCAAACCAAAGAATTGGAAGTTTGAATCTACCAGCAGCTTCTTGGAAACCCTATGAGGCAGTTCTACTCTGTCCTATAGGGTCACTATGAGTCGGAATCAACTTGATGGCAATGGGTTTGGTTTTTGATTAGATAGTCTCCACTGTCCAGTGCAACTAGGATTCTATAAGCAGTTTCCTGTGGCACCTAATACTCTGGGTCTCACAATTTATCACTTGATTATTTTCTATTTCTCTGGTCATTTTCCTGCATTACTGGTGTGTTCCTCTTTGTGGGGTAGAAGCCAGGTTTTCGAGTGCCGGACATAGTAGTTTTTTTTTTTTTTTAAAGATAGGTTCTTGCAATGCCAAATGAAGTTGAGAAGCACTAACACAGGTACACTTCTCTTTCTTTCTCTTTTTTTTTTTTAAAAGATTTACTGTCATTATTCTCCTTTCCTTACACTTTCTTTAGAAAATTGTCTCATAACTGGAGAAGGGCTAGGCTGCCACAAGTAAACGGGTAAAGTGAAGCTCCAGGGTTTGGTATCACCATGGGTCAGACTTCTGAAGTCATAACTAAAAGAGACACGTCGGGATGAGACCAGGACATCAGCACCTGTAGATTCACTTGCAAGCCTGTGTGTATCCCAAAAGCTTTTGAACAAATTGTTGGTCTGTGTTAACTAACAGGAGCCCTGGTGACGCAGTGGTTAGGAGCTCGGCTGCTAACCGAAAGCTCAGCGGTTCCAACTACCATCCACTCCTCGGCAGAAAGATGTGGCAGTCTGCTTCCGTAAAGGTTACAGTCTTGGAAACCCTATGGGGCAGTTCTACTCTGTCATATAGGGTCACTCTGAGTCAGAATGGACTTGATGGCAATGGGTTTTGTTTTGTTTTTTGGTTTGATTAACAGCAAAACCTTACACAGCTTAGGAAAGGTTGGCTTTTCAAAAATGTATTAAGAATGTGTAAAACAAGCGCTTGATCTAAAATAAAATATGATGCATGCATATTGGTCTTGGTTTTTAACAGCTGCAATGTGCCATGTCAAAGCACTAGATTTGGTACCTATTATACAAACATTACTCATTTACAGGCAACTTCACTGATGCGTCTCCGGTAAGAGCTGTTACAAATAAAATAAGTCAAAAGAAAAGAGTGAAGGGAAAGACTATAGAGTTCAAAATGACTCTGTAATGGTGGCTTTTAGACATGTAAAGTATTTGGGAGAGCATGCTAATGTGGAAACCATTATGGTATAAAGGCAGAGCTACTTGGCCGCCACGAGCTTGCTTTGGCCATGTGCCAGCTTTGTGATTGTGGTTGAGTTAGTCAATCTTTGTGAGCTTTCGCTTTTGTCTCTATAGAATGTAGGCACAAATATCTACCTTGCAGGTAGAGAATGAGACATAATTCACCTGAAAGTACCTAGCAGAGTGGTGGGTATAGCGAAGGCAGAAACTATTATAATAAATAGATATTATTATAATAAATATTACTTAATATAATGCTAGGGCTAAGCCATATACAACATGACAATTGCAAGACCAGCGAAAAAAGGCTCTTAAGAGAGAAGGCTTGTTTTTTTCAGCATGTGCACCAAGGAAGGTGAAGTGATGAATGACTGCTTTTCTCTAGAATGTAGAATATAAAACATGTCAGAAAACCAGTACGGGGAGCCAGTGAGAAAGGCAGTTGATAATTATAAGACTTTCCTTTCTTCAGAAAGTTATTGACATACAAAATCAAAAAGTAAGAAAATCATAATAAAGACTTCTATTGTTAAAAAGACTCTACCAGTTGAGGTTTATGATTCCAGTGGTGAGCCCTGCTTTTCTGACACCAAACTACTGACCTGTATGTTACTGGGGAGACCAGATGGCTCAATCCATCTGCTTGTTACCTAATATGAGAAGCTTTAGTCACTGGATCATCGATGAGGTAGATGGAGACTCTGGTATAGGAAATATTGACTAGGTACAATCTGAACTAAAGAGGAGGTCAGGTTTGAATTTGATTGATTTACTGGAACAAAATGACAGTAAGTTCTAAAAGTAGAATTACAAAAGATAGGTATTTTTAATTTATTAGACATTCAATACAGATCATTGGACTCAGAGGGATGTTATGCTTCTGATCTGAATAATACCTTTGAAGAAAGAATGTAGTTAGTAATACCAATTTAGTCATTGCAGCCAGTCTGATGGAGTTTGCATATTTTTAACAACAAAAATGTATTGCTCCATCAAACCACAACAAAACAACCCTCTCCAATTATATTACCTACACAGACTGAATCCTATTGAGAAATAATTTTGTAGTTTTTTTCACCCAAAATAAAATTGGTAAAATCAATACATGTTAAAAGACATTTACCTAATAATAAGCATGATAAACAGTAGGACTTTAATAATGATAAATACATCAGTAGAACAGAAACAACAAAAAATTGGCTTTACAAATGTAGGAAAATATGTAATGTGCTATCATTTGGAATTTACAGAAAAGGGTCAGGTTTAAAGTAATTTAACTTTCAGCAATTTTGGGGAACTATTTGCTCTTTTGTTAAAACTACTTGAATCTCATTTGAATTACACCAAGTTACAATTAGGCATGCAAATGAAAACTCCATACCAATTTAACAAGAAGTACTGAGGGAGTGCCTGATGAAGTGCTTGGTACTGTATCTAAAACTGCATTAGATGTACCAGGAGGGGAGGCTGAAGGAGCAGGCATTAGGAGATCTGTCTAGTCTCTGTCTCTAGGTGTTTCCTAATAAAGTAAATAAAGCTTATATTTAGTTGATGAAATAGTGTAGACAAACATAAAGGAGACAGAAATCATGGTGGTGTTCCATAAAGTGCTATTGGGAGATAAAATCTAGAGAAAGCGTTGCAAATGAAATGTTATTTGTGGGGTCTACACAGTAAGTTTTTAAAAAGTCAGCAGAGAGTTGGAAATGTGAGAACTGGAAGAATTTTTAGCAATCATTGGTCTGAACTCATTTTCTGGGTGTTGAGGGGTTAATAGTCAGCAGAGAGTGGTGGAAAAGGGAACAGATCTTAAGAGGTTCGCAGACCTGGGCCAAACTCTCTCTTTCTTTCACCCATCATTCACTCTGAGCCAGTTACTTTACCTTTTTCATCATTTAATAATACATATGTCACATCCACTGTGAAAATTAAACGAGATAATGTATGAAACACATCTGACACATCATGTCTGTGTTCAATTCCTTCCCGTAATAAACTAAAGGAGATAAATTGCCGAGCCTGAGCTACAATCTATGTTTAGTCCAAGACTTTCTCTAGTATCTCACTCTGCAACTTACCATGAATAATATTGAAAACACAGTAAAAACAAAAATATAAGCAAAACTTTTATTTTCCGTACCCCCTTAAAGTGCATTTTCACCAGAGTGGATCTTTCTTAATATGCATAATCGTCAATCATTTTCAAAAATGTTAATTACAAATTCCCAAAAGTTCACACTTCGAATATTTAGCCACCGTGTCACCTGCTGCTCTGGGGCAGGGGGTGAAGTGTGTTGCTGAGAGACACAGTCTCTGGAGTGTTGGCTGTATGTTCTTAAATTTGCTCTGAGCTCTGAATTATAAAATAATAATATTTAATATAAAAGTCACAAACCCTCATGTCTTTTAGTAGTGACAAAAAAAAGAAAAAGAAATAAAACTAGTGTTTAAAAACGACCTACTCATAGGTATATACCCAAATGAGTTGTAAGTATATGTCCAGAAAAAAACAAAAAAACCAACCAGCTTGCACATGAATGTTTATTGCAGCTTTATTCATAATTGCCTCAAACTGAAAGCAATCGAGATGCCCTTCAGTAGGCGAATGGATAAACCAGCGGTGGTCCATCCAGACAATGGCGTCTTCTTCATCAATAAAACAAAATGAGCTATCAAGTCATGAAAAGACATGAAAGAAACTTAAATGCATATTGCTAAGTGAAAGAAGCCAATCTGAAAAAGCTACATGCTGTATGATTCAACTATATGACATTTTGGAAAAGGCAAAACTACAGACACAGTGAAACGATCAGTTGTCATCAGGGGTCCAAGGGAGGGAGGAGGGATGAATAGGTGGCACACCGGGCATTTTTAGGGCGGTGAAACTCTCCTGTATGATACTGTAGTGGTGGACACACGACAGTGTGCATTTGTCAAAACCCGTAGGACTGTACGACACAAAGAGTGAACTCTAACAAAAACTATGGACTTTAGTTAATACACTCTATCAATATTGGTTCATCAGTTGTGACAAATGTACCACACGAATGCATGATGTTAATCATAGGAGATACTGTGTCCTGGCTGGAGAGGGGTATATGGGAGCTTTGGGTATTTTCTGCACATTTTTTCTCCAAACCTAAAACTGCCTCTAAAACATAAAGTCTGTTAAAACAAACAACCTCCCCAAAAACAAAAGGAACCTAGGGTGGTGAGGAAGAAGAGCAAAGTTTCAGTGTGACTCTAGCGAGGGATGAGCCTTCCAGTCAGACCTGTGAGAAACAGGCTTTCTGAACTAGAACAGAGCCGAGGACAGATGAAATGCTCCAAGCTACTTGGATACCACCTCTGCTGACTTTCCTTTCTCCCTCTAGATGGGGATGGAGCCTTGGTGTTGCTGAGAACTAGCAAGGGCACGGATGTTTATAAATGTTAAGGGTGTAGATGTTATATTCTTTGGAAATGGACCTGAATACGTGAGGACTGTCCTCCAGAAAGAAATTGAGCTCGTGCCACGGACAGAGCTGGAGAAAAATGTAGAACAAAATTCAAACTCACAAAAAGAGACCAGACTTACTGGCCTGACGGAGACTGGAGAAACCTGAGAGCGTGGCCCCTGGACAGCCTTGTAGCTCAGTAATGACGTCACTCCCGAGGGTCACCTTTCAGCCAAAGATTAGACAGGCCCATAAAACAAAACGAGACTCATGGGGCACAGCAGTCCAGGGACAAGGACTAGAAGGCAGGAGGGGACGGGAAAGCTGGTAATAGAGAACCCATGGTTGAGAAGGGATGGTGTTGACATGTCAAGGGGTTGTTAACCATTGTCATAGAACAATATGTGTACTATTTAATGAGAAACTATTTGCTCTGTAAACCTTCACCTAAAGACCTAAAGTACAATTAAAAAAAAAAAGAAAAAAGAAATTGAGCTTATGCCATGTGACAAGACCCTGCTTGAGCAGAAAATGCCCTGGCAGCTGCCTCACTCCCTCTGTCCACTTTAGGGGAATCTGTGCTGAGAACTTCCCTGTGCAGCTGCTTTGTGTAGCGACAAGGATGAGGCTCTGAATCATTGCCTAAATCAATACAAAAAGAACTTCCTCTACCCTTAAAGCAGGTGTTTGTGTGTGGTCTCTTCCCTGAGGACCAGGTGAATTACAGCAAAGGGAATGAGCGCTGGGGTGATAACAAGAAGCAGGTTCTAGTTCCACTCGTGGGTCAATCTCTGTAGGCAAATTAGCTAACCTTGACAGGCATTAGTGTCCTTAACTGAACAAAAGAAGATTTAAACTGAATGGCTTGCTTGAGTCTTCACATTGCTCCACTCTCATATGACCACCAGCTTCTCCAGCCCCTTCGCACTCACCACTTTATTAGATTCTCTCATCACATTTCCAGGCTTAACATTCATGATTAGATTTGTCCTCTGACTCTCTCAATTACACCCACCAGGGAATAGTGCAAAAGGACAAGAGTGGATTTTCAGCTTATGTATCGGCTTCGGCTCCTACTGAGAAATACCCACTAGTGACCTTTGACAGCTAATGACTCTTGCTATGTACATAGGACATAAATAATTTAATGTATTTTTTCCATCTGTGGATTTTAGGTACATTTTGAGCCTACTTAATAATTGGATTTGAAATAATTTTGATTAATAGTTATCAACAAATATTTCTTACAAAGGAATAGCAATTGTGAATTTAAAAAAAAAGTGATTTTTATTTTTGTGGTGGCAGAAATAAAACATATTGAACCAGAATTTATATCTCTCTCTTACCAATTTATATTCACTAAATTATCCAAAGCAGATTGCCCAACTTTAGGGTGCCATTGAGACATCTAGAGTGTTGTTTACAACTGGTTCACTTTGCAGTGTGAACTCCTTCATGGGGCGGGGGGGGGGGTAGTTGGCATCACTCAGCTGCCTTAGAAAGATCATTAGTGTTATTGGCTGTTATTGCCTACTTCCAGAAACATAAACCAAAAAAAACCTGTTGCCGTCAAGTCAATTACGACTCATAGTGACCTTATAGGACAGAGTAGAACTGCCCCATAGGGTTTCCAAGCTGCAGCTGGTGGATTTGAACTGTCAGCCTTTTGGCTGGTAGCTGTAGCACTTAACCACTGCACCACTGGGGCTCCTCCAGAAACATGGCAGTTAGATACTACTTTCTCTTTCTCTTCTTTCTGATTTGCATGTATTCAACATTGAGTACGTTGATGCTATTTAAGCACCTGTACACACTATTCACTAACATCTCCTATATTCGGGGAGACCCATTCCAGATTTTCCAGATAACTGAAATGCCTCACTTCTCCTGCACTCGAAATACTGCCCATGTTTAAAAAACACAGTAAACACTTCCTCGTCTCTTTTTTCAGAATACAATGGTCAGGATGAAATGTTTTCTAGACGATGAAAAGTCAAGAGCACAAAGAAAACAGGGCATGCCACAACACCTTTCTATGTGCTCTACCAATCTAGGGCCCTTCTTAGCTTACAAATGACTTCCCAGAGCTCACCTGCTAATGAAAAAGTCTGCAGTCCGAGTCTACCAGTTGCTTCTTGGAAACCCCGTGGGGTAGCTCTACTCTGTCCCATAGGGCGGCTATGAGTCTGGATCGCCTTGACGGAAACAGGTTTTTAGATCTTCCTAAGTACTGTATTCCTGTACAGCACAGCAGCTAACACATTGCTGGACAAAACTATTGGGAAATTCTTATTTAAAATACCTTTAAAGTCTTCTCATGTCTGATGGCCACTTGAAGATGTCTCTGGTCCCTCCAGCCCATGGTGTTCACAGTCCCCTCTGCATTCTACTGCTGATCGCCTACACAACTCATCTGACTGAGTCACGTATTTACCAGCGTATCTTCCACTGCTGCCTGGGCTCATTTAACTCCTACTGCTTAATCTTCATGTGAATGTTTAATGTTTTCAACTAGGCTGTAGGCTTCTTGAGGACACATACCACGCTTATATATCTTTTTATCTTATTAGGACTATCCACAGTGTTAGTAATGCCAATAGACAGTTACTATCGTACAGACCTTCATAGAGGGTAGAAGATTTTTACACATTTGATATGTTATCTTTACAATGCCCAAGGGAGTAGACAGATCATGTGCTATGCATATTCACATTTGCATACGCGTGACTTACCTAAGGTCTTATAGACAGGAAACAGAGGGGCAAAGATTTGAATGCAAGCTTTCTGATTTCACAATTTCATGATTGTGCTCGTTCACCATACTGTCTCTCCTAATATTGGATACCGATAATATCCTAAAAAATAAACCTATTGATTAACGACACCTACGGTTCTTCTTTCCTCATGGCCTTTACAAAACATTTATCTTTTGGAAGATAGCCATCATCTTTTTACAACACCAAGACTTCATGCTTTTCAAAGGGTCTGAACATAAAAAAAAATGTATACACGTACGGAGATTAAACACATGATCCATTAGTCTTAAGGCACACAATGCTGGTACTTAGCATTGTGTCTCCAACTGACATGATCAAAACAGAGTTCAAATGAATCGCTGTCTTAGGCAGTACTCAACTATGAGTTTTCTCATGTTCTAGACTGGTAGGTGATCGTGCCTCCCAGGGAACATTTGGAAGTGTCTGGAGACATTTTTGATGTCACAACTGGGGGAGAGGTGTGGAGTGCTACTGGCATCTAGTGGGGTGCTTGCTGCTAAACATCCTATGAAACAATGGAAAGTTCCTACAACAATTATCTGGACAATCAACTTCCCCAAATGACGTATGACGGTCTTTGTATGAACAAACAAATAAACTACAGCAACAAAAAGCAGAAGAAACCAAAACCTCGCCGGTCTAGCACGCTGCGGGTAACGTGCGATCACGGCCGAAGGCCAAGCCGACAGAGAAAGTAGAGTTTATAAATCTATTTTTTTCCCCAACCATCCCATGGTAAAATTAAGTGGCACCCATGGCTTCCTTAAAGATAGGTGGCAGGCTCTGTGACGACGGTACTAACAGCTGGACAACCTGCTGTTAAATTCATCCCTCGCACCTCCTGAGAGGTGCAGGAGTTGAGCCTGAAATAGGCTGTGGATCTGCAGAAAGCAAGTACGACCCAGCAGGAACTACAGAGAATTCAGCACGAGCACCATTAGGCAGAAGATTACACGCATTAGCGAACTGGGAACAAAGAAAAATCCATTGTAGAGCAGCCCCAGCTTACCTTTTCTAAAGATCTAAAACCTAATTCCCCTGTTCACTTTCTTCCCCCCAACAACATGATTCCTTGGGCTGAAATGCTCACTCCCCAAAGCTTGAACTTCTGTTGTTACGCGGCCGACACACTCAAGTGCTGGTTTCATTTTCTCAGATTCTTATGACTTTCCCAAGTGTGTGTAGATTCAGGCTTGATTACTGGTGATTCAGCTCTACTTTCATGTCAAACAAACAAAAAAACAAAAACAAAAAAACCCAACTGAACCCTTAGCTTCTAGAACAGTTCACACTTCAATTTTGGACCTATTTGTTGTTTTCTCATTGGTGGGGGGATAGGAGGAAGGGATGGGAGGGAAGCACTGGCTAACACATAAAGGCTTCTAAAAAGTTGATGATAAATGGCTCTCAAAACTGAGTCCCCTTAGGAGAACTGGTGCAAAGAAAAATAGTCTTCTCATATAAAATTTCGAGCACTTGTCTTTATGCAGAGTGAAATGTTGTTAGAGTACTTATTTACATCTAGTCCTAAAACCTAACTGTTCTTTAATAGGGAGAAGAGGTAGAGACACTGATATTTACTCAATAAAATCCACTTTGTTTCATTTTTAAACTGATTAAAACATCTTAACAAAGAGTGAAAATAGTACAGCTATCGTCTGTAAGGAATCCAAGATCGTTAGATATTCTGCCAGGGTCAAGAGATACCTAAGCTGCAAGTGATATATACATCAACACACATTTGTAAGTTGTGAGTTTTGTCATCTATCCAGCGCTATCTCAGTAAGACCAAGAATCTTAGTTTATTTGTTTAATTTATGTCATTTTATTTTCTTGCAGTAACTCTGAGGAGACAGGTTTGCCTATTCACATAGAGGGGAATTCTTGGAGCCTAAGAAAGCTGGAAAAAGCTAAGATCAGTAAGACACAGCAGTGTCTCCTGAGTGGGCATAGGGACAAAAACTCTTCTCCATCCTAAACCGTATCAGATTCCACCACTAGCCAGGAAGCTGCTGATACTAGGGCACTAGGCTTGTCCTTGCTTCTTGCATCAGGGAAGAGAAAGAATAGTAGAAGGCAGGGGGGAAAGTCTTTTCCAGTCTTTTGAACTGAAATAGCTTAAGAGAACACGGAATTGTCTATGGCATAGACAAATTTGTGAGAAATCACTCCCCAAACCAAGCTTCTCCATGTAGGACTACCCAGGTTGATAATGGTAGATCAGACCTGTCTATGGATAATGGTTATCTAAATACGTTTTTGAGTGTTTGTCTGATCACACCAAGGACCAGATAGATCTCTCCTCCCACATTCCTTAGTAATATATGAGCCTCTGAGAACTTAGACAAAACCTGGAGAAAAAAAGAGGAAGAGTCCAACAGGATAGGAGCTGAAAACAGAAATTAAGTTTAACTATAGAGAAAAATGTTATAATACTTGCTCACACAAAAAACAGAAAATTGAATTTACATTTTTTATTTAGTTCTCTAATGCCATGTATGATTGTTTCTGATGATCAAATTTGCTGTGGAACCATTTCTATCCTTAGGATCTACTCTTGCCTCTTCTCAACAAATCCATACCCATGAGTCTCTTTAATTAAGTCCTGACTCAAAACTCATACCAGAGATGTCTCTCCTGTCCAAATATCTGATATTATGGTCAAGCTTTCAGTAGGTATGTGTACAATGTTGCCCACATCTGCAAATTGAACCTACATTTGGGTTACATTTTGACTTAATTTAATAACATATTTGCCACATTTTTGATAATTAAGAAAAGGAAAATAAGTACAATAGCACATAGACTTAATATAAAATAATATTCAGAATTTACACCCACATAGAACATATAGTCCATGCCCAACTAAGCAGTATGCTTCTAGATCAGATAGAGGAAAGGATTCTACTCCTTCAACACGATTGTATTTATCTATTGCCCTTCAGTAGAGTTTTGAGATAGAATCATCATAATTGTAAGGTTAATTCCTGATTAACTTTGACTGATATTTTATACATGATGTGCACGTTTTTGGAAAGGTCTTGACAGTAAATGAGTTCTATATCAGAGGTTGAAAAAAAACCCACTTACATGTAGTAAATATGCTCATCAATTGACCAGGCACCACTAGCATGTAACTTCCAGTGGTTAAGAATAGACATGTCATCAGGAGGGATCAGTCCCTGGAGAGGGACATCATGTCTGGTAAATCAGAGGGTCAACAAAAAAGAGGAAGACCCTCAACGAGGTGGATTTACACAATGCCTCAACAATGGGCTCAAACGTAGCAACCATTGTGAGGATTGTGCAGGACCGGGCAGTGTTTCATTCTGTAGTACACGGGGTCTCTACAAGTCAGAACCGACTCGACGGCACCTAACAACAACAACAGGAGTAGAAGCTTCAGCGTCAAGGCCCCAACCTCTCCTTTTCCATGCGCTATTCATGTGACCCCATGCTGGTTGCTTAATACTTCTGAGTCTCATATTTATTATATGTAAAATGAAATAATAAAATAACTGTGAGTTCTCCCAGGTATCAAATTCATTCATTCACTCATTCGTTCACTCATTCATGGGACTGTTGTGGGCATTTAAAATACTTCATTATAATGTACCTGGAAGAATGGCATTTGTTCTATAAATTATAAAATGGCAGTTATTATAGTTTTATCTATGTGAAAGGGATCACCAGTCATAACCTTCTTGAAAAGCAGGCTCTGTGACTAGGTTTCTCCATTCCAAATACTTCAAACCAAAATTCCAAACCTGTTTCCATCTAGTCAATTCCGACTCATAGCGACCATATAGGACAGAGTAGAACTGCCCCCATAGGGTTTCCAAGGCTGTAATCTTTACAGAAGCAGACTACCACATCTTTCTCCCTTGGAGCAACTGGTGGGTTTGAACTGCCGATGTTTTGGTTAGCAATTGAGCATTTTAACCACTGTGCCACCAGGGCTCCTTCCAAACACTGCAGTGGCTAGAACTGCCTAATAAATTAAGCACACGTTCTTCATCCTACTGGTATGCCTTTTCTTGGATCGCATTGTCTGAGAAACCTGTATCCTCTACAGTGGCTGCCATTTTGTCTTCTTCTGAGCGTCTGCAGAACTGTACTTCTATCACTGCGTGACACTTATTTTGTAATTATTTTTATGTTTGTTTTACTTTCCTGGATCTCCCTTATAAGAAATTTTATTCGTTTTTACAAGATCCTGGCAAAGTGCCATGCACAGAATTGATGCTCAATAAATGTTTGAATAACACCTCAAAACTGCTGTGAGAATTATAATTTACTGATTAGTCTGAGAGCCGCAGATGAAACATATGCATATTTTCTTTTTACATTACATTTTTATAGGCAAGTTGTTTACATGGTTTAAAACTAGAAAATATACAGGCATCTACTATGAAATGTCTTCCTTCCTTTCTAATCCTTTATATAATTCCCAGCCCTCCTCAATATGTAAACATGGTTCTTGACTTCTTACATATCCTTCCAGAGATGCTTTGCATACGCAAGCAAAAAAGACTCCTTTTTCTCCCTTCTTTTATTACATAAAAGATAATCTATTACACACTGTTCTGCAATTTGCATTTTGAATTCTTCACTTGACAACGTATCTTGGAATATAATATCAATATATGATTGCATTTGTGAGAATTGTTTTAAGATGAGTTCAAAATTTTTGATACTAACACAACCTGAAAGTCACTAATGTGGTATAAGACTTTTATTAAATTATAAAAATGAAAACAAATTGTGTTGTTCAAGTTTACATTAAAGCCTTACACACACACACGTATATATATAGTTTTACCGTGTAGATAAATACAATTTTAACATATATATAAATATATATAACCCACTATATATATATAAAAAACATCATAGACATCTAATTACTTTAATCCCTAAAGAACTGAGTCTTGGATAGACTAAGTCAAATTTCAAAGATCACAATTAGAGCCCAGATTTCTTGCTTCTCAGTAGCAGCTCTTTCCCCATGCTACCTCTAACTGTAGCCAATATCTAGTTATAATATGTAAAATAGTTTTCCAGTTGAATATTAATCAGTATTGAAGTCCTGTGCATAGTGAATACAGGCAGTTAAAAAATAAATTATATTAATATCATATAATGTGATAAATTAAAAAATACATTAAAATTCCTGTAAAAATGAATACTCTGTGGTTGAAAAATAATACAAAGCATTCGTGTACTTGGTGCTGATAGAGAATGCCTTCACAGAAGAGCCTTCTGTTGCTATGGACACCATTCTCAAGAGGAGGGTTAGAAAATTCCTCTACACGTTTACATATGGCAGAGAGTGCCTGCATATTTTCCCTTCAATTCCCAAAGAAATCTCTGCATGCGGCAACTTACACGTGAGGATTTAGAAGCATTTGGGGAGAAAAAATTACCCTCCACCACAACAACCCACCAATGAAACACTATCTTTACAAAGGTCTCTCCATGAACTCAAAATTTTAAAATTAATCACCCTAGTCAGCCGAAAGGATTTTATCCTGCCTCTGCCAGGGCTCCTGTGCAGTGCTGAATCCTGATGCTTGTCATAAAAGTTGTGCAGCAGGGCTGCTGTGAAATTCTCAATCAATAGTCTGCCAGCCTCCCAGCAACCAAGGCAATGCCTCGTCTTCTTTCCCAAATATGGAAGTTGGCCTGGAGTGCCTGTGAGTCCTCAGCCGGTGAGAGTACAAGGCCGTGGCTGTGACACACAGAGCGCCACATAGTAGGTTAACTGGACCAATTTTGATAGGTAGCCTAGTGTCCCTAAGGCAGCTCTCGATGGCTCCCACTGTGGAGGTGGGTTTGATGTATGCACAAGTACCTTCCCCAACATTTACGCCAAAGAGACAAGCCAAACCCAGGCACAGCTTCGCCTGTTTCCCTGGCCCTGTCCCCAGCTTCCGCCCCTGTTCTTTCTCACTCAGGCACCTGAGTCAAAGCAGTTGCTCTGCGCATACCTTGCTTTCTCCTTCTGGAAAAAACAAAAGCAAAACCTCAAACTGCTTTTCACAGGTATGTGTTGCCAGGTTGGGTCCTGTTGATTCAGGTGACATGACGGAGTAATCTGAGGAGTATGTTAACCTGAACTTTCACCCTGGAATATTTCCATATAACAGACACCTATGAATATGGGGAAATGGATTTTCTCCACAGCTCAGTCAAAGGCAAGTGCCGCTTGGCTCTGCGCTGGAGCCCATCTGTATAAAACTTCAGATGACTAGTATCACTTCTTATCAATCTTTTTCAGTTACAGCTGTCAATTGCATTTCTGAGAATTATTTTAAGACGAGTTCAGGATTTTTTGATACTAGCACAACCTGAAAGTCACTAATGTGGTATAAGACTTTTAATTAAATTATAAAAATGAAAACAAATTGTGCCATTCAAGCTTACATTAAAACCACACTATATCCTTAAAATAGATATGGTGCAGTTGGGGCAAATAATTGATAAGTGCAAAATAACAAGAAAAAACAGAGTCAAGTAGCAAAAAAAAAAAAGACAAAATCAACTCAATAACACTGTAACAAATTTCACAGAAATGTTAAGATTCTCAATGAACAATTATTATTCTTTAAAGATGGAAAGAATTCTATTGTGAGCAATATCAAGTACTATATGTAACCACCGTATTGGTGATAGAATCAGAAAGTTAAAATTACAACTGAGAGTGAAGTAATACTCTCAGGGGAATAAAAAAGAAAAGTACAAACTACAAGGGACTATACAACTGTGGTTATTGTTGCTAGGTGCTGTGGAGTCAGTTCCGACTCATAGCAACCCTCTGTACAACAGAACGAAACACTGCCCAGTCCTGCGCCATCCTCGTAATCATTGTTATGTTCGAGCCCATTGTTGCAGCCACTGTGTCAATCTGTCTCCTGGAGGGTCTTCCTCTTTTTTTGCTGACCCTCCACTTTACTGGGAACACTGGTGGCATAGTGGTTAAGAGGTATGGCTGCTAACCAAAACGTTGGCAGTTCAAATCTACCAGGTGCTCCTTGGAAACCCTATGGGGCAGTTTACTCTGTCCTAAGGGTCACTATGAGTTGAGATCGACTCGACAGCAGGGGTGTTTTGTTTTGTTTTGTTTTTTTGGTTTTCTACTTTATGAAGCATGATGTCCTTCTCCAGGGACTGATCCCTCCTGATAACATGTCCAAAGTAGGTGAGATGAAGTCTCACCATTCTTGCTTCTAAGGCACATTCTGGCTGTACTTGTTCCAAGAACTACTGATATTTTAATAAGTGAAAGAACACTGCATAAATTTTAAGTGGACAGAACATACCCAGAGAGCATTTCACTAAGGCCACAATTCACCTAAACGTGGGCGCTGAAGTCAGCATGCAAACACTGGCTTCTGCAAGGACTCTCACGTGCATCACAGACATTCCTGATCTTTGCATTCAGTTACCTATTTGGCATTAACTGTTTCTTAATGGGCTTTGTCCCGTATTAGGTTATCTTTCTGAAGTCCTTGTGATAAAGATTTCCAGTGTTACTTTAAGAAACAATCATCCAGTTCTTGTTCTCTTTGGTACCTTTGTCTTGTTAAGTACGAGAAGATCCTAGGCGGAGAACTATGAAGGGTCCTCCTTGAGCACAGGTGGGGTGAGGAGAGGTCAAGTTTTCAAGTATGTGCCTAGTGAAGTTAACATAACTCTGCAACAAAAAAGGGTATTTATTACCATTCAAAGTTCCCAACCCTTAAAAACCATTATTCTCCTTTAAGGAGCAATCTTACTGTTCCAAGGTAGAATCTCAGATCATTCAGCCCAATTATAAAATACATTGTTTGGAGACATTGCAATTATTATTGAAAAAAAAAAATAGATTGGATCATAGCTTAACCCTTTTTGTTATTTGAAAATTAGCTACTTCTTTTCTCCTATTTGATAATTTCAGGCACTTTTATTTATTAATGATTATGTTTTACATCTAAGACAAGAATGACTTAATCTTCAGAAAAAAGAATTTAAGAGTGTAGTCTGACAAAAGCTTCTGTTTGAGACTAGCTGAAGTAAGTATGTTCCCATGGAATGTGATGGATTCCACGGCAGCCTTCAGTATTGCCTCTCTGTGCTCTGGGGACCACACGGGATCTGCTCCTGGTACGTTGCAGACTAGAGAAGTCAGAAGACATTAGGAGGAGAATTTATTTTCCACACCAGGAACTACTGTTACTGGCATTATGGGAGAAGAAGAGCATAACAAAAAAACTCTGAGAGTGGCACCATAGAGGATGTTGTTTGCTCTTCCCTCTTTGTTATCCTGAACATTGTAGGAATAATAAACTTCGTTAATATCGTATTTTTCTCTTCTTCATTTCTGCACATGACGTGAACAATTGCTTTCTTTCTGTGTTCAATCTGCTCTTACTTTTGCAATTTTTTTTCTTGGGACAAAACCCTTTTTTTTTTTTTAAAAAAAAAAAAACAAGAATGTTATCAGTGTGGGCTGGGAAAATAGTGATTAGAGACAATTCTTTTTCTTGTAGAGTTTTTTTTTTTTTCAAATCTGTCTAAAAAGACAGCATGATATACTCACAAGAATTTCTTACGAGTCCTTTTTGTACTTTTTTCCTCATATTTGCAAAAGGAGTAGATGCTGGGGAAAAGTAAATTTGATCAGAGACTTTGTCAGATCTGCATGTCCCCCCAAAATTACCTTCTGAAATAACGTGGAATAAATATCGAACTTATGTGTATGCCTTCTGTGGTTCATCTGAGGGAGAAAACAACATAATTCAACAAATTTCAATAAAAAAGTTTAGGCTAAATATAAGTGATGCATTTATATACCAACGACAGGATGCTTCCTGAAGATAACTCTAAAGCAATTTTTGGTTGAAAACTAAAGTTAAATAGCATTAAATTAAAAGCCAACTTTCTGGTTTTTATCCGGTTCGACCAGCGTAGAGACATCCCGTATCCCGATGTGGGGCACCACGTGAACTGGCTCACTGAGAGAATATGCAGTTTACACACGGAAAGTGATGGTAGGAAGCCCTTAGCAAGAAGAGTGCGTGCACATGTTTCTTTGGAAGCTTTTCAATTTAATTTTTTAATAGGAAACTATGTTAGAGACAGTGAGATGACGTGTTCATTGCAATCGGCTGCATCTTTTTCTTTAAATTGTGTTGTACATTTAGTAGAAAAAACCCAAAAACCAAACCCATTGAGTTGATTCCAATTGATAGCAACCCTATAGGACAGAGTAGAACTGCCCCATAGGGTTTCCAAGGAGTACCTGGTGGATTCGAACTGCGGACCTTTTGATTAGCAGCCTAGCTCTTAACCACTGTGCCACCAGAGTTCCACAATTAGTATTAAAAAAACAAACAAACAAACAAACCCTTTGCCGTCAGGTCGATTTTGACTCATTATAGCTTTCTATAAATAGAGCCCTGAGTAAAATAAAATTTACCTCATATTCATAACTCCATGGCTTAAATAGCTACACTCAACTATTCCAGATACGCCCTCTCAGTTTCTTGAAAAACAAAAAGTATAAGCATTTGATGCACCAGATATCCTACAGGCATTTCAAATTCAGCAGGTTAGGGTTGGGCTTATCATGTGCTCTAAATCTATCCCCACATCCTGTAGACAGTGATATCTGATGACGTCTGTCAGCATGTGGTGGCTGAGAGTGTGGGCCCCAGGGCCAGATAAAGCAGGTGTGAATGGATCTCAGCTCAGCCCCTATCAGCGGTGGTGATTTGATTAGGTTAGCTGCCCACTCAGAGCCTGTTACCTTATCTGTAATGTGGAGATCATTGTATCTATTTCACGTAGTTGTTATGAGAACTACATTATACTAAACACATAGTTCAGGAACAGGAAGTAGTGGCAAAAAAGAAAACAAATTATAAACAAAATTTAAGAAGTCAAAGAGGAGGATGTAAGTCTTGGCAAGGACTACAATCACCATAAAGCACTGTCAGTGATGTCAAACACCATCCATCTCATATATAGTCAAGCAGGAGCTGGCAAACTATGACTCACAGGCCAAATCCAGACACTGTTTGTAAATAAAGCCTTATTAGAATGCAGCCGTTCCCATGAGTGTATGTATCATCCATGGTTGCTTTTGCCCTACAACAGCAGATTTGAATAGTTGCCACAGAGACATCTAACTGGCAAAACCTAAAATATTTATCACCTGGTCCATTACACAACAGAAAGCTTGCTGAGCCCTGGTGTAGAGCTAAGTGTCCAAGAACCCAGGAATGGCTTCTTGGAACCATTGTTGATGAAATGTTGGAACTGGAGACACAGAAATATGACTAGAAACCTTTCAAAGATTTCTCTTATACATTGTATATTCTCAATTTCTTAATATTTTTCTCCCATTCTAATTGACAATCTATACTAAGAAAATATTTTAAAACCCAAGCAGGCTGGTGTGCCAGTTTTCAGAGTGAATAAGGGACTGTATTTTATCCCGTTGCTAGTTTGGAGGGACGAGGATTTCTCAGACCAGACTGCAAATCGTGGCCGCAGCTGCAAAGAGGAATGGAAAGGCAGCTGTATCCCTACAATGTGAAAGACTAGGATAATGAGTAGATGGGAACTCAGGCTAGGGTTAGAAAATGGCCCATGGGGCTTATACTCTGTGTTTGCCTGAAGACTTCAGCCATCAACCACACAGTCATTTGTTCTGAAACGTAGTACTCAATTCTAAAACTGAATTCCTTCTTAAATACTACATAATAAATCTAGAAATTTATTCCAGTCTATGTCTAATAAAATTGGGAATGTGTTTGAATGCAAGCTTAGTTACCTGATAGCTATGAGCTTTATGTTTACCAGTGTGAGTAACACGTTGGCTTGTCATTCTGGGGGGCTAAGTGTGTATATAAATGCAAAGAGGTTTATAATATTTCAACAAAAGACACTATAGAAGATGAAAACTACCTTATTCAGAGTATCCCCATGTTATGAATAGCCTCACATGTAAGTGGCCTTCTAAACTGACCTGCTATTAGAGTCCTGAGAAATACATCCTTCGGCACACTACTGCTATTGCAGTATGATGGGCACAGAGGAAGAAAAGGGGGCACTGAGATGATACTGTTTAAAGTTTAGTTAAAAACAAACAAACAAAAAAACACATCTGTTGCCATCAAGTCAATTCTGACTCATAGTGACCCTGTAGGACAGAGAAGAACTGCCCCGCAGGGTTTCCAAGCAGCGGCTAGTGGATTCGTACTGCCGACCTTCTGGTTAGTAGCCGATCGCTTCACCGCTGTGCCACCAGGGCTCCACCAGTTTAGTTAGGCATTATTATCTATTAAATAGACATTTTAGGACCTGACTCTGAACCAGGTTACTGCTTCAGTTACTCGTTCTCCATGTTTGGTCGTGTTTGACAGTATTTTACTTATGTTCTCTTCCTTTAAGCTTCACCCTAGCATCTCGCTGTTGACTTATTATTTACTTAGGTTCTCTTTAAGCAGGACTAACTTCCCTGCTTCCGGCTACAGGTCTTCTAATGAGTTGTTTGGGACAGAGCTGATACATTCAATATTTCTGAATTCTAGCGTCACACTAAACGATATTGAAGCACTCTTTGGACAAAGATATTATAAAAGGGTATTGCTTTTAAAAGAGCTAATTTTAAGCATGTTATGATCAAAATTACTTCAAAGAAGATTGCTATATAAATTCAACATTTTTTCCTACTATACCTCACTTATTCATATTATCACTATTACCTTTATTTCACTTTATCCGAAAAGATGCACCATCTGATTTTCCAATTTTTGCAATAATTTTTTTTCTTTTTGCTCTTGAATATCTATTTTATTATTTTGATTTACGGGATGTATTTGCTGCTATACTTCTGATGATATTGTACAATACATTACAAATTACTGCAGCCATTTTTTATTATTAAATACACTCATTTTTTAGATTGTGGCATATTCCAACCCCTTGCTTCTCCTTTTCTTCTATCCTGCCAGGATTTTCATCATTGCCTTTTCTGTACACTAGGATGATCATAACAAGGGCAAAGGGATACAACTCAAAACTGTCAACTCTTAATTGCTAAAAGTCTGTGGATTTCACTTTACTCATGTCAAAACTGTCCCTCAAGAGATAATTATAATAATCATGGATAATTATGTGATAGCTTTGATTGC
Source organism: Trichechus manatus latirostris (assembly GCF_000243295.1). Lineage (NCBI taxonomy): Eukaryota > Metazoa > Chordata > Mammalia > Sirenia > Trichechidae > Trichechus > Trichechus manatus. Next base: position 18,116,356 of record NW_004443959.1, on the reverse strand, counting down.
AAAAAGTCATGATTACAAAGATTTGATCCTCAATAACTGTATGGTTAGGCACAGTCCTGTTGGCACCAGTCTTTTTTCAGTGTTTACTACAGAAGAAATATATGGAAAGAAGTGCCAGGGATGTTCAACCACGCAAAGGAGTAGCACACTCCCCTGTGAAATTCGTCTCTGACAGCTTATCCAGCCCCCACCTAGAGCCCTATGGCAACTCAGAGGGCCCAGGAAAACCTGCTGAGAACGTTTGCAAGAAAGAGTCCTAGGAAACAGGAGAAGGTCGACAGACAGGACCCAAAATTAAGGTAGACACGGAAAGAATGAGTGGGATATCATAATACAACAGGCCTACACTAGGCTTGAAAAATTTGAAAGACAAAGTGAATGAGGCCTTTCAGTTCACTCTTTCTTTGCTAACTTCTCCAGCAGTTTCTGAAAAACGAAAACAAAACTGGTGGAAAAAAAAAAATTAAGGCATTTTAAGTCATGTCCCAGTTAAAACAATTTCTTGCAGTACTTTGGGATTTTTTGAGGTAAGGGCGTGGAGTTGGGAGGAAGACACAGAAAGTTAAAGGAAATATGTAAAACAGATGTTTGGATTTTGTTTAAAGTCTTCAATTGAGAATTTAATAGATGGTGATTTGATGCTGCAAATGAAGACATGGTTTTTAAGATTACACACACACACACACATACACACACACACACACACACACACACGAAGAAACCCTAGCCATGGATGGAAATATAATTTCTAGGAGGAAGATTCAGATTCACAAAAGTAGATATGTATATTCCTTTAAGAAAACAAATCAGAGCTAAAAGATTCTAAATTAATTAATGCTTAACAATTCCATGGCCACAGAAACAGTGAAAAATGGTTGATGTACGTATCTGGTTAAACATGCCCTTGATGGTGTTAAGTCCATGAGTTTAAACTCCTGAGTCCGCTAGTTCTATTCCAGACCATGGGTATTTTGTGAATATATACTATTGGTCAGAGGAGAAGTTGATTTTAATCTGTTCCTATATACTGGATTATTCCCATTGGCATACAAATATGTTTTAGTGTTTCCTGTCTTAAAAAAATAAGCTCACCCTTCAGGCTAAGATTAGATAGGACTATTAAACAAAAAATAATTTGCATGAGGAACGTGTTTCTTAGTCCAATGAGATATATGGAACCAAATGGGAAGCTCCTGTCCGAAAGCAGGATAAGACGGCAGGAAGGGACAGGAAATGGCCAAATGGACACAAGCAACCCAGGGTGGAAAGGAGGAGTGTGCTGTCACACTGTGAGGATTGCAACCAATGTCACAAAATAATACGTGTATAAATTTTTGAATGAAAAATTAACTTGAGCTGTAAACTTTCACCTAAAGCACAGTGAATAATAAATAAATAAATTTATAAAAACCTCTTCTCTTGACCTCATTATTTCCTTCTAGATCCATTTCTCTGCGCTCCTTTATAGAAAAACCTTGAAAGAGTTGTCTCTAGTGCTTACCCCACTTCCTCACCTTACATTCACCCTTCAACCCACTTTAATTAGCTTCTGCTTTTACCACTTCATCGAGATTGCTTGTGTCAAAGTCACCAACGACCTCCGTGTTGCCAAAATCCAGTGGTCACTTTTCAGTTCTCACCTTAGTTGACTTCCTCTCTTAGTTCCCTCCCTCCCTTTCTTCTTCCCTCCTTGACTTCTTCCCTCCTTCCCTCCCTCTAGTCCAATGGCTAGTATCTCTCAGTTTTCCTTGCTTGCTCCTACTTCTTTTGTTAGTCTGTTAATGTTAGAGTTCTCAGGGCGGGCTGGGGGAGTCTACATTTCTCTGATTCTTAAATCAAGTCCCTGAAAACAGACTCTGAGATGGAGAATTGCATACACCATGTGTATTGAAGAATCTTCTTGGTAGATATTCCTGTAAGGCAGTATAGAAGGCTGAGGGAGCAAACCAGAAATGTGGTTGGAACTGAGACCTCAGCCAATCATATGGGGAGTCCTGGAGCTGAGACATCACTTCAGAGTTGTCCCAAATATCCTCAGAGGATAGAGGGCTGTGCCTTTCTAACTTTGCATCAGCCAGTCATTGGCCATGGCTGTCTCCTGGGAGGGGCAAATCCTAGGTGAGGCATTTCCCATGGTCAAGGGCTGTGCCTTGGGATTGGCACAGCTGTCAGCCATGAGAAGACTTTATTCCTAGCAGCTTTTCATTGTGTCAGCAATGAAAGAGGATCTGGGTGGAGCACCACAGTATCTAATACAGCCTATATGCTCTCATTAAGAGATCTTATTGGCTTAAGTACAATATATAGAAAATGACTCTAAAATTGATATTGCAAGTCCTGCCATTTTCACTGAGCTCCAGACTCTCATGGACAACTACTAATAAGTATTTCAAATTTAGCAGAGTTCAAACAGGAATGTTCATTGCAACCTGCCCCACACTGTACCCATGCAACATGTTTCTCTCCCAGTTTTCCCCATCTTAGTATATGGCAGCATCATAAATCCAGCTGTTAAGACAAAAATTTAGGAGTCACTTTTCTTTCTTCTTCTACATCCAAACCCATTAGCAAGTTCTCTTTGGCTTCACTTTCAAATATATTCTCCATCTATTTACTTTTTTTATGTGTACTGCTACCATGCTAGGCCAAGCTATAATCATCTCTCAGCTGAACTACTCAATTAGTCTTCTCACTGGGGTCCTTGATACTGATCTTATAATGCTGCAGACATTTTGCTACAAAGCACCAGAACTATCTTTCTAAAATTTATACCTGATTATGATATTTCTCTGATTAAAATCTTATTGTCCCTTCCTTTAGTTCTTAGAATAAAATGAAACTCATACCATAGTCCAAAAAAGTTCTAATATCCAGCCTTCTTTTTTCTTCCTTGAATATGCTAAAGTATTTCCCCCTAGGGCCTATGCACTTGATGTTCTCTCTGCCTGGAATGTTTTGCTCCTAAATTTTCACAGGATTTTTCCAAGACCGGTTGCTTACAGTTGTGTAAGTTGTGCAATGCACGACTATGGGGGCACCATTCCCTTCATGGTCACTGTGGATTTGTACGATTATGGTAATGTTTCTGAGGATCACAGTAAAGTGTCTTGAAGAAGGGGAACATTTTTCTATTTCACACCAAGTCAACATATGGGCTAGCAGAGAGGGGGACTGCAGACAGCTGGAGCTGGCTGGCTCTTGCTTGTCCATCAGGTCTCAGCTCAAACTTTCCAACCTTTCCAACTCCCCAAACTTTCTCAACCTTCCAATCTGTACACCTATTTTCCTGTTCAACCTCCATCACACATGCCTATTTTATTTTCTTAATGTATTTATGACCTTCTGGAACTATGCTGTTTATATATTTATTTACTTTTATAATTTTTGGTCTCTTTTCTGGAAATCACAAGGACAGGGATTTTGGCTGTTTTGTTCCCTATTCTATTTCCAACAAACAAGCTGGGGTCTGGAACACAGTAGGCACCAAGTAGATGCTTTTAAAATAAAATAATTTATTGTCTAAGTGTATTGCTACAGCTAAGAAAACTGACCACATAGACCAAACTGAGGGGTGGGTCAGTAGGATCAGTTTTGTGAAAAAAACAAAGGACATTAGATGAGATATTCCTCTTAATGTGTTTTCCAAAACTAATACTGAGTTGTTGGATGTTAAAAAGATGACACTGATCAAGAAAATGCTGTGCTTCATTGACTCTGCTTAAAGAAGCACAAAAATTTGTATAACCCAAACCATTAAAATAAATGTCCTAATTACATAAAGAATTCACTCATCTAAAACATCAAATTGTCCAACAATAATGGAACAGAAAGTGATGTCACCAGTGAAAAGGTCATGAGTTGTTAAATTAGTTAAATCTAGTGCTCTTCATATATCGAATGGGATAGACCAACAAATACACATAAAATCAAACCAGTAGGAATATAAAAACTATAGTATACTTGAGCAGAAGCCAAAACAGGAAAGCCAAAGAGGGAAAGATGACAGGAGACAAAATAGAAAGTTGACTCTTTGAGGATGACTTAACTGAAGGTAGGTATTTATCAACTTGAATGGCAGTTGGTAAAAGAACAATGGTTCTGGTTGTTCAAACAGAAGGCTAGCATAGACTAATTTTGAGTTAAATTACAAATGAATTTTTGGAAGTCTACTTACAGTCAATAGTTGAAGCGTGAGTTAGGGGTGAGGCTGAAGAAAGACATTACTATCCAAGGAAAACATGAGCAAAGTCAAGAAGGCTGGCATAACAACTAATTTTCTACCAAAATAATTTATTTCATGTCATGAGGCACTGTGCTGGGCACAGAGAAAACACTCCATAAGTATTTGATAACTTAGTGAATGATGGACTGATTAAATGAATACCAAATGGACTAAACTATTGAGGATGTTAATTTCTGTTTTCAAACTAGACAGAAAACTGGGAAAGGGAAAGAAAAGTGTGAAAAATCAGAGAAACGTCAACAAATTTTCATGAGTTTTTAACCTCTGTCTTCACAGAAACTGCTCAACTCATATAAGAAGAGTGAGTTCCATCTGTCATAAGAAAGCAAGGTAGATTGAAGGGACATGGGAATGGTGGTAGGCAACTTTCGCAAACTAGGAATTGAAATTAACAGAGTCTAACGACAAGAGTAAGGAGCCTTGGTGATGCAGTTGTTAAAGAGCTGGGCTGCTAACTGACAGGTTGGTAGTTCAAACCCACCAGCCACTCCGTGGAAGAAAGATGTCACAGTCTGCTTCTGTAAAGATTTACACCCCTGGAAACTCTATGGGGGCAGTTCTGCTCTGTCCTATATTGTCCCTATGTGTCAGAATCGACTTGATGGCAATGGGTGGGTAATGACAAGCATTATATGGTGCTTAAGGAATTGGAAGCTATTTTCCTGTATTAATTTTGACAACTTATGGAATAATAAGGCAGTTCCTAAAAGTAAAGGTAAAGTTAAAAGCTCCTTCTAGCAAAGTTTTACTATGCATTCAGTTTTACTACGGTACTAGGACATACAGTAGAACAAGCTATCAAGTAATACATTCACAATCACCTAGAACAATGCAAAGACCTGAGTAGAGACCTACAAGACTAGTTGGATCCTGAGTGAATTTTTTTCTCTTTAAAATACATGCATGTATGCATATCAAAATGCTTGGGGAAAAAAAAGATTAAAAGAGTGAGTAAATCAGACTTGAGCGTTAAAAGCCCTATATACAGATCCTCATCTGTTCACATTTCCCTCAATTTGCTGCCGTGTTCGGCATGTTTTCCCTTTGGGGAGTGTATAATTTACCTGCTTTTGTCATCACTCATGTGAAACACCGTAGTAGAAATCAGCTTCATGTCCAAATAAAACTCCATTCTGGATTATTCTCTGAGCATACAGACTTGGGACCACTGTCTATCTGCCGGATTGTTGAGAAGTGTGAGAGCCACACTCAAAGAGAATCTGACAACTCAGCTGGGGAGACGAAAGATGAAAAGTTCACAGAACAAAATCTAAAATTCTGGCTGGCAGGTAGATGGGCAATGAACTAAGAAGTCTTACTAAACAGATCTTGCCCCACCTGCCGGGCACATTCAGCACATCGTCTGTGTGAGACAAGTTTTTGGAACTGTCTTAAACAAACAGATTTACAAGAAAACAAACAAACAAAAAAATTAACAGCCATAGTCTCCACTCTTTTACCCTGCTGCATGCACACATAAAAGAAATCCTAAAGGGATAGTTTTTTTTAATTGTGCTTTAGGTAAAAGTTTACAGCTCAAGTTAATTTCTCATACAAAAATTTATACACATATTGTTATGCTGACACTAACTGCAATCCCTATTATGTGACAGCACACTCCCCTTTTCCACCCCAGGTTTCCTGTGTCCATCTAACCAGCTCCTGTCCCTTTCTGCCTTCTCATTCTGCCTCCGGACAGGAGCTGCTCATTTGGTCTCGTGTATCCGTTTGAATTAAGAAGCACACTGTTCATGAATATTATTTAATGTTTTATAGTCCAGTCTAATCTTTGTCTGAAGAGTGGGCTTTGGGAACAGTTTCAGTTCTAGGTTAACACAGCGTCCAGGGGCCATGGTTTCGAGGATTCCTCCAGTCTTAGTCAGGCCATTAAATCTGGTCTTTTTACATGAATTTGAGTTCTGCACCCCACCTTTCTCCTGCCCCATCAGGGACTCTCTGTTGTGTTCCCTGTCAGGGCGGTCATTGGTGGTAGCTGGGCACCATCTAGTTCTTCTGGTTTCAGGCTGATGGAGCCTCTGGTTTATGTGGCCCTTTTGTCTCTTGGGGTAATATTTTCCTTGTGTCTTTGGTGTTCTCCATTCTCTAAAGGGATACTTTCTGTGTGTGGTTCTCATGTTGTTGATATTAGCTGCTGTTGAGTCACCCCAACTCATGGCCACCCCAACTCATGGCTACCCCATGTGTTGCATAGTAGAACTGCTCCACAGGGTTTTCTTGGCTATAATCTTTAGGAAGAAGTTTGCTGGGTCTGTCTTCCAAGGAGCTGTTGGGTGGGTTAGAACCACCAACCTTTCAGTTAGCAACTTATTGCAAATTGCTTGAGCCAAATTAAGGAATTAAAAAAATATATTTTCCTTGGACTTGCATGGCATGTGAAAGAAGGAGCAATGCAACACCCTGTCTGCTCTCTGTCCCTGTTTCTTTATCTTGGGTTCCTGTGACGGGCTAACGGTGTCAATGTTTAGTGCTCTGATCCTCTTTTTCTGAAACCAAAGTATTTTGTTGTTGTTAGGTGCTGTCAAGTTGGTTCTGACTCATAGCAACCCTATGTGCACCAGAATGAGACACTGCCCCATTTGCATCATCCTCACAATCATTGCTATGCTTGAGCCCATTGTTGCAACCACTGTGTCAATCCATCTCATTGAGGGTCTTCCTCCCTTTCGCTGACCCTCTACTTTACCAAAATATTATGTACTCACGTTACAACAAAACACCTGTCTATCAAAGCACAGGGCAAGCTTCCATAGCCCAAATCCCAGATTAAACAACAATACGTCCATTTACTTATTTCCAGAACCAAGAAATAGTTCAAAGTGTTTAAAAACCAATCAGTTTTTAAGCCTACCACTCACATTTTACTGGTAAAAGGAAAACTCATAGATGATTAAAACAACTTTAAAAATCCATTTAGCTGTCTATCTAAAACTTGAAATCCAAACAATATATTAAAACTTTAAAAAAAATAAAATAAAATAAAATAGAACTAACTGAATTCCTTCTGCGAATAACTAACTAAACATAGTGAAGAGTGCCTTGAAGTATTAGTGCAGGCCACAGCCAAGGAAACATCCTCTATCTGTAGAATCAGTGATCTTTAGCTCCAAAACCAGTTGCCGCAGAGTTAACTCTGACTTATGGACACCCCATGTGTGTCAGAGTAGACATGTGCTCCAAAGGGTTTTCAATGGCTGATTTTGCAGAAGTAGATCACCAAGTCTTTCTTCTGAGATGCCTCCGGGTGGACTCAAACCGCAGGTTTGAACTGGGCCTGTAAGCCCTTTGTATCACCCAGGCACTCTGTTCTCTTAGGGCTTTTCAAACTTTACCAAAACCAAACTCATTGCCACTGAGTCAATTCTGACTCATAGCAACCCTATAGGACAGAGTAGAACTGCCCACAGGGTTTCCAAGGAGCAGCTGGTGGATTCGATCTGCCGACCTTTTGGTTAGTAGCCTGAGCTCTTAACCACTGTGCGACCAGGGTCCCTCTCAAACTTTAGGGGGATCACATACATCCCCTGGGGATCTTGTTAAAATGCAGATTCTAAGTCAGCAGGTCTTGAGTGGGGCTGATTTGGGCATTTCTACTAGCACTCAGGCAATGCCGGAGACAAGATTTCCTGGACTATACTATGGATTAGCTCATGCTCATTATGAGATCAACTGTCATCTGGCTCAAGCTGGGTCATTAGGAAACTTTTTTGTCATTTTGTTGACCATTATATCCCCATTACAGAAGCCCTGGTGGAGTAGTGGTTAAAGTAATCAGCTGCTAGCCAAAAGGTCAGCAGTTCAAAACCACCAGAGGTTTCGAGGGAAAAAGATGTGGCAGTCTGCTTCTGTAAAGACTGCAGCCTTGGAAACCCTATAGGGTCATTATAAGTCTGAATCATATTCCCATTAAAGTAACACTGTCTTCCATAGTATCTTTTTTTAAAAAAAATCATTTGTAGATGTGATAAGAGATTTCTTTATGAGTCTTAAGACCCTGAGTTCAAATATTGGCTCCGAACTACGTGACCTTAAGCAAATCACATAACCTTGCTTAGATTAAATTTCATCATCTGCAAAATACTTGTAATAGTAATCTGCTGCTTACGGTTGATGTAAAGAATAAATGAGATAATGAGTGGAAATGGCCTAATAAAGTGCCTGGAATACAGCAAGTGACGTAGCCAAGTGTCCAATAAATGTTTGTTGTTATCGTTCTGCTACCGCTGTTGCTATTATTACGATGAACATAATGAGGATGTTGATGATCCTGCTGCTGTTGTTACCGTCTCCTGTTGGAGACTGAGGGAGCCAATAAATATTAGTCTCTTCTCCACCTTCTGAGTTTGTAACTGAGTGAAAAATAAAAGTGAAACAGACAGATGGAGATCAAATATCACTTTCTCTTTGATGAAGCCGAATTGGAGAATGGCTTGGGACGGAAGTTAAACACGTTTCCTAATACTCCAAAATTAAAATTTGCCCCCCTCCAAACTGCAACTCTCCCCCTAGTAGGGGCAAAGTTTTCCCTAGTAAGCCTACTGCATGGTTGAGCTGAGAATACATGGCTACCTGAAGGAGAGGTTCCCCTGAAACACCCCCCAAAACCCACTGACATATACATGCTCCTCCTAACTTCACCAGTCAGCGAGGCTGCTCCTTCAGCCAAGGAGAGGAACTGCGAGGCCAGTGGGGAGAGACGGGAGCAGCTTTCTGGCAGAAATCCCCTCATGGAAACACAAAATGGGAGGAACATAAGCTCCTCCAGTGTTGCTTACCAGACCGTGTCCCATTCTTATGTTGGATGTTCTGGTAAGAATTGGGCCATCGTAAGTGAAATTTTGATGCAGTTCTGTTTTAACTGCCAACTTCAGTGTCAGGTAATTTTATAGACATTGCTTCAGTCAATCTCACAAAAGTTACATAAGTATTATTGTCTCCATTATTATATATATGAAGGAAATAAACTTGGAGATTTCACATCCGATATCGAGGTGTAAGGGAAACTAAGACTCACAGGAGCTCTCTACTAAGCCACTTACTATATTCAAAGGGAGAGAAATTATAACTGGACCCTTGAAATCTGAGTACTGTTTCAAGGCGTAGTGCAGAAACAGAAAACCCATGTTTTGACTTTGAATGAAGTTGTTCTTGCTTATAGCATCTCTTCTACATGCAGGAAAAAGAATTTTCAAGTCGCTGTGAAGACTGCTGTCAATTTTTCTAAAAATCAGTCTTATACTGGCAAATATAAAACTTTGGAATGTCTTTCTCTTTCCCATCTTCCAGGTTTCAGATTTAAAGCAATCTCCTCTGAGAGTTCTTCATCGACCATCTAATTTAAAATAGGTTCCCCGTAATTCTGCCATGGCACACCATATTTTTCCTTCATGGTACTTATCATGATTTGTAATTAGATATTTATTAACTTTTTAGATGTTTGATGTATGTTTTTCCCAGGAGACCGTAAAAGCAGGAGCCATACTTTTAGTTCACTATCATACACCCCTTCTGGAATACAATAAGCACTCTATTTGTTGAATGGATGAATGAATGATTTAATATTGATTTAGTGAATGAGTAAAGATCACCCAGATCCAAGATCACTGTAAAAAAAATGTAAGGACTAGAAAAGACCACTGAAATGTAGGTCAAAGTACTCACTGTTTAGAGAATACTTCAGGTCTAAGTTTCCCGATTTTCATTATGACATCATAAATCATGCTTTCCACTTTCTTGGCTTCTCACCCTCTTCACCCTATCTGTAATGCCAAATCCTTCCAGTTTTTTTTTTTAAATAAAAATATCTCCATTCTTTTCCATTTTGGTTGAAATGTCCCACCTGCATGGCTTCTCACAAACTTCTTTTCAGTTCTCCATACACATCTGGGGCATCGAGGTCTTTGCACCGGCTGTCCCCTCTGCCTGGTCACACTTCCTCCAGACGCCTGCACGGCTTCCTCCTTCTTTTCCTTCAAAAACCCAAATCCATTGCTGTTGAGTCGATTCCAACTCATAGCGACCCTACAGGACAGTGTAGAACTGCCCCATAGGGTTTCCAAGGAGTGGCTGGTGGATTCGAACTGCCGACCTTTTGGTTACCAGCTGTAGTTGTCACCACAGTGAATTCTACACCAACCCGCCCATTTAACATTTCAAACTCTTCCTCTTCTCAGCACTCTCTATCAATCTTAGCTGGTTTTATTTTTCTCCATAGCACTAAAACCTTTCTGCAATGCAGTATATTTATTTATACTGTTTATTATCTGAGTACCTCCACTAGGATGTAAATTCCATAAAGGCAGTGGTTTTTTTTTTTTCTATCTACTATCTACTATAGCCCCAGCACCTAAAGTAAGCAGCAAATAGCTCAATGTATTTGTTTTTAATAAATAAATTTATAAAATTGCTACAAAAAACTCCCAATAATTTAAGAGCAGGGACTTTGTCCTCTGGAGCTTTTATAAATCCATAAGAGAATGATAGGCACAGAGAAAGTACTCATACTTCTATTTTAACTGTTTATAGGATTCAATTAAAAGCCAACGTGACAATACAGGGAATGCAACTTTAACCAAATATTTAAACTTATAATAAAAAGTTCAATTCATTTGAATTTGCCACGTATTTATTAAGCACCTACCAAGTGCCAGGGCCTGGGCAATATTCTGAATAAACCATAGTAAGATGCTACCCTTGTCTTCTTGTAGCTTATAGTCTTGTGTAGAATCTGGTCAAGAAAACATACCATGGTGTGATTGATACAGTAATGTGTCAAGTGTAGGGTGCTATGAGAATCATCATCTGCAGGTGTGGAAACCAAAACTTAGAGACGTTGATGTATTATGTGTAGTTAATGAAAATAAGTAGAGCCCCAAAGTTTCTTGACAGATATATGCAACTGTTCAATTCAATATTTGTTGAATGCCTTCTATTCTCATAACTCCCTGTGCTAAGGGCTGAGAACAAAACTATGAATGAGATAGAGACCATCAAGAGGCTTAAAATCTAGTGGAAGAGATACTTTGTCCTCCTTTTCCTTTTTTAAACTCATATGACTTCCATGATATTGAACATTCCTGATTCCAGCTTACTTTCCTGAAGAAAATATCTTTATTCCCTTCATTGACACTTATGGTCATTTCTCAGAATAGAGGTGTTCTTTAAATCTATGTCCTTGGCTCTCTCCCTTGATCTCTGGAAGTTCTCTGCTACACCAATGACTTGAATTCTTCAGATGGCAATGTTTGGAGTCATGTACAATCAATCTCTCTTTCTGCCTTCCGTATTTGACTCATCTGCATATCATGTAAGAAGTCTTCAAATATGGGTCCCCAGTGAGCCATGCCTCTTGGTAGTCATACCCTTGTGTCGTTCCCTCTCCTTGAATCTTGCCAGTTTTGTGACTAGGGTTAGTGTGAGGATTAAATGAAATAATTCGTGCAAAGTGATTAACACAAGGACTTGCAAATTTTTAGGTTTTATTTCTCATCCCATTTTTCATAATTGTCTCAGAAATAACAATTCACATTTATGCAATATGTTACTATTTTAAAACATGCCATCACAGGTATCAACACATGCCCTTTTTACAGAGTAGACACCAAAGCTGAGAGAGGTTAAGTGACTTCCCCAATATCTCTTACAGAGTTAAATGGTGAAAAGGGTTCTGGAGCTACTGTCTTTTGACATCATATACCACTGCCAGGTAGTTAAGGCAGGTGTCCTATTGCCTCTTTATTCTTCCTCGTGATTTGCTTGTCTTCATTGTTTCAGATTCATCTCAAGCTGTCATCTTTTTGCAGGAAAATTGCCTTCATTCCAACATACAATTGTTACTAGACAGCCTCTCCACTGATACAGGTCAGCTTATTTGACTCTTAATCACATGACTCATCACACTGTATTTTGAGTTTTCCCCATTAGCTGAAAGCCCCTAACCACCAGAGTTTTGTCTTTTTTCAATCAGTGACCTCGGTGACTCACACAGTGCCTGATGCCCCAGGGGTGCTTCATGTATGTTTGCCTAATGAATGAATAAATCAGTGCAGAGCTTTTGGACTTGAGTTAGCCAGATGTGGAGTCAGTTTCCTTCTTCACCTCACATTAGACACAGGATCTGACCCCGTCTGACATCACAGTGACCCTCTGTAAGTGTTGTTACACTCGATCAACAATGGTCTTGCCGGAAAGATGGTTTTGTTTCTTTCACATTCCATTTTCTGATCATTGGTTTTATTGTGTAATTTTCACTGTCCAACATATATTGAAAAGGTCAGACACTTGGAGTTCTGCAAGTCGAATGCTACAAGCAAAGAAACGGTTCCAAACTAAATGTCAGAATCTCTGGAGTCAAGGGCTAGTAAGAATGAAGAGGAACAGTCAAGTTCTCAGAGGATTACAGGACCCCTTGGTACAAAGTTCACTCAGTAAAACCCCAGAAACGGTGGACCAGCAGCAAGGTTAGCGGTCAGCTCAGACTTGGAGGAAATGTGTCTATGAAGACTTAAAGTGTACAATTCAAAGACTTTGCCCATAAAGTTTTATTCTATTTATTTTTTCCTTCCTCATTCTCTGCTCTTTTAGGACTTAGCTTCTAAAATCCTCTCCCAGAGCACTCTGCATCTCCATATATCCGTGCCATTCAGCCTGGTAGCAGACGTGGGCACATGTGGATCTTACCTTCCTTACTAGACTGCAAACTCCTCACAAGGAGGAATGCATTTTATTTGTCATATTGCCCTTTCTGGTGCAATTTTAACAATAATAGCGATGCTACAAATGTCTAATAAATTTTGTACCAAAAAAACAAAAACCAAACCCACTGTCATCGAGTCGATTCTGACTCATAGCGATCCTAAACGAAAGAGTAGAACTGCTCCAAGGGGTTTCCAAGGAGCGGCTGGTGGATTTCAACTGCTAACTTTTGGTTAGCAGCCTGAGCTGTTAACCAGTGCACCACCAGGGTAGGGGCCCCTTAAAGGTCTTTTTTTATTTTAGCCTGCAAAGTAGTTTAAGGTAGAAGTTTGTTTAGTTATCCTTTCAGAAAAAATGTCTACCTATTTTTTTTTTTGAAATTTTGAATTATATTCTTTTTCTCTCTTAATTAAAATTTTGTCACATTACAACTTCTTCTTTGTTCTTTTGTTATTAGTGGTGGCAATGTGTGTGTCAGTCTGTGTGTCTATGCATGAAAACAAAACCTCCTTTAGCTTTTGCTCATAGCACATGCTCCGATTATTTATGTATTCTGCGTGTGCATGTGTGAAGATGTCTTCCCAAGACCACCCTTACAATGTCTTTGTTGTCACTTATTTCCACCCAAAATATAGCTAATTGTTTGGTTTATATGGTGCCTTTCATAGGAGATATTTTAATATATGCATTTTTATTCAGACAATAAAGCTGAATGGCAGGCATGAAATTCAGGATTTTTTTTTTTCCTATCTGACCATATTTGCATACTACTCACTTTCTCAGTCAGGTAGACAGTGAAGGGCCCACTACCTTAAGATCTTACCTCAAAATTGCAGTTGAAAATCAGTGACAAATAACTTTCAAGAAAAGTGTTAAAAAACATCTCTCTCAATAATACTGACTCAAACACTTTTCATATTCAACATAAAATATTTTTACAGTTTTTTATCAGTTCAAAATATCAAGCTTGCTAATTACTTTGATGTCTGAGCTTCAAGACTTACACATTAATACAAGACACAATAATATCAATTTTCATATCATTGAAAATAACACCTGAATAAGTAAATTTTTATATACCTATCTTCTTTTATTAAACTGTGATTTATTTCAAATTTCTAAGCTAAAATCCATTCCCTCTGACACTACTGATTGTTGTTGTGGGGTGGCATCCAGTTGATTCCAATTCATAGTGACCACGTGACAGAGTAGAACTACCTCATAGGGTTTTCTATGCTATATTCTTTATGGGAGCAGATTGCCACGTCTTTCTCCCACAGAGAGGCTGGGTGGCTTCCAACCTACCACCTTTTGGTTACCAGCTGAGCACTTAACCGCTGGGCCACTACTGACTACAAAGTGCTTTTTTTTTAATGAAAGACTGTCTTAAAAAAAAAAAAAACCTGTTGCAGTCGAGTTGACTCCGACTCACAGCGACCCTGTAGGACCGAGCAGAACTGCCCCATAGGGTTTCCAAGGGGGGGATGGTGGATTCAAACTGCCCACCTTTTGGTTAGCAGCCGAGCTCTTGACTGCTACACCGCCAGGGCTCCAAGACTGTATAAGACTGTCTTCAAAATAAGGACATTTAGTTTGCCAAAGTATTTACAGGATTAGAGGGGAAACAAAGTTTGCTAAAGTACTTACAGATTCAGAGAAAAATTGTGTGTGTATTTGTATAAGAAAATAGATAATTTTTACAGATGAGGAAAATGAAGAGCTGAACTTAGGAGATTTGCCCCATTTTATTACAGAATCTGGGTTAGGAGACAGTTCTTCACACTCAGTGGTCAGAGGGTCTTAGTCCAGATTGCCTGTGTGCCTCGCTACGATATATTTTTTCTATGATACATACACATTGAACACTGCACTACATACTTTCTTCACCACGACCCTGTTATTAAGAGGTCTGTGCACTTTCAAACACAGTTTAGGGTGAATCCTAAGTCAACCAGTTACAAGCTATGACTGGGAATTTACTTAATCTGCTTCATCTTCAGTTTTCTTACACGTAATATAGAATTACTCCAAGGATTAAATCACATACTGTTTGTAAATTGCCTACTGTGGTGACTATAACTTCACTTGTTTCAAAAAAATTGTACTTTACCTCGATAACCTTCCTTCTCTTGCCACTGCGTTAAGCTTTCCATTAAGGCTTTGTTATTTATATTTTAAAAAATAACTGTGAAGTCAATACAGCACTTGTTTTCCCTTCTTAAACTGACATTATTATGCCCTAAAGGCAGGTCGCTTATACTTGTGAAGAATAGGTATGATGCTAACGGAAGTAGTGTCCTTACAAAAATAGAGCCACTGGGGGGACTTAAACTAAAGAAGCAGAAAAATCTAAGAATCAGGTAATTTTTATGGGATTACACAATTCAGATAAAGCGATTTGTAGATTATAAAGGGCTGTACAATACTACATATTCCTTTCTTGTGGATAAGAATGTACGTATTCCACACACACACAACTAAAGTAGAATATCCAGCTCATCGTAAGTGTTGATTACTCGTAAGAGCTAACTTTTATTGAACATTATTACATGAAAAAACCCATTACCGTCAAGTCTTTTCCAACTCACAGTGACCCTGTAGGACAGAACAGAACTTCTCCATAAGGTTTCTAAGGAATTGTTGGTGGATTCAAACTGCCCACCTTTTGGTTACCAGCCGAGCTCTTAACCACTGTATCACCAGGGCTCCCTACTACTTGATAGATACTTTAATTTCATTAACCTTGCTTGCAGATTCAACCTTAAATTGAACCTGAAGTCACAGTTCTCAGAGCTGATCTGAGTTTTAGATCTCCTGCCGCCAGATGGCGGTAACCGTCACAGCCGAGCCAGGCTGCCTTCTGACGCAGTGACTAACACACTGTTTTCCTCTGGAAGCTGAGATGTTGCCTCTGATCAAGGCTGACTGATTTAACTGCCAAACTTTTATTATCTTATCACTTAACTCTTTAAAACTTATTTAATATTAAACATAACAGTCATGTCATCAACTCCCCCTGCATATTATATTTAGCAATAAAAGCAATATCTACTAATTTGGTCTCAGTTTTCATTATGCTGCTTGTCTTTTTATTAAGTTATTCATTTATTTTAGCATTCAGTTATTCTCTATCACAGAGTCAGTCCTAGTCTACCTACTTTGGCTCTTCAAGCCAATGAAACGGAAGATTTTAGTTTGCTGTTTCAACGTCCTTTTTCATATTGTTGATTCTTTCTTTCACAAGAGACTAAATGGAAGAAGAAATAGCTACTTAGCGTTATGTTGACCCTAACATCATAGAAATACTCCTACTGTCTGTCTTTCCCCTAATTAAGAGAAAGTAAAATCTTACTTTACTCTGTTTAATTTTCCTCCTTTCAATAGCTTTTGGCATCTTTATCCAGGACTAGTTATGTCTGGATTTGCTAATAGTACTTGTTATATTACCTTACAAGCTGATATTATTAGTAGTGCTTGGTAATTAAATCACTGAATCTTTACTGTGGACATTAAGATGCCTAAGTTTGAATCTTTTCTCTACCTGTTCCTATATATGTCGTCTTGGATAATTTATCTAACCTTTCTGTGCCTTAATTTCCTTATCTGTAATATGAGAATAATAACAGTGCCTCCTTCATGGCGAGGCTGTAAAGACTAAATGCATTAATACATAGCAAAAACATCTTTAACAGCATTTCAGCTGTTAGCACCACGAATCTCTACATATGTGTGTTACTGTCCCAAATGAAAGGAGCCCTGACGGCACAATGGTTAAGCGACCAGGTGCTAACCCAAAGGTCGGCAGTTCAAATCCACCCAGCAGCTCTGCAGGAGAAAAGATCTGGCAATATGTTCCCGTAAAGATTACAGCCCTTCTAGGTTTTCTAACCGTATGGGGCAGTCCTACTCTGTCATATAGGGTCACTGGGAATTGGAATCAACTCAACGGCACTCAACAACAACAACAATACTAAATGAAAGGACAGGAAAACAAGCCGACATACTGATCTGCAATGGTAGGAAAAATACATAACCTTTGTATAATAATTAACTCTATTCTGTAAAAAACACATCGGTTGTCATCGAATTGATTCTGACTTATGGTGACCCCATGCATGTCAGAGTAGAACTGTGCTCCATAGGGTTTTTAATGGCTGATTTTTCAGAAGCAGATCACCAGGACTTTCTTCCAAATTACCTCTGGGTTGACTTGAACCATCAACTTTTGGGTAAGCAGCCAAGCACATTAACTATTTACACCACCTAGGGGTTGTCATTTCATGTACAGGGTTTAAATTCTTAAAGAACCTGAACCTCTAAACAAAATAGAATATTTAAGGCAAAATGTAAATTGCTTGAACATTGACTGTGGTATAACCTTGAGACACGGAAAAAAATTATCAACATGTAAAAGTTCAAAGGTTTTCTTCTTTTCTCTCCTTTCAAAAGGAATTCCAGGTTTGCCATTCAATTTAATGCCCTTCCTCATCATCTGAGGATTTGGTCTTTGCCAGATTGGTTCCAGAACTTTTATGCAGAATCGTGAAACTGGAAGGGGGGGTGGGAGGGTTTATGCGTGTGTGTGTGTGTGCGCGCGTGTGTGTGTGCATGTGTGTGTGCGTGTGCGTGTGTGCGTGTGTGTCATGTCTGTGTGTGTGTGCATGCGTGTGTGTGATGTCTGTGTGTGTGTGATGTCTGTGTGTGTGTGTGTCATGTCTGTGTGTGTGCGTGTGTGCGTGTGCGTGTGTGTGTGCGTGTGTGCGTGTGTGTGTGTGTGTGCATCACAGAGAGACAAATGAATAGAAGAAAGCACAAGAACCAAACGGGCGGGGCTTTGAGTGGCTTGTGGTAACAAGTAGAGAATGAAGAAAAAAACAAAAAAGAGGGTGAAAGGTTTGGCTATAGTTACGCAGGGTAAAAGACTGGAAAGCAAGATAAATAGGGCAGGGGAAATCCTGAAGAGTTTTTAAAGTACTATGAAATGCCTCCCACCCTTGGACTGTTCTAAGACAGTCAAATAAAGTACATGATTGTTAGCCATGTTTCTTTGAGTGCAGTACAACTCGTAGGCTGTACTATGAAGGTTCTAGCCTATGTTGGTTTATATTCTTATTAATTTAAGCAGAGAAGTTAATGGAATTTATTTATTTGGAGTTGTTTCATGCATTTTGGAAATTGTGGTAGACTGAATAAGCCCATTACTGGTTGCTCTCGAGTCAATTCAGACTCATAGTGACCCTATAGGGCAGAGTAGAACTGCCCCATAGGGTTGCCAAGGAGCACCTGGTGGATTCGAACTGCTGACCTTTTGGTTAGCAGTCGAACTCTTAACCACCACGCCATCAGGGTTTCCAGACAGAATAAGGGCTCCACAAAGTTGTCCACATCTTAATCCCTGGAAGCTGTCAGTATGTTAACTTATCTGGCAAAAGGGACTTTGCAGATGTGATCCAGTTTATGATCTTGAGATAAGGAAATTATTCTGGATTATCCTTGTGGGTCCAGTGTAATTACAAGGGCCATTATAAGAGAAAAAAGGAGGCAGGAGAGTCCAAGATGGAGACGCGACAATGGAAGCAGACATCAGAGTGAGTTGGGTCCACCTGCCAAGGAATGCAGACAGCCTCTAGCAGCTGGAAAAAGCAAGGAAACAGATTCTCCCCTAAAGCCTCCAGAAGGAACACAGCCCCACGGACCCGTTTTAGACTTCTGAATTCCACAATTAAAAGAAAATAAATTTATATTGCTTTAAGATACTAAACTTGTGGTAATTTGTTACAGCAGCAATAGGAAACTAATACAGAATTCTTAATAAGACTGTAAAAATCCTTATTGAGTACTCACAGATTATTAGCTTGCTATTTGATTTCTCATTTGCTTCTTGAGATCCTTTTCACCAAAACAGAGGCACTGACCTCATCTACGTAAGTAATGGCTATCTTCCACACAAGCTAGAAATTCAAATCCAATTATCAGGGTTGGGAGAGAATTATAACTAAAACAACAGTTATTCTTTATGTTTGCATAATGTTTTAGAATTTTAAGAGCTTTTTTATTATCCACTATGTCTCACTGATTCGTCATCAAAACTTTGTGAAGTAGGAATGTAGGGATATTCGTCCCATTTTTAAATGCACTTACAGACTCATAACTCCTGCAGACTGTCCGTTACTCCCAGCTGTGTTCTTTATTCTATCCTCTATCATTTTGTTTAAACCATTTGGTGACTCAATTATTTTTTCCTTTAAATTTTTTATTGATATTATGTTTTCAGTAATGGAGATAATGCTGAATCATTGAGTATGTCTGAATTTTTGATAGGTAATATGGATTTTGTTTTATGTCTCATTCCACAGATCACACCCTCAGAGTCCACAGGTACATATGTGTACCCCTTGTGAACACAAACTCTACCCCCAGAGTCCAGAGGTACATATATGCACCAAATAAAAAATTTCAAAATTCCTGTTTTTCCTACCAAAAATTCAATGATTCAGCACCACCTCATACAATACCCTGTAAAAACAGTAATTTGTGGCACACACCTCTTTTCTGCATTTCAAACTGTTATAAAGGGTCCTGCCTGCCGCCAGCATGTACTGTCAGTGGGACAGCAGCTTCCCAATAAATCCCAGAGATACAAAAAGTAAGTGGTAGCTATATATACAGCCAGTCCTGAAAGGGTTAACAGATGTAGACGATTTACTAAATGTCCTTGTGACTGAATTTTCATAGAAATTGAACTTTAAAAAAGCTAAACTTTATCTACAGGCAGTTAAGTTTTCTGTAACTCATAATCAAGCTATAATAGTTAACTGAAGATACACAGAAGGAAGTCTAAAACATGTAAAGGTTTCATAGTGTCTTGTCCTAGGGATCTTTCCACATTCTTCTCTCACCACGCTTATACAACCATCAACAAGCTCTATAACTTTTCCTCTTACATGCGCCCGCCTTGACTGTATCCACTTGCCTCCGTCTGCCTCACCATAATACTCCATACCTCAGATAGTGTTGGACTACTGCAGGTTATCTTCTACCACAAAGATGATCTCTTTAAATTCTATTTCCTACCCTGCCTCACACCTTCAACAATGCCTTGCCCCATTGTTCTTAAGATCAAACAAACAAATTCCTTAGGAGATTTAGAAAGAATTACATGACCTAGCTCCTGCTTGTCTCTCCAAGCTCATCTTGTGTCCTCTCTCTCATTATGAACTCCAGATCTCCACTTCATTGGCCTCCTTTTATTTGCTCAATGGAACCTTGCTTGCTCCCTCTTGTATTCCCTGATTTCTTTGCCTGGAACGTACCCTCTCCAACCACTCCAAAGCTAGCTTCTAATCTTTTAGACTTCAACTAAAATCCTTTGAACTCTGCGTATTAGATCAGCAATGCAATGACACTCTATTGCAGTGCCCCCAAATTTTGTAGTGTTTCTAATTATATATTGTGCGATACTTTATTAGAATGGCTAGATTTCATAATATAGCATTTATAGCATATACTTTTATAAAAAAAATTTAAAATGACCCATAATCTCTTTATTGAAGCAACTATGATATTTTTTAAATAAAAGCAATCTATGTAAAATATTAGAAATTTTAGATAGTATTTAGATATACAGGCTAAAAAATAAAAACCTTTCCCATCTCCCAAATTCTTTCCTCAAATCGAATCATTTGAATAATTTCTTTTGACTTTTTCTAGAAAAAGACTAAGCACGTGTGTTTATTTATTAAATGACTATTTGATTTAAATATATATGCCCTCCTAAACTTGATGCTCCATGAGGGCAGGCAATACTTGTGTTATGTTCACTAGTAATATGAAGACAGGTTATATGAAAACCCAAACTTAACAAAAAGCGTGCAGTAATTAGAAATATTACATATTTAGTACAGCTGGAATGCTTCTTAGCAGCAAGGATGGTGAAACTTTATCTCACATACTTTGAACATGTTATCAAGAGGGGCCAATCCTGGGAAAAGGGCATCGTGCTTGGTAAAGTAGATGGTCAGTGAAAAAGAGGAAGTCCCTCAACAAGATGGATTGACACAGTGGCTGCAACAATGTGCTCAAGCATAACAGCCATTGTGAGGATGGTGCAGGACCAGGCAGTGTTTCGTTCTGTTGCATATAGGGTCTCTATGAGTTGGAACTGACTTGAGGGTACCTAACAACAACAACAGTTTTCAAAAAAAAAATCATGAGTGATATAGAATGGCATTTTTTTCTAGTACACTTCTGTGTTGTAGATGATTCAAGGAGAAAATTAGAAGGAAAGAGTAGAGAGCTAAAGTAGCTAAAACCATTATTATTAGAAATCAACCTAAATAATTTCAAATATTATAAATCAACTCCAAAGAGAAATTTGATTGTGTTTCCATTGACTTTTTCAAACAGGAAAAGATGTAGCCATTCTAGTAACACTGCTACAAATCACGAATCAATAAAAATAATAAAAGGCTTTATATGCATTTACAAAATACTTTCATATGGAGGAGATTAGTTAATTCTTATGATTCTAGGAAATGGGAAAAACAATATTTTCCCCTGTTGACAATGACTAACCCAAGGCTCGGGGGAAAACTCATTTAGTAAATGGAAGAGCAGGGATTTAAATTGTTTTCTTATTCCAAGTCCTTTACTTGTCCTGTGTTTCTTGCTGGTTAGCGCAGAGTTGCCCTGACTCATGAGCACTCCATACAGGGGCACATTCCCCAGCAAGCAAGGTAAGCATGGTGTCTCAGTCATCTAGTGCTGCTGTAACAGAAATACCACAAGTGGATGGCTTTAACAAAGGTAAATTTATTCTCTCACGGTCTAGGGGGCTACAAGTCCAAATTCAGGGCATCAGCTCCAGCGGAAGGCTTTCTCTCTGTCGGCTCTGGAGGAAGGCCGTCGTCATTAATCTTCCCTTGGTCGAGGAGCTTCTCAGTGCAGGGACTCTGGGTCCAAAGGACGCACTATGCTCCAGATGCTTCTTTCTTGGTGGTATGAGGTCCCCAACTCTCGCTCACTTCCCTTTCCTTTTACCTCCTGTAAGATAAAAGGTGGTGCAAGCCACGCCCCAGGGAACTTTCCTTTACATTGGATCAGGGATGTGACCTTAGTAAGGGTGTTACAACCCACGCTAATCCTCTTTAACATGATCTAATCTTGCCTCAGTAACCACAGGCAGAGATTAGGATTTACAACTGTTATAGTCATCTAGTGCTGTTGTAATAGAAATACCACAAGTTGGATGGCTTTAACAAAGAGAAATTTATTTCTTCAGAGTAAAGTAGGCTAAAAGTCCAAATTCAGGGCATCAGCTCCACGGGAAGGCTTTCTCTCTCTGTCGGCCTTCTCATCAATCTTCCCCTGGACTAGGAACTTCTCCACACAGTGACCCTAGGTCCAAAGGACACGCTCTGCTCCCACTGCTTCCTTGGTGGTATGAAGTATCCCATCTCCCTGCTGGCTTCTCTCTTTTATATCTCAAGAGATTGCCTCAGGACACAATCCAATCTTATAGATTGAGTCCTGCCTCACTAACACAACTGCCGACCTTCCTCCCTCATTAACATCATAGAGGCAGGATTTATAACATATACGAATATCACACAATACCTGGAATCATGGCCCAGCCAAATTAACACACACATTTTTTGGGGGACATAATTCAATCCATGACAACAACACATAGGCAAATTACAATCACAAAATGAAGGACAACCACACAACACTGGGAATCATGGCCTAACCAAGTTGACACATACTTTTTGGGGACACAATTCAATCCATAACACTGGGCTTACTTGTGTTTACTTCCTAATCAGTAGTGAACAATTTCACATGTTTTTCACCACATCAGATTAAGGTAAACCTATACTTACCTTATTCACTGGGTAATGCATCCCTGTCAGAGATTGTAAATTTGAAAAGCGGCTTTGATTCTGTAGGAAAGTGCTGCGGGTTTGGAAGAGAGACAGATGCCAGCCACACCTAGAAGCAGAATCTTTGATGCAGTGAAAAAATGTGAAATAGTTCACTACAGATGATCTGGTAAGCAAGGTAAGCACGGTGCTTGCCTTGTCTATTGGATAATCCACCCCAGACTCCATGCATAATGGAATGAACCGTCTGGTCCTCCTGCACCATCCCCATGATCGGTTGTGCATTGGCCATAGGGTTTTCGTTGGCTAATTTTTCAGAAGTAGATCACCAGGCATTTCTTCCTAGTCTGTCTTAGTCTGGAAGCTCTGCTGAAATGTATTCAGCATCACAGCAACACATAAGCCTCCACTGACCCGCGGAGGTAAGTGGGGACTGTGGAGGTGGTGCACTGGCTAGGGAATCGAACCCACGTCTCCACATGGAAGACAAGAATTCTACCACTGCTCCCTTTACTAGTTCTACAAGCCTTGATTATACCCCATGCTCACCTGAAAGGAACAGAACTGTCTTTCTGATCAAGTCGCAAAGTACCTATCTTGGTAGATTATTTTGAAACTTAGACTAGAATGCTGGTAATGACAATGTACTCAATAAATAATGATGCTCATTATTATATAAAATACATTTTAATGTTTGCACTAGACGTTTTCTGAATTAGAGGAATCCTATAGTTCCAACTGTGAAGAATGATTCTATAATAAAAAAAAAAGTCCCTAGAAGTTGACCATCATTCCACACCTTCCTTCCTGTTTAGCAGACATGGGTCTTGGAAGCTTGGTCCAGCAGAAGAAGCAGGCCCTGAATGGATTGTGTTTATCAGGATTACTTCATAACCTGGTCAGACAGTTGGCTCAGAGTTGGGCAAGTGACAGGGAGCCAGTACAAGGCATTATTCTGATCAGAGAGATTTATTCAGAAATTAGCTTAGAACCTAACCTGAGCCAATAAGAAACAAAAAGAAGTTCCAGAAGCAGCTTTCTCTTCTACAGGATATTGTCATTTGAGGAGGCAAGGGCTGGTCTCAGAGTATCCTAAGTGACATTTAATTTATGCATTTTATAAGTTGGGGTTTTTGTGTACTGCGTTTTACGGCATGGATCACCTAGATAAATGTTTATTTATGACTACTTAAATTTTCTTTTATTTGAGTTTCAGAGGATTTATAATCAACATACACTGGTATCTTTGTACTACAGATTTAAAAAATATTTCCATATATTTCAAGCTTGCAGTACTTTTTTATAATGAAAATCTCTAGCGTCACACTACCCCATGTAATTCTACGGGCTTGCGCATTTGCAAAGAGCTGAATTGCCATGTAATATTAACCAAAGTGGTATATTCTGCTGTACATTCTATACGTATTTTAGCATTAGACTTTGCTACGCACGCACACACATCCACACACACACACACACACACACACACACACACACGTACACAAATGAAAATCTCTTTCAGAACCAGCCAAAGGACTGCCTCTCTGAAGGCAACACTTCTCATTTAAATACAAAGCAAAGCATATTTTTTTATAAGTTTTTTTGCTCAGATATAACACCCAAGTAGTAAAGTGCCTAAAATAATCTAATGTTAAATTTCCACTCTATGAATTTTTACATATGTATATACTCAGGTTACCGCCAGCACTCTGGAAGGTTCCCTCACTCCGCTCCCCGTAAGCACCAATCGCCCCGCACGGTTACCGCTATTCTGATTCCTATCCCTATCGATTGGTTTTTCCTGTTCTTGAACTGTATATAAAGGGAATCAAACCACATGTACATTTTCATTCAACATAATTTTTGAGATTGATCTGTATTGTTTGTGTCTCAGTAGTTTGTTCTTTTGTATTTGTATGTAGCATTCCACTGAATGAATATACTGTTGACCAAAGAATTGTATGGAAATACGCATATAAAGACGAGCTCACGTTTATGTCGTCCTGTCTGAAGGTTCGTTCGATAGTTACGTTTTTCTGCATCCACATGATAATCATCCTAGTCTGGTAATGTAAATGGAAATACTATGGACTTTCGAGTCAGAGATCTGGGTTTAAGTTCGGTCTGAGCCATTTACTGCTGCATGAAGTTAAGTAAATCACGAAACCTCTTTCAGTCTTTCCAAAATAAATGTATTGATAATGCTACCTAACAGGTATGTTGTAATGATTGGATGAAATAATGTATATAAAATTATTTTTAATAAGAAAGTACCATAAAAGTGACACTTATTGGAAAATTATCTTTTCCTGATGTTAAGAAGACGGTGAGGCAAACCAGAAAGATCTGGGATTTTATCCCCTTTTAGTAGTTGGACATGTCAGTAAAATCTCTTCATGTCTGCACTTTTCACTTCAAAATGGAAATAATATTACCCATGGTCTCTAACTTTAGGGGTAGGGTTTTCTGCAGGAATTAAGATAGGTATGATCCATAAAAACTCTTACTGAAGTTCAAGTTCATGGTGACAGGGATTATTCAGCGTTAAAAGAGAGGCACGATATAATATACTTCCATTATACGTGCCCATTTCTATTTTTTTGCTTAAATAAAATTATAAACATAACTCACTAATCCAAAACATAAAAGAAAAATATCAATAGATGATGAAAAGCAATACAGTTCTGTAGCAATTTTCAATAAAGGTTATACGTAAAATACTACCAAAATTCAACAGCATAAGTCATATTAAATGGTAAAATATCAAGCGCATTGCACTGAGATC
Organism: Trichechus manatus latirostris; assembly: GCF_000243295.1. Classification (NCBI taxonomy): domain Eukaryota; kingdom Metazoa; phylum Chordata; class Mammalia; order Sirenia; family Trichechidae; genus Trichechus; species Trichechus manatus. The sequence continues at coordinate 18,090,735 of NW_004443959.1, read as the reverse complement.
AGGAAAAAGACAGAGATGACCATTATCATCACATGTAGTCAACATTATTTAGGAGGTTCCAGTTAAAATGGTAAGTTAATTGTCCAACATTATGTGTATGAATCGGAGCCCTGGTGGTGCTGTGGCAAAGCATTCTGCTGTTAACCAAAAGGTTAGCAGTTTGAATCTTGAAAACCTTATGGGGCAGTTCTACTCTGTCCTATAGGGTCACTATGAGTTGGAATCAACTTGACAGCAATGAGTTTGGTTTTTTTGTTTGTTTGTTTGATGTGTATAAATATTAAAAGAGGGGATGCTTATCTTTATTTGCAGATGAAGTGATTTAATACCAAGGAAACAGAAGAAACTCTTCTAAGGAATATTAAAATTAGTAGAGAACTTGATAACGGGATTCAAAAAAGTATACTAAAACTAATAGCTCTCTTATATTAGCAGTCACCACATTGAAACAGAAATAGAAAAGAAAACCTAATTCACTATGAAGACAGACATAAATCAGCAGACATAGAACAAGACTTGAATGAATGGAAAGACATATCATACTCCTGAAAGAGAAGAAGCTACTAGAAAGACATCTATATTAACAAATACAATTCAATGTAACAATAGTCTGTTTCCAAGTAGGTCTATGGGTGGAGGGTGGGTAAAATTATTTTAAAGTTCACTTAGAAAAAGAAATAAGTGATATTTGTTAAGCAATAGAGTAAAGTTATCTACTATCAGATATTTAAAACTTACTGTAAATTTAATGTTATTAAAGTCAGTATGGTATTGGTCCAGATATGGAAAAACTAGATCAGCTGAGAAGAATAAAGAACTTAGAAACAGATCCAAATGTATATGGCAAAAAATATGGGCTCAGAATGTCTTTCAGAAGGTCCCAGGGTAGCACAAATCCTTTGGGCTCCATTGCTAACCTAACGGTTGGTGGTTGGAGCTCACCCAGCAGCACCACAGAAGAAAGTCCTGGTGATCTCCTTCCATTAAGATTACAGCCAAGAAAATCCTATGGGGCACTTTTACTCTGTAACACATGGGGTCACCCTGAGTTGGAATCGACCCAACAGCAACAGGTGTTTTATGCCGCTGAGTGAGTAAAGATGGCTTTACTTATGAAGCCTGGCTGCCAAATTGGCAATTCACATGGAAAAAAATAAAGACAGGCCCACATGTTACAACATATATACATATACATTTAAATTGATTAAAGATCTGAATTTCTTAAAGGCTATAAATATATTGGAAAAGCTTTATGAGAATATTATTTTAAGAACTTCTTAAATAACATAAGAAATAAATACGCGGTAAAATGGACAGATTTGACTACAGAAAGTTAAAAATTCATAAGAGGCAAAAGGTACCATAAATATAAGGAGCAGTCAAATGAAATAATTGAGAGAAAATATTTGCAATACATGGGACAGAGCAGAATTGACGTACCCTGAAATATAAAAAGAGATGCTGAAATTTGACAAGGAAAACCACAGCCCTGCAGAGAAAGGGTCAAGAATAGGGGTAGTGAATGACTGAAGTGGAAGTGCAAATAGCCAAAAATATATTCAAAATACTCAGGCTTATTAGCAGTAAGAGAAATGCAGATTAAAACAACATACCATTTGCATCAATGGAATTGGCAAAAATTCACAGAATGGATAACATCCACAGCTGCTGGAAAAAGAATAGATTGTTATTGTTACAGCTTTGTGTGCAGAAACCTGACATTACTGATTAAAATTTTGAATGGTATTGCCATTGACCCAAAAGTCCAATATGTGGGAATCTCTTCTACAGAAACAAAAGCACAGGTGTCTAGGTATATATGTGCAAAGATGTTTATGGTAATGTTTCTGGAGTAGCAAACTATGGGAATCAGGGTAAATGTCTAGCTACAGAGGGGCAATAAAATAAATTAAGGCTAAAATATACCATGGAATATCCTGTTGCTATTAAAAAGAATGAGACACCCACTATATTTTGGCCTGGAGAGATGTCCATGATACATAATTAAGAAAAGGAAGTCGCAGAGAACGTTTATCATATAATGTCATTTTTGACAAGAAAACAATGTTTTCTTTCAACATAGAAACCTTTGTGGCTGGATAAAAGTAAGCGGTTAAACTTTTGATTAGAATGAAGGGAAGGATATTAGCTTTGTCTTTATATGCTCTTGTTTGTTTAGCTTATTATTATCTTATTTTTGAAAATTTTTAAAAGAAATCCAGGCAAAAATACATCTTTAAAGTAGTTTTCATAAATGTATTTATGAAGTCAATCAGAAATTTCAACATAAAAATGCTAAAAAGAAGCCATCAATATTTAAAGGAAAAAAAAGTATTAGCTCTAAATATTTTTTAAAAGCTAAAGAAGTGCGATTTGTGTTGTAAAAGGGTGAGGTAAACGGAGATGAGATGGTGTTTAACAACAGTCTCTGAGGGGGGAACACTTTTCTGGATTTTCTCCCCACCCAAACTATGGAAACTTTGGGTGAACCAAAGGAAAACAAAAGCATTAAAACTGAATGCAGTGACCCACCAAGTACATAAGAGTTCCCAGATGCCTGAGAGGAAAAGACACCGAAAGGTCAATTTATCAACATTAGAATGCACGATGCTTAGCAGACTGAGAGCAAACACTGCTCAACACACAGATGCACATCAATCAAACAGTCTATGCCACAACAGTATTGCAAAAGTATTCTGGTACCTACTAGCTTACAAAAAGCCAACATAAACTTACTCATAATTTGCAGTGCAGATGCCACCTTATCTTTTTAGAATTTCTTTTTTATGAAAGATGACATTTTATTGGTGAAGGATCTACATAGAGAGTTTATTTACTTACTGATTAGATTTAAAACATGGTACCCACTGTGAGCTTTTGGGTATAGAGATACAGAGGTGACAAAGAAGATTAGTAACTCAACGAGAGGCTGTCAGGTTGGCTAATATATGGCTTTAGCCTATGATGTTGGGGGTGAGGTGAGGGAATGGGCAGAATATATTTAATACAAGATGGTTCAGTCTATGGAACCCTGGTGGCGCAGTGGTTAAGAGCTATGGCTGCTAACCAAAAGGTCAGGAGTTGGAATCTACCAGCTACTCCTTGGAAGCCCTATGGGGCAGTTCCACCTGTCCTATAGGGTTTCTATGAAACGGAATCGACTTGATGGCAATGGTTTTTTTTTGGTTTGGCTCAGTCTATTATTGGGCCAACGAGAAAGACTTTGGAAAACAGTGATTTTGAAATTTCATGATCATAATCAGCAATGAAACTAGGTAGCTTCTAACAACCATGGATGCCTAGGGCCATCCAGATTTCCTGAGTGAGAATCTCCTGCAGCATGGCTGGGTAACTCTACTGCCAACTGTTGGTTTAGACCCTGGTTGCTCTGCAGTAGACGCAGGCCCTCTGGATGTGGGATGTAACTCTTAGAACAGCTTATCATCTTTTTGGTAGAGCCCAGGAAAATCACTGGAGCTCCATCTATGTGATATCAAAAAACTAAGTCTACAGAACTATATACACTTAAAATGGAAGTACCTTTAAAACATAATGTAATCAGAAATGGTAAGCATAGCCTGCTGAATGCTTAGCGGGTGTCTTAGTGACCCAGCCTAAAAAATTGATCAGCGCTTTGTGCTCAAAAAAAGTCCTGCCCATCCATAACCTTTTTCCTTTATATTCGATAACAATTATTTTTTCTGAATCATATAATAACAAAAAAAAAAAAAAAAAAAAAAGAAGCAGCAGCATTCTCTCCTCCTCAAGTTCCTCCTATGTGTATTGTTTCCATTTGTGGAAAGAGTATTCACATTTGGAGATGGGAGTATTCACATTTGGAGATGGTGCTTTTTGACTATTTGGGATCATGTCTGGCATGTTAAAATTATCCAGATTATGTTGTTGTTGACTGTTGTGGAGTCAGGCCCTGACTCATGGTGATCCCATGCACAGTGGAATGAAATGCTGCCTGGTTCTGCACCGTCCCCATGATCAATTGTGAATGGGATCATTGTGATCCCTAGAGTTTTCACTGGCTTTTTTCAGAAGCAGATCATGAGTCCTTTCTTCCTAGTCCGTCTTAGCCTGGAAACTTCACTGAAACCTGTTCGGCATCACAGCAACACACAAGCCTCTACTGAGGTGCTGCACATGAGATGCATGTCTATACTCACCTTCAAATACACTTCTTCCAGAAGGTCACAGGGCAGTATACACGGTGATGCCCTATAGGCTCCCTAACTTATGATATGATTCTCCTTCATACAATCAATGTTAATCAGGTCCAGCTTCACTCAGTATTTGCAAATTAGGGAAAAATTTAGAGACGCATTACAAAACAGTGAATTTAACAAACAAGGATAAAAATTTCAATTGAAACGATCAAAGTCACCCGCCTCCGAATTTTCAAATGTGTTTATCTTTGATGTGGTTAATTCTAAACCATTTCTCTTTATAGGAATTAAATCCCGAGGAAAATGATCTCCTCAAGCCAATACAATGTAAACTCAAAAGTACACAAACGTACCACAGCATGAAATGCGTTCTCTTGATAAGCTGATAAAAAAGAGCAAAGGCCTTTCATTCATGTTTTAATATATGTAAAGTTAAATTATGAAGGACATGCTCCTTTTTTTTTTTCCAAATTTAATCTCCAAATCGCAACATATCTCCAATTTTCTGAGTGGCCACTTGCTACTAATCTGATTCAGCCAAAGGACAAGACTAATGTGTCATTTTCCAAGAGAGCTGGCCAACTTCACGAACTAAGGCAGTATTTTGTCTTGAGGCCAAGCTTCCTCGTTTTTTTGCTACTCTTCCTGATTCTCCATGATGTACACGTGCTTCTGGATGCACCCAAATGCCTAATTATGCAGACATAAAACAAATGCTTTAAGAGTTTTTTTTTTTTTTAAAGTACACATATGAATAACTCTTTAAATGCTACCTTACAACATTGATCTATTTGTCATGGAATGAAAATTTCAATTTTCTTTAGAAACTACTACTTGCACCCCTTATTCTTGCATTCGTCATAGACCCTTATCCCAAATCGTTGGACTCATCTTGTTATTTGTTTAATGATGAAATACAAATTCAGCATATCCAAATCTAACCCTACCACCCTTTCCTGAAAATCTGTTTCCCCTCTAGAGTTCCTGCTTCAGTGACTTGTATCAGCGTCCTTCGTGGCTCATGCTCAGACCTGGGAATCATACCTCTCTCTTTCTGCTTCCACATCCAAATGTTTATTCTGTGTCATAAGTATCTCTGCAAGCTGGTCACTTCTCTATCCATACTGCTACGGCACTAGCAACCTCATGATAAATGGAGAAAACACTGAAGTTGTCAAGGATTTCATTTTACTTGGATCCACAATCAACACCCATGGAAGCAGCAGTCAAGAAATCAAAAGATGCATTGCATTGGGCAAATCGGCTGTAAAAGATCTCTTTAAAGTGTTGGAAAGCAAGGATGTCACCTTGAAGACTAAGGTGTATCTGACCCAAGCCATGGTGTTTTCAATCGCCTCATATGCATGTGAAAGCTGGACGATGAATAAGGAAGATTGAAGAAGAATTGACACCTTTGAATTGTGGCGTTGGTGAAGAATACTGAATATATCATGGACTGCCAAAAGAATGAACAAATCTGTCTTGGAAGAAGTACAACCAGAATGCTCCTTAGAATCAAGAATGGCAAGACTACGTCTCACATATTTTGGACATGTTATCAGGAGGGACCAGTCTCTGGAGAAGGACATCATGCTTGGTAAAGTAGAGGATCACCGAAAAAGAGGAAGACCCTCAATGAGAGAGATTGACACAGTGGCTACCACAATGGGCTCAAGCATAATAAGGATTGTGAGGATGGCGCAGGAGCGGGCAGTGTTTCATTTTGTTGCGCACAGGGTCGCTACGAGTTGGAATCGACTCGAGAACACCTAACAACAACAATTGCACTAGTCAAGACTGCCTACAGACTTCTCCTTAATAGTTGCAAGTATCCTAAGAGATTTAACTACTTCCAGTCTTGCTCCCCTCAAATATGTTTGCCCTGACGGTCACACTGATTTTTATTATTATTAGAATATAAGTGTAACCATGTCATTCCCTTGTTTACAATCTTCCATGCCTTGTTTTGGCCTTGGCTAAAGGCCCAACCACCTTAGCAAGGATTACAAAGGATTACTTCTCCCACCTCATTTCTCACTACATATTTTTCTCCTTCAGTCCACTGTTTGGCCATCACGATCTTCTTTCACTTATTTAAAGGTTTCACCATCTCTCTTGCTTTCAAATTCTTGCTTGCCTCTGTTCCTGAATAATTCCCATGAATCCTCTGATCTACTCGATGAAGTTCCTCTCCACCATGTGCCCTCAAAATACCATGTAGTTTCCCTGACATACCATTGGTGAGTTTATTCTAGTAACTTATTAAGTTGTCTGTGTATTCTACTCATTTGTTAATTCCACAGGGGCAAGAAGATTTCCTGACTTATTTAACATCCTCTCCCAGAATATAACACAATTTCTGAAACATACTTGTTGACTGAGAACAGCATTGAATGAATAAATAAATTGGTAAACAAAGGAAAGGCTAGATGGGTGGACAAATAGAGGGTGGAGAGATAAGGATGTTGGGTCTTCCTCTATGGAAAAAGCTTTAATTATATAATGGGGTGGGATAGGATGATGGTATGCAGCAGTCCTTGAGCAGCTAAAGGACCAGAGAATGGAACAGATTGTTGCTGTTGCTAGGTGCCTTCCAGTCAGATTCTACTCATAGCAACCCCATATGACAGAGTAGGGCTACCCCATAGGGTTTCCTAGGCTGTAACCTTTACAGAAGTAGGTTGTCACCTCTTTCTCCCATGGAGCCGCTGGATGGGTTTGAACTGCCTACCTTTCAATTAGTGCTTAACCATTTGCGCCACCAGGGCTCCCTGTGAACATGATGTAGCAGCCAGAAAAAATGGAGCGAGTCCTCTTTCGTTCTCCCATCCTCTGGCCCCGTGGACCTGGGTATGCCTCTTGCCTTGTTTAACCCTGGTTCTCTCTAGGTGCCTAGCATTTTATGCCTCTCCAATCTGTGATACTACAGGGAAAAACAGAATAACCTATTCCTTTCAGGGAGGCAAATTAACCACTTCTCAGCAATCATGTCAGAAACTGTATTTTCCTGTGTACAGATACTTTTGAGGTTTGAATGATTTAATGCGTTACCGAAGAGCGAAGAATTTAAATTCTTCCGCTGCTTACCAACAAGATCAGGCCTGATATCCAGGAAGCTGTTAAATTCTTCAAACCAAGGCTGAGAATCTTCATGACAGGCAAATGCATTTCTCAGCTCTAAGTACCAGCTGCTGAGAGATGTAGATCTGAGAGATTGTTTCTTTACTCTTTCTCTCCCTCAGGAGGACTGTGCTAGTCAATCACCAAAGAGCTACCAGCCCCCCGGCATAACCTAATTTCTTTGTTGGTTTAAAACTAACACACGTTCTTTCTCGATTCATTTTTAGTCATGAAATCTTCCATTTTAGTAAATCTATATAATTTTTACTACGTAGATTTTTTTTCAATATCTAAAGAAATCACGAATACATCACGAATTACTTAGGAAGGTTGTTAGGGTGAAGGACCCGCTCTTAACGCAGTCTGCACTTTTTCCCCCCTGGCAGCAGTGGATATGCGCTCATCTTGTTGCACCGGTTATTCACCCGTTCAGTTCTGTCTGCCAGGAGCTGTGCTATGAACAGCACATACCTAGTAATCACGTTCCTTCTTATAAAGGAGCCTATATTCTAACGGGAGATCATTACAACACAATGTATTAGGTGCCTTAGAAGGAGCCCTGGTGGCACAGTGGTTAAAACACTCAGCTACTAACCGAAAGGCCAGTGGTTCGAACCCACCAGCCATTCCGCGGGAGAAGGATGTGGCTATCTGTTTCTCTAAAGATTACAGCCTTGGAAACGCTACGGGGCAGTTCTACTCTGTCCTACAGCCTCGCTGTGAGTTGGAATCAACTCAACCGCAATAGGTTTGGTTTTGATTTATTGGGTTCATTGATTCAGATGCATGCCTTGCACTATAAGAACAGGTATGAGCACCTCAACTACCCCGACAGAATCTGGGAGGATTTCCTGAAGCAGAGTAGGCTAAAGAAGAACATCAGTGTTTTCTCTTCACAGCCATGATTTCTGGCCATCAGAATTCCGTTAACTGAAAGGGAAGTTGTCCATTCCAGCAACTTAACTTCAGCCCTGAAACTTCTTCTGTTATTGAAACTTTAGTACACTTGAGTCAGGAAGAATATAACTTTAAAAAAAAAAATATGTGTACAGGGCTTTAACAATACTTGGGAAAGATCCATACTTACACAAAAGAGAAGGCTTTTTGTTTGTTTAAATATTATGGCTAATTACCAAATAGAAAAAAAAGAATTAGAAAATGCTATTTATTCTTCTGCAGTTCTGGTGGCACAGTGGTTAACAGTTACAGCTGCTAACCAAAAGGTAGGCAGTTCAAATCCACCAGCTGCTCCTTGGAAACCGTATGGGGCAGTTCCACTCTGTCCTATAGGGGCGCTATGAGGCGGAGTCGACTAGAAGGGAATGCAGTTTGGGCTTTGGTTTATTCATACTTCTATTATTAGGGCAAATGATATTTTCATTTTGAGAAAAAATATATTCTCTTGATTAAAGTTATTCATACTCTCAATAAAGAAAAGTGAACTTGAATTTTCTCAGGGTTTTTGTTTTTTTTGGTTTGTTTTTGTCTATTTTGTTTTTAAATGTAAAATTTCAGAGTAGGGTGCCAAAAGCAGTAAAAATTCTGTATCATGTAATCCACATTTTAACCTATCACATAAAGTATCACGTAAACTAAATAAAGCAGTGATCTCTCACAACAGAAAGAAAATACTTTGCTTGTTTATTCCTAGTATTTAATCTTCTGCTATAGCATATGTGTATCTAAAGATAAAAACTTGTAATTGGAGATAATTCTATAGGGGCTTTCAACAAAAGAAAGTGTAAACATACATTGATGAACATCACTGTTAAATTTAACTAGAATTAAATAAAAGATTAAAAAAATACATATATCAAAAATACTTGAAAGTCAGGGACTGATAAGGTTTTTTAAAAATATAATTTAATCCAATTATATAAAAATTACTGAACAGCACGCTTATTTTATCTTGTATGGGTATTTGCTGATTTTGTTTAATTCAAATCCAAGATAACAGACTATTGTCTTTGGATATCACTTTTTGATTGTTCAGAAATAGGCAACTGCATGTAGGAACAGTGATCAAATACATTTTAAAAAATTAACCAAAATTTCTATGTTCGTAGAACTTCTGGTTTCTTTAAAAATATCTCAAAAAACTTTATATTAATTTCAATACTACTTGTCTTGATTATAAAAGTGATTCATGCTCTTGTAAAATATCCAATACTATGGAGATGTATAAGGAAAAATATAAAATTGAGTAGAAATCTCATTCACAAATAAATACTATTATCATTTGAATGACATCCTTCTATTCACATCTCTCTCCACACACACATATGCACACATACACATATGCATGAAAATACATATTTTTGTGTAAATGGTATCACAACTGTATACTCTTTATAACCTGTTTCCTACTTAAAAATAAGTTATGGATTTGTTTATGTCAATAAATTTAAATTTATATTAATATTTAATGGCTGCATAGTAGCCACAGTGGTTGTAATATGTTTCATAGAGACATTTAGGATCTCTCACCCCTACATTTTAGCACTACAAAGAACACCCTTGTTTTTTCCATCTTTATATATGTATATATTTCGTTACCTCTGTCAAATACATTTCAGGGTCAGATTTCTGGGTCTTGTTCTGCTGGGTTCTTCTTTTTCTTAATGTTGATGGATATTGCTAAGCTGCCTACCTAGAAGAGTTGTATCAGTTTAAACCCCTAACATCAACAGAAGAGACAGTCCACTTAAAACATTAAAAAAACACACCTGAGCTTTAATAGTATTACTTGGCATATCATTAATCTTTATTCCTAAACATGTATTTAATTTTTACAAACAGCCAAAAGTCACCGGGGCCCATGACTATTGAGCAAATTGAGTGCTTGAGCCAGGTAACATGTTTCTCAGTCAAATGATGGAAGTGTACCATCAACCAGATTATAGTTCATATGCCTCAATTTACTTTTCTCTCTTAAAATCACAGAGAAACTTTAAGATATTTCAAATTCAAGACAAGAAGACTGACTAGTTTTGGGGGATTTAGAATATAATAATAATAAATAGCATGTCTTCATCTATTGTTACTTTCCAATTTTTTTTCCCACTGTTAAGGTTAAAGTTTTCTTTCCAGTCAACATAGGGAAATAACATTTTTCCTTAAAAAATAGATAATTTTTGTCTGTTTACTTGAAAGTTTAGAATTAATGTTGTTTATGCTCTCTCTGTACATGACACAGAAATGATGTAATCCTCATGCCCATCTCTCTCCTGTTTAAGTTCTCTTTCCTACCACATCTAAATCTCTTCCTAAATTTAGCATTTCCTCTTGTGTTATCACTTGTAATCATTTATTTTAAAGAACCAAATCACTGACCTTTTCAAATCTTCATTGACACTTTGGGTGTTTGGAAGACTGTTCCCTGTATTATCATGATATTTATTCTCCTACCATCTTTTCATATTAGTGCTTTTTCATAATTTGTAATACACCTTATCTTATGTATATCATCAATTTAGAAGATACTGTAATAGAATCTTTTTGTTCAAACAATGGTCACTTATTTTTGTAGCCTCATGAAACACCACCCTGGTCTATGATTGAGAAGTACGGATTTCACAGGACATACACGACAACCAGTCTTTGCTTGAGAGAGAGCCCAAGCATTCATGTTTGTATCAATAATCCATACTAAATTTATAGTAATAAAACTAGGAAAAAACTTACATGCATTAAACATCTAGAGATTCTCTTCCCACTACTTTCTAAGCTGATGTAAACAAAAAAATAAACCAAAAAACTTGTTAACTTTTAAAAGTGATTCTGAAATTAAAAAAGAAGAGAAACGTCCTAGAAAACTAGAAGCTGATGGGGGAGATGCACCTGGGGACGTACTCCCAGACAGGACACGTCTGACAAGGAAGGAGTCATTTACTTACATAGCTTGCATTTTTTGTTTTTTGTTATGGTCCCTAAAATCTTACTGATTAAGTATTCACATAGGAAACCAAAGTTTCTCCTTAAGAATCCTCTAAGAGGGTTACAAGTCTCATTCACTCACATATCAGTATACCTTTGTTTGACCCCTAAAAATGATGTGGAAGGAGCAGGCAAAGTAGCTTTGAAACCTGAATTAATGGGGCGAGAAGGGACAGGAGGATGTTCATGGTAGCATTTGTGCCTGGCAGATGAGTACAAGGTTACTCAACACAAACTTGGCCCAGTTTAAAAGTTTTGTTGGGTTCGATCTGCAACTGGCAAGGAGTTGTGATAAGGGATAAGAGAGTTCTCTCTTTCGCTTCCTCCTTCCTTGCTGTCCGTGTTCCAGGACTGATAATAGTTTTACATACAGGAGAAGTGGCATCTGCAGCTGCCTCTTCCCAAGGATCTTCTTCTCTGACCACCACCATCACTGGACCATCTCAAGGGAGGAGAAGTTGCTAATTTCATTTACAAGAGTCTGAGGCACTGATCGAAGCCCTGGTGGTGCAGTGGTTAAGTGCTCGGCTGCTAAGGGTTGGCGGTTTGAACCTACCAGCTGCTCCATGGAAGAAAGAGGTGGCAGTGTGCTTCTGTAAAGATTACAGCCTTGGAAACCCTATGGTGCAGTTCTACTTTGTCCTGTAGGGTCACTATAAGTTGGAATCGACTCGAGGGCAATGGGTTTGTTTGTTTGAGACAATGATTAACATTTTACTAGAAGCTGTGGTTACTGTGCTTTGAAGTTTAGGCTCCAAGTAGCCTTACCATCTTACTTTTCCATATGCAGCATCAACTTGCCAATCCGTATATGACTGGGCAAGTAAAGATAAATTGAGGAGCAATCAGAAGGTCTAGCATAAAGTCCCTTGCCTCAAGTGTATTCTCCAATCCAAACTCTGCTGAAGTGCCTTGCATTGAACAATACTGTGAACTTGTGCACCTATAAGCAAATTGATTTATTTACCATCAATTTATTGTTCTTGTAGATACAGAGCCCTGGTGGTACAGTGGTTAACAGCTACAGCTGCTAACAAAAAGGCCGGCAATTCAAATCCACCAACTGCTCCTTGGAAACCCTATGGGGCAATTCTACTCTGTCTTATATAGAGTTGCTATGAGTCGGAATTGACTCGACAGCAACAGGTTTAGGGGTTGCTATGAGTCGGAATTGATGTGATGGCACACAACAATTGTTTGCAGGAGTAGGAGTTAATAGCAAGATTTGAGTAAAAAAACTTCACCTTGAACCTCTAATTCTATGGTACATCAATACTGTGAATAAAGTGAAAAATGAACTTTCCTGGGCTAGTTTGGGAATCTGAGGACCATTTGTGTACTATCTCTAAAGGAAAACTCATTCATATCTTCAAACACTTTTAAAGTACCTACGACCTTCAAATGAACTTCTAAAGTACAACCTGATTGGAAATCATTGAATGAAATAATTTCTTACAGAACAGAGGAGCAAGAACATTTACAATGTACTTTAAACATTTTAAGTTTTAATTGACTTTCACAGGTTGGCCAGTGTCTTGCTGCTGCAGGTAATGGGTGTAGAATAAATATTCACAACTTCAAAGGCATACTACATTTCTCTTGCCCTCGAAGCTCGCAAGAATATTGTAATGAATTACACTTTTGATTATGTAATCATTCCTATAAATCTTCTCTAAAAACATAAATGTACTGGGATAGTATGATATGATAATTATACTTGCAAAAATATCTCTGAATGTGAAAGCTAGTTATCTTAACACTTGCCCTCTTTAAAAATATGAGTGTGTGTATACATATGTGTGTGTGTGTAGATATATATACATATACATGTGTGTGTGTATATATACATATATACATATATATATATCTCACACAATAATGTACACACATTCCTTACAATTGGACAAAAACAACTGAATGCCCAGAAGACTTCAAAAAGCTGACTTCAAAAAAGCTAGCTTCATGTAAGCAATTCATGCTTGACTCTGAAGCTGTGGTCCCACTGTACTCACAGTGCAGTATGTGACCTGAACAAATGGCCTTTGGGGAGATTATTATATATAAATAAAACTAAATCCCTAAATGACCACATGGCACCATGGAGGTGGTACTGAATATGTGAAACGGAATCAATGACATATTTTCCTCTGGCTGTTTCTGACAGCCCTTTCCAACATCCCACCCCTTTTGTATATGAAACAGAGACCTAAATAGCACCATAGATAAAAGATATATTGTAAAAATAGGCCTGTCTTCATGGCTTCTTTTCTGTTGTTTCTGAACTTGCTACACTGCAACATCCTAGTGGGATACAAAGGGGCTCCATAGAGGCAGATTTAAATTGAAAAAGTTTCAGGAAGGCTATAGCACATTTTTTAAATGAAAAGGATATAAAATGATGTAGGGAGGAAGGGAAGAAACCTTTGGTCTCTCAAGAAAAAAAATATTGCTATAAAGACAGACATGAAATGGTGGCTTTGCGGAGACCTAAAAAAAATTAAGTGTTTAACTATAAATGTATAGAATTTAATATGAGGTTTTGATAAATATGCCATTGCATGAATACATTTGGCTTTGAACTGGGAACTACTTAGGAAAGTTCTGATAAGGCAGAGACCTACCCAGGCAAGGGGAACCCTGGTGGTGTAGTGGTTAAGAGACACAGCTGCTAACCAAAAGCTTAGCAGTTCGAATCCACCGGGCGCTCCTTGGAAACCCTATGGGGCAGTTCTGCTCTGTCCTTTAGGGTCACTATGAGTTGGAATCGACTCGACAGCAACAGGTTTGGGTTTTTTCTTTGGTTTACCCAGGCCAGGATTTTATAAAATGGTTATTTCATAAAATAAAGCATTGTCCAAATGACTTATTCTTTCTATTTGGAAAGGAAGGAAGTCAAAATGTTACCCCCACACAACTGCAAATGCTGACAATGTGGACAGTTTATAAGCTTGTTTTCCTGTCGTAACAAAAGCAGTTGCTGGTACTAGTGGCTCAGGACTCTGCAGTGCTGAAGACTGGTTGGGATGACCATTGCTGAAGCTACAGAGAAGCTCAGAAAGTTGTCCTACTAAATAAGCCAGTTTGGATGGTGTTTTATATTTTTTCAAAAAAAATTACAAAATATTATGCAATTTGGCTCAGAGATTGATGTATATTTTTTCCTTTAAAAGTCAAAGAAAGGGATGATGGATTTGCTGGCATGGGAGTGAAATGTCCTCTCACAGGCCGTATGGACGCCAGCGGAGTGCTGCAGTCAGAGCGATGCTCTGGAATAACATGTGAATAGCAAGCATCCTCGGCACTAAATGTGAGCTGCACTAATGATGGATCATTTTACAGACGAATTATCTGCTGTCTTATGCTCAGGCTTGTTACCTACATCTCAAGTCACCCTAGGAGGCAAATATGACCACTACATGGAACAAATGCTTAAGCACTTGACTACTAGCTGAAAGGTTGGAGGTTCAAACCTACCCAGAGACAACTTGGAAGACATGCCTGGTGATCTGCTTCCAAAAGGTCACGGCCTTGAAAACCTTATGGAGCGGTTCTACTCTGCACACACGGGGTCGGCATGAGTCCTAACGGACTCGACAGCAACTAACAACAACAACAAAGATAAATGAGCCTAAAGTCAGATCTGTGAATACTCCTGGGATTGTACTTTGGGTCCAACGGACGTTCAGTCTGTTCAGGAACTATTTTGGGTATCGAAGGAAAAAGAAGTCCAGAATTAACAAGTTTATCTAAATAGTTGTTTCGCATTGTTTCTGTGCTTTCTGTTTACTGTTGCACTTTTCTTAGATTAATCAATGAGCTGACATCTCACTTAAACATGGATCGGGATAGACATGAGGTCTTTTTGTAATGTGTTTCCTTTGGTACTTCTGTAACAAAAAAACTCCTCTGGACAGTGTCCAGTGTGACCTTGAACTTTCTCCACCACCACCATTAAGGCTCTTAGTCCAATTTGTCACATAGAGCAGAAAGGAAAAGATCTTAAGCATTTGTTACTTCTCATTTGAAATCATCTCTTAGCCTCTTAATGACTTCAAGATGGCATTTGTCAGCAATGAGATTTGGTGACAACTGAGGGGTACTGCAGTTATTAGCATTCAAAAACTATCCAAAGCTGCAGCTGAACTCCAGCTGCCAGCAGCCTTGAAAATACCCACTGCCTTGCAAATCTCTCAGACAGCAGCATTTTGGAGACTAGCATTCCATGACCAAATCATCTAGCAAATGTAAACCTTCCTTCTAATGATAATGAATAACACAATCACACAACCATTTCAGCCTGAATGCTTTAAAATCTGCATCGGAGTGTTGGTGTCAAGCAAAGCACTGGAAAGGGTTCGTGATCTAGTCATTTATAAGCCACTTGGAGGGACTGAGTGTGTGTATGCACACACCATGGGCACCTTTTATCACTGGTGAAGTGGGGCGCCAGGTTCCTACACAGATAGCTAGTTTGTAAAGGAGCCGAGATTTGAACCCAAATTGAACTGCAAACCCCGTGTCTCCATGCCTGAAACTCAATGACATTTTCTATCTTAAGTCCACTGCTTTGGTTTGTATTGTTACCATCTCTCGTCCAGGCAATAGCTTTCCAATCCTACCTCCATTGTCCACTGCCATTAATTCAAAGGTGGTGCAAACAGTTAAGTTCTCGACTACTAACCGAAAGGTTGGATGTTTGAGTCCACCTAGAGCTGCCTTGGAAGAAAGGCGCAGCAATCTACTTTGGAAAAATTAGCTACTGAGAACCCTGTGGAACACAGTTTTACTCTGACACACAAGAGGTCACCCTGAGTCAGAATCGACTCAACGCCATCTCTTTTTTTTAAAATAGTTGAATGGGTGTACACAGAGTTGTTAAGGAAGACGGCTACATCTCCATCAGAAGCCATTTCAGCTGTGACCTAAGCTAGGTTTGCCCTTGTGGAATCTGAAGGGTGAATGAGTCACTAGAATCTAAAGCTAGCTCTCAGCTCAGGCATAAGATACTTCCAACCAAATCAACACAGTCTGCTGTTGAAACTGCAGCTTGTGGCCTTAATGTGACCCTAAAGGAGTTTGAGTCCTTTATATCCCAGAGGGCTGGAGGGGCTCATGGTTCAGAGGCTGACAGCGTGCCGACATGCTGTCAACCTGCTTGTGAGAACTGAACTGGCAGCCAAGCGAATGTTAAGGCAGGATGCCTATATCCCAGACAAGGACAGCTGGGGCACATAGCAAGTAGCTCCATCCACCTGGGAGTCCCTGCACCCGACAGCAGTTCACTCTCATTTAAAGACACAGGTCCATCTGGTATCACATCTCCTGGCTACAAGAAGGATTTCCAATTTTGCATTTTAATACACTTTGCCTTTCACTTTACCCCTCAAGAAAGAGCCATAGACATTAATCTTAAACAGCAGCTCAGTCCGTAGTTTTAAGAGCCAGAGAGAGAATTCTGTTAGAAGCAATTAGTGAAAGACCACGTGATTAAAGGGTACACCTCTAATTTAAGCAGGATGCAGGATCACACTTCTCTCATCCTCAAGGGCTAACCAATTCCAATTTGCCTTGTCCCTGAATAAATTATCCGAAATGTCTAGGAGGGTGGTAGAAAAGTCTGACAATGGTTTCTTTACTAAAGGCACAAAAAAAGGGATTGAGTATATTAGGTCTATCACTTAGTTCCCAAATGAAACAATAGAGAGAAGTGGAGAGGTGAAGGGGGAAGTAAGATTTGAGAATACAGTGGTCTCTAGGGCAGCGTTTCTCCTTCTGTGTTCTGCAGAGCACTGGATATTAGTAAATATTCCAAAAGGAAAGTTCTAGAGTCAAATAAATTTGAAAACACTGGTGTAAACAACATTAAACAGGTTTTCTTACTTTATGCTTTCTTTCAATACTTTCAGTAAGTCAATGCACAGTGAAAATCTCCATCATTGTCTGTGATGTGCCAGATTATTTCATTATGAAATACTTTTTGTGTGGCATGTATATACTGCTCAAGAGACAAAATACGTGGCCTTGTTTTTAAGTCACAGACCCCCTCAGGAAGATGACTTCCTCATTGGTCCGGTTAGATTTCCGTCAGCCTGGTGCAGTTTTCACTCCCTTACAACCGTGTGGTAGTGTTCTCGTGGCTATTTCAACCAAGAGGGGAAGAATCCTGTAGAATATGTTTCATAGGTTTGTCCTCAGTATGTTTACCCTTTCTTCCTCCCCTCCTTCTTCCCTTCCAGTCTCCCTCCCTCCCTTCTTTCCTTCCTCTCATTCTTTTTTTTCTTTCTTTGCTTCCCAATTATGTTCTTAAACAGAGCAAATTTAGCAACACATAAAATCACATAAAATTAACCCTAGAGATCCTAGTAAGGTTTAAGGGACGTTAAGGGGAAAGTGTCTTTAAAATACAGCAGAAAAGAAAAATGAATCCTAGTAATCACCGCTGCAGATATAAACACCAAAATGTGAAGGAACTAAGATGGCTAACATTTATCGTGTACTTGCGCCATGTGAAGGACTCTGTGAAAACTACCAACAGTGAAGCAAAGTACATAGAGGGAAACTGAAGAGAATTTACTTGCCTAAAGGCACCCTGGCCGGAGTGGCTATGAAATCACCTGAACTCTGAGTCCACACTAATTACTCTGCAGAAATATCTATAACTCAGTTTACCAGCTCCCTGATCTGTTACACTAAGGGAAATGATTTAAAATTGTAGTCTAGTTCAGCAAACACACTACACATCAGGTAATATGCTAGGCTGTTGACGTAAATTACGTTTTCAATCCCTTAAATAGTTCTGTGGCAAAGGTGTTAGAGAAGAGAAAACAGGATTCTGAGATTACGTTATTCTACCATGGACAAGATCACTTAGCTAGTTAGTAAAGAACTGAGATTTGAACTCAAATGGGACTGCAAACCCCATGTCTCCATGCCTGAAACTCAATCTACACTTTTCCATCTTGAAATCTACTGCTTTGGTTAGTATCCTTACCGTCTCTCACTGAGGCAAGAGCTTCCCAATCCTAACTCCATTGCCCACTTCCATGATTTCAACTTCTGTGTTATTAAAATAGGGATGATGATCCAAATTCCCAGGCCCAAATATGGCTAGAATGTGCTTTCTCTTCCCTTTCTTACCTCACCTTTCCTTCCTGACTCTGCAATCCTCCACTTCCCTTTACATGCTGGGTAGAAAGGATTGTTGGGGAAACACATCTGAAAGAGTCTTAGAAGCTTTGAATGAAGGGATAGAAACAGGGAGGGGGCAATGGAGCAAGTTACTAAGTTATCTTGAAGAAGATAGTTTTTAAAAAGCAACTGATAGAAGGCTAACATTCTAAGCATTCTTTGTTACTTGGTATAGGACTGGGCAATGTTGAAATAGCTTCTTTTCAGATGGGCTGACAACGTACATCTCATCTTGACTTTTTAACATGTCTTCAAAATAAGCAAAGAAAGTCATTACTAACACTAGTAAAATATTCAATTAATATTTTAGCTTTCTACTGTCATCTGCTGCAGTAAATAAGACAATTTGGAGAGAAATAAGCCAATATCTAACTTGCCAATTGTAGTTTAGAGGCCAAAGTCTCAATTCTGTGTCTTCCTCTGTCCTGATTATTTTTGTCCTTTTTATAATACAGTCTAGCTGATACACCCAGTTTTGATAAAAATTAAATCATATTTAGAAATCACATGATTGATCATAATGATATTAATTTATTTTGAGCATTGACCTCAGAGAATCAAGATATCTGCTTCTTCTTGCACACTGAACTACTTAATCATCATCTTGATGGCTTAACACTTATAATCTTACTTTTCTCAAAGATGCAAAATATACCACTGGGCTTCTGATGTGGATGAAGTGGCCTCTGATGTGGATGAAGTGGCCTCAAGAAGAAAAGTAAAAAGAAAGGGAGGAGGAAGGAAGGCAGACAGGCAGGCAGGAAGGAAGGAAGGAAGGAGAAAAAAAGGAAGGAAAGAAGGTAGATAGGTAGACAGACACTTAGAGAAATTTCAAGGGCTTGGTCTCGCTTCCTCCAAGGACTAACATCAGGCAGGATAGTAAATGTTTAGGAAGGAAGAAAATGCTATACTGAGTACTCACTTATACTGATGAAGAAAGTAAATTAAAAATAAAAACTTATACTCTGTACCAACACAACTCAGGAGAAATCATTCTTTAAAGATATTAAAAAGAAGGAATTATAATTTGGCCGGCTTTAATGTCTCTCATTTAACTTGGTGCCTAAAGTACTTGTGACTTAAAAAGAAATTAAGATTTTTCTGTAGAACTATAAACCAAAGTGAGATCACTTTCTAATACTGTTTTTATAAATATTAGATTCAAAAAGATGTTTTCCTTAAGCAGAACAGAGGGAGGAAACCAAAACGTATAGCCAACTAGTCAGCTTATACATAAAGCACTTATTCAGAGGGAAACCAATCACTTAGGGAATTATTCATTTACTGAGTAAATTCTTATTGGGTACCTACTATGTGGCATGCACTACAGAATTTAGGGGAGAAACTTGAAAATAGGATTTACTCTTTGCTATGTAAATGCTTTCAATCTAGTATTAAAAGAAAATATATATATATATATATATAAAACCCATTGTTGTCGAGTCGATTCCCACTCATAGTGACCCTATAAGACAGAGTAGAACTGCTCCATTGGGTTTCCAAGGAGTGGCTGGTGGACTCAAACTGTCAACCTTTTGGTTAGCAGTCGGGCTGTTAACCACTGCGTCACCAGGGCTCCTCAATGATATATTGGAGTGCATTAAGTGAAAAAACGTGATTCCAGACAGAAGACAGACAGCAAGTGCAGAGGCATGGGCCAGGAATACAGACATATCCTGTATAGGTGAACCTGTAAAGGATAAGACACATCATGTCAAGTTGCAACGGGGGAGGAGGGCAGGGGCCACACCATCATATACCTTGTAGTTACATGAAAGAATTTAATTCCATAGGGGGCATGAAGGCTTTGAAAAATTTAAGCAAGGGAGTGTCATGGATAACTTTAGATTTTGTGTAGATTATTTTTAAAGCTATATCAAATATGTGTTTGAGGGGGGCATAATCAAAACTCAGGAACTGTGACTAGGACCCTGTTGGAGTGGTCCGGGTGAGAAATGATAAATGTCTGAACTAGGGTGTGAACAGGAATGAAGAGGGATTGGAAAAGAGGACATATTTTGAAATTAAAATCAGAAGGGCATGGTTCTGATTTTATCCACTTATTTCAATGTTATATGGTACTTTGCACTTCTTATATATGTTTTTACTTGTTTCTTTTTAAATACTAGACTTTAAGCATCTCCAGGACAAAGAATCAATCATATTTTCTACTAGGCGAGGGGAATAGACTAGAGGAAGGAGAAAATCCCATCATTCCAGCTTGTGTAACTCTAGAGATGTTAATGTCATTAACTCAAAAAGAACGCAATAGGAGGGACATCCTTCAAAGGAAAGGTGATGGTCAAGTTCAGGTGTTTAGTTTAAGGTGTCCAAGCAATGATAAAGTTAAGGTGTTTACTTGCAGTTATATATATAATCTGACTGATATATAATAGGTGGAACAGTCTGAATTGCAGATATAAATTTAAGACTTCTCAGCATATAGGTGTCATTTAAACTAGGAGAGTGATAAGATTAACATAGAGTGTTAACATGGATTGAAATATGTGTTAACTTGGTTAGGCCATGGTTCCTGGTATTGTGTGGTTGTCCTCCATCTTGTGATTGATGTAATTTTCCTATGTGTTGTAAATCCTAATCTCTTCCTGTGGCTAACGAGGCAATATTAGGTTATGTTAAAGAGGATTAGGGTGGAATGTAACACCCTTACTCAGGTCACATCCCTGATCCAATGTAAAGGGAGTTTCCCTGGAGTGTAACCTGCACCACATTTTATCTTACAAAAGTTAAAAGGGAGAAGGGAGCAGAGAGACATGGGGACATCATACCACTATGAAAGCAGCACCTGAAGCAGAGCACATCCTTTGGGCCTGAGATCCTTGCATGGAGAAGCTCCAAGTCAGGGGAAGACTGATGACAAGGACCTTCCTCCAGAGCCGACGCTCTGAATTTGGGCTTCTAGCCTTCTAGACTGTGAGAGAATAAATTTCTCTTTGTGAAAGCCATCTGCTTGTGGTATTTCGGCTACAGCAGCACTAGATGACTAAGACAAGTGTACAGAGCAGGGACTGCAATGCACTGAGACTGGGACACCCAATGCATAACAGCAGAGGGAGGAAGAAGAGGCAAGAGGCAAAGAGAGTCATGAGAGGATGGTGTAATGGAAAGTAAGGAAATGGAAACATTCGAGAAGGAAGTGATTGATAATGTCAGATGTAGTATGGAATCCCAACAAGATGACAGAAAAAATGTCAGTTGGATTTGGAAATTAGGAACTCAACTAGTTACGTTAGTGAGTTCAGCTTAAATTAGAGAAGTGGAACGACCCAGTTGGTTGAAGACTGAATGTAAAGCAAGGAAATGAAGACTACTTCTTGAATATGGTTTGCTGAGAAAGAAAGGTGGACTCCCAAAGGAGCTGACATCTGGGTGGGCCTTGAAAGAAAATGGGCAGATAAAGAATGGGTAGAAGGAAGCAGGACTGGCAGGAGAGAATACACAGAGGCATGGCAAGGTGGGGTATATTATGAAATTTTAAGAAATGTGATATGGCAAGGTTAGGTGGAGGTTTTTTAGATAATGTTGGTGGGAGAAGATGAGAGAGAAGAGGAGGGTAAAAAGAGAAGACACAAGGAGGGGATCTGGAAAAAGATTGTGGCGAGGGAAGACTGCGTGAGGAAGTAGGGATTCTGAAGTGTCCTTTGACTGTGTATCTTTTACTTCTATTAGGGGCTTAGATGAGGTATCTAAGGTGGATAAATATTCTAGTCTGGGGTTTATGTTCCTGCTCTACTTATGTGTTTACACTTGGAGGGCCGATGCCTAATTACACTGTAGAGATAGAAGAAATCTTTCCTAACTTGAACATTTCTAGCTCTGGGGTTTGAAATGCATTCACCACCTGTTAAGTGAGCTACTTTGCCTTAATAATACTTAGATTAATTAAGATTTATTAATTCATTATCTAGGAAAATTAAAAATAACTTGCGCTGGCACCTGAAATTAATCTGGCATTAACTGACTATCTAAAGAATAAAGTAAAATTTACAACTGTCAAAATTTACAACTGTTCTCTTCGGACAACTTTTCCCCAAAAAGTATTGAGCTGGATTTGTATAACTGGTAAATAAATTTAAAAAAAAACAAAAACAGGTATGGATTGTAATCATTAAGTACCCAAAGTATCTAAAGAAGGTCACTTCTTTCTAAGAAATAGCGCAATGTCTGATGTCAAAGGCTCTTTGATAACACGAATAGGACACAGTGACAACAAAAGTAAAATCTCTGCATCCAGAGCCCTTAGACACCAGTCACACGTGCTTTTGAAGTGCTATTTAAAGCTTGCATGTTGTTATGATGGTGAATACGTTTCAGTGGAGCTTCCAGACTAAGCTCAACTAGGAGGAAAAGGCCTGGAAATCTACTTTTGAAAACTAGCCAATGAAAACCTTATGGACCACAACTGTCCTATCCCACTGTGCATGGGGTCACCATGAGTTGGGGCCGACTCAGCGACAACTAAAAACAAAAACAACAACTCCAAATGACTTTTTTAATTCTGATGTCAACATTTGCAGTTTTCATTTTCACATAGCCCTTTACTCCAGAGCTGTCAGTATCATTTCTCCCTGTCAGTGATTGTTGGTTTCAAGTGTCTGGTAGTTCAAATCCTTGTTCCACTGCTTACAGTCTATGCAATCTCAGCTATGTGATTCGTTCCTTGAAACTTCACTTTCTTCATACATAAAAAGGAGATCATATGTAATGTGAGGGCTCTTATGGTGAACCATTGAGAATATACAATAAATCAATTGGTGTCTGGTGCAGAATATATAAATGAATGAAAGCTATACTATTGCTCTAAATATGTTGCTCCTTAGTATAAAGGGAATTTGTAAAATACTTAACAAACCCTCTTAACCCTTTCAGGGCCTAACTATTTTCTTCTTTTAATTTTTTGATGATGCTATATGTTTTCAGTAATGGAGGGCATGCTGAATCATTGAGTGTGTCTGAATTTTTGGCAGGTGATACGGTTTTTGTTCTGTACATCTTTCCACAAACCGTACCCTCGGAGCCCAGAGGTACATACGTGTACCAAATAAAAATTTCAAAATTCATGTTTTTTCTACCAAAGATTCAATGATTCAGCACCTCCTCATACAATACTCTGTAAAAACAGTGATCTGTGGCACACACCTGTTTTTTCCATTTCAAACTGTTCTATAGGGCCCTGCCTGCCGCCAGCACGTGCTATCAATGGGATAGCAGCTTCCCAGTGAACCCCAGGGTACAAAAAGTAAGTGGTAGTGATATATACCACCGGTCCTGACAGGGAAGGTTGTCAAAAAATACAATTAGAAATAATCAGGCTTGTGAAGAGTTCCTATGAGAATATTGTTGACTTCGAGCTCAGGGACTGAGTCTTGTCTATTCTGGTTGTCTGAAACCTGCCTGTATTTTAGTGCCTTCCTACGTTTTCAGTTTCAGCAGCAATCCGGAGGCGTGGCTGCTGAGTAGTTACTGTCTCTCTCGGGAGCTGTAACTGTATTAAAAAATAACATATGTCTCAGCACCTAACAGCGGGAACAGAAATAAGTTATTAGCCTTAAAGTCAACATAGGTACCAGCTAGAACCCTCAAATAGCAACAGAATGCAACACACTGATTTACCAAACAGAAGGCTGGTTTTCTGAAAATGCTACTTTCTGGCGCCCTTTATAACCTAGTGGTCAAGAAAGGAATCTTTCTTTGCAAATCAGACTAAAAAAAGAAAGCAATTTTCTTTCAAAAGTTAGTACATACAAATAACCTGAGAATTATATGTTTTTTTGTAAAATATTTTCAGTAAACCTCAGTCTATTTCATTCTCATGAACAAGTGTGGAAAAAAAATCTAATTTAAAAATTAAATGCAGATGAGAGCTTTATTGTGCTCAATTCATCGACAGCATTCAAGTGTTTCCATTCTTACCAGAGAAGCATGATACTGGACTTTTTTCTTTTTTCTATTTTATATTCGTCCCTGAATCAGCAAAGGTGGGGAATCAGTATGAGGCTGCATGCTCTGCCTAGCCTCACACCACGTAAATATCAGAGGCGATGGTTCTCAGGGCTGCTGGGAGTACTTCCTGTCACAAGGGGGAAATCACCCAGTTCAAGCCCAAGCAGCCAGCCCTGGGCGTGGAACAAGGAGACTGCTGGGAGACCCTGCTGAGACAGCATCATCATCAGTAAGATCTTGAGGGAAATTGACAAAAAACAGACACATTTTAACTGGACCTTGTCAACGTTTATAATGAAAATAAAACAATTTTTCTTTGTTATTTATTTCTATCAGTCTTGGGGAAAAACCCCAAGACTTCATTCAAGCCCATTTGGGCACAAGAGAATTTTGATCATGTTGTAATTGCTTTGGTGAAATATGTATTACATTGAAACACACATGAAGGAACAGGACAATTGTCATAACTATGGCTTATTTATTACTCATTTAGAAGCACGAAATACAGAGACATTTTTATAAAATAAAATGATAAAGCAGATCAGTGAATCTACTGTCTAAAATCATAATTATCAGCTTTGTTTTCAGGCTTTATGTCAGCTTTTAAAAAAGTATAATGAAATCATATAGTATGGGCAAAAGCAATTTTAAAAGGAAAAGTAAATATAGATATAAGGCATTATTATCATTCACAATTTTTCTACATTATAAATTATGTCGGGTAATTCATAATCTTGCCAAGTAATTAAGCAAACCTAATACAGTAAAACATGGGAAAGCTGGAAGCTGTGTAAGGCAGAAACCTGTCAGAGAAGGAAAACTCAAACTATTTTCCACTAAAACGAGCAATAAAAAGGGGATCAGACTGCACCCTGTCAAAGGCAGAAAACTTGCGAGACCCGGAAAAACATGGCAGTTCTATCGAGTTCTGGCTGTCACAGGTTCCACTGTATGTCCATACTAGGCTTCAGTAAAACATTTATTTAATAATATTATCCAATTTTTCTGAAGATTTTTTTCTGTCGCTTGTAAGAGAAACAGCAGAGGGTGGGAGGGCCTGAAATTAATACTGGTTTAATGGTTACTGTTTCAATTTTACTACAATTTTCACAAAGGAAACTACTTTTTAATACCTTCTGTTTTTTGTTTTTTTTTTTTTTAAGTGACGATGTCAGAGGGGCCAACGAGCAGTTCTGACGATATATGCATTGGACATATGAGAAAAGACGCCAGATGAAAAGGAGAGAAAAGCACGCGTTTTGTGAGTGCTCCGATAGAGGAAAATATCTGTTATTTTTCTTCTTACACCTTTATCTGTTTCTCTAGTAGGACATGGATGCTTCACTTTGCTGTCATTAATTTTAAAAGAAATTATCTGCTGCCATAGAAACATTTTCTTGGGCTGAAATTGTTATCACACCGTTTTTTGGGGGGCTTTGTATGCGGCAGTCAGTGCCTTTCCTCCGTATAAACCCAGTCTGATTTCCCTAAACTTTTAACTACGGCAGACAATGGATCCACAGGGCCGAACTCGCCAGAGGCTTCACAGCATAAAGATTTCAAATTTAAGTAACACACTTAACTCTGAATGAAATTTTACACCTGGCTCCTTACTCTATTTCTGGGTCGCCAACCCTTTCCACTCCGTCCTCCCCAGCTGATCTCATCCTGGAGCTAAATTTACAGTTCTGGACACAGTCCAGGTGCTCCGATCGTTCTGCAATGCACTCAGGGAGTTCTGGTTCACTTAGCACACTGTTTCTACCATAACATCTGTCCTGCAAGCTAGACCCAGTGATCGAACACACACCCGGATCACACTGCATCCGTGGCAAACGGGTTTAGAGCATTATCTCTGAGACAAAGTGCCTCTTCCAATTTATATAGGCCTTGGTTCCTGCTAGGCAGATTAAAAAAGAAAAAAAAAAAAACAAAAAACGTTTCTGATATCCTGCCTTTTTCTCCTGGGGAAAAAAAAAAACCGTGAGGAAGTTTTGGCAGATCCGTGGGGAGCTGTGAAACAGCATGTTTGGCACCAAGTCACCTCACCAGTAATTTGCCTGTTCCCAGCTGTCGTCTCTAGGTTGCTCCTGACAAAACCTGCACGGGGACTTCAGAAGCATTCACCACTCGGTCCTTTTTCTTTACACTTAGCCTCGAGCTGGGCTTGGTCACTGTCCGGATTTAAACGGCAATTGGCATAAGCGCATATGTGGGTTTCTTTATTCAGTTACTGCTCTGCTTTCCCCTCTCCATCCCTCTCAACAAACACGCGCACGCACACGCTCACACATGCACACACTCACACATGCACACGCTCACACATGCACACGCTCACCCATGCACACACTCACCCATGCACACGCTCACACATGCACACGCTCACACATGCACACACTCACATATGTGTGCACGCACATGCACACACACATGCACACACTCACACACACCTGCACACACTCACACATGTGTGCACACACTCACATACACATACACACACTCACACATTGGAAACTAGATTTAATGGCATAAATTCAACATGGGAGCATAGGCCAATAGTCACAGAGATTCATGAATCGTCTTTCAGGGGCAAGTTGATGGAGCAAAGTGAACCTAGAGCCTTCTGCCACACTGAAGGGTGCGTGGGGCACAGTGAGCATATCCGTGTTCGCTGTGAAAGGGCTCTGAGGGCATAACCAGCTGTTTGTTCATTTACCTATAGAGTATCCTACTGTTTTTACCTGTTGTCTTGGGACTGGTGTGAAGGAAAATAAATTGAGAACCTCTGAAGAGGGATAAGCCTACCTTGACATCTAAAGAACGTCTTACTTTGTCATAATAAAGAAGGTGCTCACCTGCTCATGTCTCAGATGAACTACAGCCAACAGCAGAGACAGTTGAAGGACTCTGGAGACCTCTCCTGCTAAAGGACTCTGGAAGGTCAGGCAAAGCCAAGATCTTCACCCAGTGAAGTGCTCAGTGAAGCGGGAAGCTTATCAGAATGGTGATAACGGATCTGTAGTTTAGTCTGAGCTAAAAAACGAAGGGAGGAAGGTAACTAGACTGTCTGTATGGAGTCCTCAGGCGAATTGCTGACTTTTAAATTAGTTTCAAGAGTCCAGTATTCAGAGTTTCTTCAGACACTCTAAACTCATAGGTGGGTATGCTGGATAGATCCTCTTTTACACTCCAAAGGTGTGTTTTAATGAGGTGCACAGGTGTGCATTAAGTGGTGGTGAAAGGTGTTCAGTGGAAGGCTTTGGAAACTCCTTTTAATTATCTTAACAACAGGTGTGGCATGGGCTGTAATGCCCAGCTTCTCTTACCAGATCACATACGCTCGGGAGCACGAAAGAAGGTGCTGCCGAGCGTCAGTGGCTGCGTCCAGGGCAGCTACCTTCCTCATCCACATGCCTGTGTTGAGACCTCCAACAAAGCTAGCAATTAGTGCCAGCTCAGGAAGCTTTAGTGAGTGGGCATTTATTCCCCAGACATAGCTGTGAGATTAAAGATTTTCTCATACAAGGACAGAAAAGCCATTAGCAACCGCTGGCTATTAAAAACCCTGGGGCAACCTTCAACTCAGTTACCCAGTAAGATGACCTGAAAAAACCCTTATTCTATCACCTTACCTACTCGCTTTACATTAAATTATTGATAACATGCATTTCTTTTGGAATACTCTTATGTCTATTATTTTTCCTTCTTTCCCTCCTTACCCACATAAACATACAATAAGGACCAGTCCCTGGAGAAGGACATCATGTTTGGTAAGGTAGTGGGTCAGCGAAAAAGAGGAAGACCCTCAACAAGACAGACTGACACAGTGGCTGCAACAATGGGCTCAAACATTGCAATGACTGTGAGGATGGCGCAGGACTGGGCAGGGTTTCATTCTTTTGTACAGAGGGTCACTATGAGTCGGAACCCACTCAACGGGACCTAACAACGACAACAACACTCCACATTAAAAGAGAAGGGAGATCATTATCCTGAAGATCAGTAAAAGAAAGGAATATTTATCTTGCTTTCCTATGCAAAAGGAACAAATAGTTGATGAGAGAAAGTTTTCTTTATAGAAGTATTCCAGCTAACAAATGAAGAAGGAATGATAGAATAACATTTTGTAACCCCAATGAAATAGTGGGTCTAGTTAACGAGCATCACTAACTGTTAAACCATTAGGTGAAAAGATTGATGGGGTGACCTTTCAATAAATATTTGGATCAGGCTGACAACTTGGACATCATGGATACCTATTGATCAATCATAACATTACAGAAAGAGAGACAACTAGACATTATGTGCTTCCCTTTGTGATGCAATAAGAAGGTATCCAAAAACTCATACTGAGTCTTATTAAGCCTCTAACTTCTAGTTTGTAGGAAACATAGGGGACAGAGGAAAATAGTTAATGACATTACAGGAATGAAATAAGCAAAATCCAGGTCGTGTGACACTCTATATGACAAATGACCTGGTTTACTCAACAAGTAAGCTGCAAAGAATGGGGGGAGAGAAAGAAGGGAAAACTATATAGATTAAAAGAGAGAGACTCAAGACACTTATCAATCAAGTGCAGCTGTGAGCCTTGTTTGGATTCAGATTCAAATAAACCAAGTATAAAAATAAGGTTATGAGACAATCAGGGAAATATGAACCATTTGTGGATATTTGATGCTATTAGGAATTTTTTTCTTTTTTTAGGTTTGATAATAATATTGTGGCTATGTTTTTATTTAACAATATTTATATTTTAAAGATCACTATTATAAGAACTCAAGACAAGGTTTAAACACAGAAGAAAACATTCTTTGATGGTTACGAGGGTGGGGAAGGAGGGAGAGTGTTATTCACTAACTAGATAGTAGACATGAATTATCTTAGGTGAAGGGAAGGACAGCACACACTAAGGGGGAGTCAGCACAACTGGACTAAACCAAAGCTAAGAAGTTTCCTGAATACAACCAAACACTTCGAGGGACAGAGTAGCAGGGGTGGGGGTCTGGGGACCATGTTTTCAGGGGACATCTAGGTTAACTGACATAACAAAGTTTATTAAGAAAATGTTCTGTATCCTACTTTGGTGAGGGGCGTCTGGGGTCTTAAAAACTAGCGAGCAGCCATGGAAGATGCAGCAATTGGTCCCAACCCACCTGGAATAAAGGAGAATGAAGAATACCAAAGACACAAAGAAAGTATTAGCCCAAGAGACAGAAAGGGCCACATAAACCAGAGACTCCATCAGCCTCAGACCAGAAGAACTAGAGGGTGCCAGCTACCACCAATGACCGCCCTGACAGGGAACACAACAGAGAGTCCCTGATGGAGCAGGAGACAGGTGGGGTGCAGAACTCAAATTCTAGTAAAAAGACCGACTTAATGGTCTGACAGAGACTGGAGGATTCCCAGAAAGCATGGCCGCCGGACTCTCTGTCGGCCCAGAACTAAAACCATTCCTGAGGCCAACTTTTCAGATGAAGATTAGACTGGACTATGGGACATAAAATGATACTTGTGAAGAGTGTGCGTCTTAGCTCAAGTAGATACATGAGACTAAATGGGTAGCTCCTGTCCGGAGGTGAGATGAGAAGGCAGAGAAGGTCAGGAGCTGGTTGAATGGACCGGGGAAATCAGGGGTAGAAAGGAGGAGTGTGCTGTCACAGTACAGGATGAGCAATTAGGGTCACTTAACAATGTATGTATAAATTTTTGTATGAGAGACTAACTTGAATTGTAAACTTGCACTTAAATTACAATAAAAAAAATTTATATTTTAGAAATTCATACTAATATTCCTCAATAAGATTATACATTAACTTGGATTTGCTTCAAAATAATCCAAGTATGGGGGAGAAAGAATGAGTGGGGGTATAGACAAAACAAGACTGCTATTTCTGTACCTGGGAGTTGAATACTTGGGAGTTCATTTCTACTTGTGTACATGCTTGAAATTTTCCATAATAAAAAAGTTAAAAAAAGCAAAAAAGGAAAAACCCAAAAACATACTAAAAAAAAAAAAAAAGAGAGAAGTATGAGTAATAAAAATTTTCAGGTGTTAGGCGATGAAATAAAAAATAAAATAAAAGTATCCAACTTACTGGGCCTACAGTAAAAAAGAAGGGCTGTTGTGGGGGGAAGCCAGCTTCCAGGAAGCTTTCACAGAGGTGAAACTCATTACCTTGGTGAATTTTCTGTGGTTTAGGACAGCAACTCATCATAAATGTGCATAAAAATTCCTACGGTGCTTATTAAAACTTTCATGTCTAGGTCCTGTTCCTAAAATTCTGATTTAATAGGTCTTGGATGGAGATCAGAAATCTATAGGAAGGAAAGCATGCTGGGTGATTCTAATGTAGGTGGTTCTGGGAGCACTCTGTGTAAAACACTGCTTTACAGCCAGGTTCTCACGCTTATAGTTTCAAAAACAGGCAATCTAAGAATGGTTTCCTCTCTCAGGATAAACTCACATTAACCAAGTTCATAGACCAATGCTTAAAGAAAGGTGTCAACTTATATATATATTTAAGGGGAACATAAATAACATTAGGACCTGCAGACTTAGGTCAGCAAGCTTACCATATTCCTTCTTGGTGGGGAGAACTATGGTGGGAAGCCAGATGGTATTAACAAAATTTACTTGAGTAGAGTAGAATCAGAATTAGGGAAGCTGTGTTCATGAGAATAATGTCTATGGCAACAGGTAGTCCACAGTAGCTATGGCCTTGCCCACTCGCCATTGGGTCGGGTGGCAGAGACAGTGCTGTTTGCTATCCGTACAGCTTTCTCTTCCTGGGCGTGTGGGAAGTCCTATTTCCCAGTGTCCTCTGCAATTAGATTGAGATCTGGCATCTGACTTCTGGCTAACGTAATGTGTTCCAGCTAACGCAATGTTTTAGCATGGCCCCAGACATCCTGTACAGTCCTCACGTCCCCTCTCCTTTCCTGAAGCCACAAATTGTAGATGGCCAGGCCACAAATAAGGTGGCTGCCCAACCTTCATTAGATTGTGATATGAGCAAGAAACAACTTTTTTGTGTGTGTTAGCCTCTGAGATTATTTCTAAGGTCATTTGTTAAATAGTCTAATCTATCCTGACTAATAGAGATGATAATAAATTTTACAGGGATTGAAAATATCCCATCACTCTCAGGCGGTTTTGCTTATTTCTACTCTGATATGTGCTTGGGATAATTTAATTTGCTACCTTTCCATGTTCTTAGGGGTAGGGGATCCTCATTATCACCCTCATATTTGCTAAGAATAGCAACTCTTAGACGATCTAGACAAGTTAAAGTTATTCATATTTTCTGAAAGACCAAATCATTAATTGCAAATTTATGACAAAGCATTTTACAGATAGATAAATGAAATATAATTCATATCACTTTCTTGTAGTAGTAAAAAAAAAAAAAAGAGAAGAATAAAACAAAAAAACACCAATTAGCAAAACAATTTTGTGGTCCTCTGCTGTCCTGATTTCTGAATATACTCTTTTGTTTAAGATGTCAAGGAAGCATTGGAAGGACATAACAAAGAAGAACGTGTGATCAGGTGTGGATTTTGTAATGTCTGTAAGAAAAGAAGAAACTCGTTTCTTGTCTTGTTCATTGAGAGAAGTAAAAGATTTTCCCTCACAGGTTCTCATACATGAGATTATATTATATTATATATTATTATATAGATAGTATATACATAGTAAAAACAATCTCACAATCTCAATAGCATTGCTACAGCAATACACATTTATATATATAATATATATACATTTTATATAAATATAATGTCCTTATGGATACTGAACAAAGGATAGTGAACAGAATTTAAGCCTTCTTGATGAATTGGGCTAAATAAGATTATTATCATTATTATTTTATAGAACAATGCAGTAATGCTGTTCAAGGCTACGCAGGTTAATAGGCTTTCTATTCTTTTTTTTTTTAGTTTCTTCATAGAATTAGGTTCTTATTATTTGTTTTTTATTACCGTGCCCCCTTTCCCTCTCTTCCTTCCTGTAGTTTTGCTTTCTTACGTCTTTTGAATATACTCAGTAGGTGATCGTTCGTTAGTGACATGTGTGTTTCATTTTTTTTGTAATCTCATGCCTTATTTTATATGTTCCATCTGAGTGAGAGTGGCTTGTACAATTATGGAATAAAATATATAGATATTGTGATGTTGGGATATCTTTTTGCTGTTTACCCAGTTTGCCTATGTGGGCCCCAGCTGGCTGAGTTTCCCAGACGTCTGACTTGTTGACAACTGAGTGTGTCAATGTTGTTTCTTTCCCTGCTCTGTTTAATTTCCTATAATCGAGACCTAGCACAATATCTCACAGATACTGCTCAAGAGGTGTTGTCTGAATGGAATTCTATTAACTCTCCCTTTTATTGTCTGTGTTAAGAATGCAACTGCATTCTCATAGACACAAATTATCATACTGCGTATTGTTATAATAAAGTTTATTTTAATTAATCAGCCACTGTACGAGTAAATGCAATGCGATATAATGTAAAGAACCTTGTACCCACAGTTCATTTACAGCTGTGTCATGAATAAATGGTTTAGCCATAGAAAATTCTCTTCATTTTCAGGGCTGCTTTTTCCTCATCTGTAAATAAGGGGGTAGTCGATGCTTGTCAATTTTTTTCCATGGATAAATCTCTGATGGAAAAATGAACCAGCTCTCCTGGGGTACTGGCAGCAGAGCTCAGAGTATAAACTCAAAACAAGACATTTTCTCCTTACTTAATTAATAAAGGAGATTTTGAGTTCTATTCCATATCAGTAACATTTCAAATGAATGTTTGAGAAATAAATCTTTAAGAAAAATGGATGCCTTTGTGAACTATCTTACACGCCCTGCCAAATATCATGGGGTATATGAATCCAGAATAAGAAGGAAGAGACCCTGTTCTGGATATTTTGGCAGCAAAAGAAGTTCAAAATATGGTTTTTATTTCTGGTTTGGGCAGTTACAATTAGATTCCTAAACCTTTTTTGTACATTCTGTTGTTCAAGTTAAGTAGATAGCATGTCCATTTCTCTAACCTCATAAGAGACAAATTGCCACTTGTGCCATCAGTTTATTCCCTAAAAATATCTCATATCTACCCATTCTTCTCCATTTCCTACACCACCACCCCAGGTCAAGAGAATATTACATTTTGCCAGTTCCCAAGCATTAAACTGTCCTGTAGACTTCCCTATATCTAAATTTTCCCTCCTCCGATCTGTTTTCCACACTATATCAGAATAATACTTTTGAAATTTTAATCTGATCTGTGTTTAACCCTCTGCTTAAAACTCTGTAGTGACCTCAAAGTGGTCTCCAAAAGAAGACCAACATCCTTAACCCATCTGGCTTCTCTCGACGTTCCTTTCTCATCTTTTACCAGGCACTCCTTCGCTCCCTGGGCTCTGTCCAGAGAGGATCCAGGATTCTTTCAATTGCTCAAGTGGGTCATAGTTCCTCCCACCTAAGAGTCTTTGCTCATGCCATACCCTCAGCCTGGAATGTTCTACCCACACCCCACCTCCCAATGCTGTCTTCAATTAACTCCTGAACTTCTTTTATATCTCAGCTTAGTCCTTGTTTGAATGGAGGGAAAACATCATTGCAATGCCTCTCTAGAATGGATCTCATATTTTACTGGAGAAAAATATACAAACTTTGCATTCCATCTGCATCCTAAGGTTGACACTATCCACAAATCGGCTGTACAGAGAATTGGAGGCAGCAGCAAGGCTGCAAAAAAAGTAACATACAACCCCCTGACAGTTTTAAACTCTCTCTCACTGCCCAGCAGCCCAGTCAACAAGTGTGAATTATTTGATGCACTGGGGCTTGCTTCCAGTCCTCAAGACTTTTCTGACTTAAATGTTGGGCAGTGTTTGAATTTTCAACTTAATCAGTATCACCTCCAAATACTTTAACTGGGTTTTGTCACCTTACATTTTCTATGCTGTATTTATGCTTTTACTTAGGAAAAAAAAGTGTTCCAGATTAAGTCTCCAGTCTTCCTTCATCCCATTTGTTTCTCTGCTGTCACTCTATCACAACTATCACTGTGTTTTTTGAGGTGCACTTGTGGTTTGGAAATTCTAAAATAAATGATAATAGAAATTGGAGGGTTGTCCCCAAAGCCACTCTAGAGTTTCAGTCATAGAGTAAAGCTTTTAGAAAATACGTCAACATCTGCTAGTAATAACAAAGAAAGTATTTATTAAAACAGTTAACATTTATTGAGAGCATACTATATGCCAGGTATTATTCTAAAGTCTTTTTTTTTTTTTTAATATTAGCTTATTTAATCTTTGCAACAACCCCATGAGTTAAGTAAGTTCTACTATCATCATCGTGTTGATGATCACAAGATCATTATTATCCCATTTAGGAAGATTGGAGAGTTTAAGTAACTGGCCTCAGGACACCAGTAATAAGGATTTCAACCCTCACACACTGATTTTAGAGTCAAATTCTTACTCCAGAAACATCCAGATGTCAAGCATCTATTCCATGGTAGATATTGTTTTGGGTACTTAATATATTTGGTATCAGTGAATTCAGTGACATTATTATTAATTGTACTTTAGAGTTGAAGAAAATAATGCTATGAGCTGTTAAATGACTTGTCCAAGATTAGCCAGTCAGGAAGTGCCCAATCTGTGATTCAAATCTATGTCCTCTGATGGAAGAGCCCGTGATCAATCCATTAGCCTCCTGAAGCTGCTGCTCAGCTAGTCTACCTGGAGCAAACACACAGGGTAAACTGAATGGCACTGCACACCTCCCACAGAGCCTTGGTGGTGCAGTGGCTAAGAGCTCAGGCTGCTAACCAAAAGGTTGGAGGGTTCAAATCCACCAGCTGCTCCTTGGAAACCCTATGGGGCAGTTCTACTCTGTCCTATAAGGTCGTTACGATTTGGAATCAACTCAGTGGCAACAAATTTGGCTTTTTGAGTTTGCACACCTCTCTTGGGAAGAAATCATTAGCAAAGATGCCCTCCACAAAGCAACACTGCTTCTTGAACAGAAGCGAACTTGCAACAGTGAGGCTTAATTTTCAAAGTAGCCTCCCTCCATCCCCAACTTTTGATTTTGAAAACTTTGATCTTACAAAAGAATGGAAAGAATAAGTCAGCACTCACTCACTTGACCCATCTTTTGCAATTGTTAACATTATGACATATTTGTCTTAGTTCTTTCTCTGTACTTGCAAGCACACACATATACACACACACAATTTCTGAGTCTTTGAAAGTACATTGCAGACACCATCACAATTCATACCTAAATACATTAGCACTTATCTCCTAAGAAAAAGACATTCTCCTATATAACCTAAGTATAATTTTAACAAAAAAGAAACAATATTATTTTAATCATTTCATCCATTATGTACATATTCACATTTCCTCATTTGTCCAAAGAAAGTTCTTCGTAGCTGATTTAATGTGGTCTTTGGTAGCTAAGATATGTTTACTTTTCCCTTTATTCTCTTAATGAATTTCTTCTATGATTGTCTGATACACTAAAAAAAAAAAAAAACCTGTCATCTCATAATAATATCCTGATTGTTATATTAGAAAATACTTTCGTTCAGTAATTTTGGCCTTTAAATTATAACTCTATTGTTTAATAAGTGAATAAACAATGGTATGATTTCTTACTCTATATTTTGTAAAACACATTTTAAATTAGAAGATTTAAGAAAGAAGAGCACGCGTGAAAGATGAGAAGAGCTATAGGAAAAAAGAAAATGGTTAAAAGGCAATCGTGTTTATTACGTGTACATTGTTAACCTGGAATCTGATCATTTCTCTCCCTTCTTTCCTTCATTTCTTCTCTCCTTTCCTTATTTCTTCCCATAGTTCCATAGTTGTCTCTCCCTCCCTCCCTCCCTGAACTTTCTCCCAACCTCCCTTCCTCCCTCCCTCCCTTCCTTTCTTCCCCTCACCTCTTCCCCCACCCCCCACCTGCTTCATTAAATAAGAAACACTTTTCAAACAACCTCTTTCTGTCCTCTGGCTCCTCTCCAACCCCCGCCCCCATCACCACCATTTTTATTTATCTACTCCTTAGCTCTTATCTCCAATCCCAATCACGTATATCAAATAATATTTATGTATGTCAATAATAATATCAAATACAATTCTGAAATCATAACTGTATGCATCATAAGGAGAGAGAATGTTGGCAACACGTGAGTTTCAGAATCAGATTTCAAATTAAGATTTGTCAGTCTAGCTGTGCGACCTTGGTCAAGTTATTTAAATTTACTGACCTCAGTTTCCTCCTTTGTAACATTAAATTGATAATGTCTTTTCTACATAACACACAGGGTCTGGGAGAACAAATTAGATGTTATTTAAAAGAACTCTTTTACCTTATCATAATTAAACTTTTTGAATAAGAAATACATTTACATGGTTCAAAAATAAATGAACATATGAATAAATGAATGAGTAAACTCAGTGTAATTACTTCCTCTTAATATTCTCTTTTTCTCTCCAGTTTCCACACACAGAAACAATTTTACCAGCTTCCTGTTTATCCTTTTAGAATTTTTTAATGAAAATACAAGAAGGTATGTGTACATGTATTCATATTTTTTGCTTCTCTTATGCATCTTGCCTTTTTCTTTAAGACAATATCCTTGAGATCTTTCTATATCTGTACTTTGAGTGTGTCTTGATTTTTTTTTTTTTAATGCAGCTGCATAGTAGGTGAAGACACTCTGATTTGAATAGCGTAACGCATAGCATACATGCAGATCAGATTACTTCAGCCTTATTCATTTATGGCAAAGCAAATATGTCTTAGTTTTTTATGAATAATAATAACAATAAGCACAATTTAAAGAGCTTGAGCTATGTGCTAGCTACTGTGCTATATAGTTTATATGCATTATTTTATGTAATCCTCAACAAACCTATGAAGTGGAAATCATTCCCCTTATTTTACAGATGAAAAAAATTGAGGTTCAGAGAGATTGAACATAAAACTTCTGTAATGCTCTATGTCTTTCTGTTTTCAAGGGCTGTTCTATTAACTATTCTACAATTATTCCTCCCAACTGAATTCATTACAAAGTCTACATTTCATTTTGATTTTAAAACCAGTGCTAGGGTTTTTGGGCCCCCACATCCACGTTAGCCTTCTTTATCCCATACCCTGTACTAGTTGAGGCCTTCCACAGCTCTCTCCTGGACTATTTCAGCAGTCCCCTACTGGTCTCTCTGTCTCTAGTTTTAGCTCCTCCAGTCCATCCTTCACACTATCTTTGTTAAAGTCATCAGTGGCTCCTCACTGTCTACAGAACTTAAACGAAACTCCTCAGTGCCCCCACCTACCCTCCACTCCTGCTTCCCACTCTTAAGCTTCTGGGTCTGAAAGAGGCTAGTTCTCGTGTCTGAAATACCCATGTCTGTTTGAAAACGTGTAGGCATTCTTGGAGTCTCAGCCCTGGAGTTAATTTTCCAAGACCCTTAGACGCTTTCTCCGGGCAGAGTTAGCTTCCCCTCCTTTTTGGACACAGTATATTTTATTACTTGATGCATTCCACTCATACAGGTCTTTTTACAGTGTGGGGTTATTTATTCATTCCTTGGTATGTGTGCCTCCCCATTAAATAGTTAAACATGAACAGCTTTGAGGCAGGATTCTATAACTCCACTTTTGTATCTATAATACCTGACATAAAAAAATATGTGTTCAGTGCACAAAATGATACACGTATGTGTATAATAACATCTTCAATAATTCATTTTAAGAATGTATTTTATTAAAAAAACAGGAAACTAAGCATTTACTTCTTTAGGTATAGATTAAATTTTCTCTCTCTACTTGTGCCAGTAAGAAATATCAGGTCAGGAACACTCAAGAAAATGGGTGACCTCAAACGAGTGGGATTAGTGTTTGTAGATTTATGATTTGGCAACTTGCAGGAAGGTATAGGGCCACCACAACAAGATAGTAAAACTGGATATTCAGGGAGGTTCCAGGTAAGGCAGGGATTCAGTCGTATAGGCCTAAGATTATGTATATGAATAGAGAGAAAGTTGAATTGGCAGAAGTTGTGTAATAGATATATTTGCAACAACAACAACAAAGTAGCTGCTCAGGCTGCTTAATTAAGTACAACCAAACACCTCATGGGATTTGGCTCCTTAGTTTGGAAGTTTAAGGTCATGGTTTCATGGGACATCCCAGTTAATTGGCCTAATAACATGTTTAGTGCTTCTGTTCTACCTCCTAGTTCATTTCCTAGTGCCTGGGGTCTTAAACGCCATCCAAGACACAACAATTGACTGCTTATCTTTTTCTGAGAGATTGAGGAAGCCAGATCCACCTTAAGCCTTTCTAACGCTAACTCCCCCACGGTCTAGAGCCAGGGTTTCTTCTGTCTGATATTTAACGGCAGTGGGCTGCCTATTCCAAGAACAACACAGCTGCTGTAAATTCTAAAATGACAGCATGGGTTCTAACCCACCTCCCAGTCTTACCATTGTAATAAAGGCCTGAACCTCTTTCCTACTAGAATAAAAATGTATTAAATGTCTTCTGCATTTCAAAGACTAAATTTAGTGCTTGAGAATCCTATGGAGAAATTCCGCTTTGCACCCATGGGGTCACCATGAATTGGAATCAACTCTACAGTAACTAACAACAACAATTATAGCTCATTTAATCCTTATAACAGTTCTGTTACAAAAGGATCATTACGTCCATTTAAGTCATGGGAAAACTGAGGTTCAGATACAAGGAGCTAAATAAATTCTCCAAAGTTACACAAACAGTGCGGTAGAATTACAATTTGTCTCCTGGCGGACTGTGTCTAGTTTGTTCTCCAAAATTCTGCTTGGCCGTACATTACGTGTTGGACTAGCAGAGGTTTTTTTTTTTCTTCTTCTTTTCTTAACTACTTAAGGAAGCATGGCAGGTACATACATATGTAGAGTAAGTTTCTACCATTTTTCTACCATTACTCAGTTTCTCCTGTTTTGATTTATTCTGAAATAATTTAAAATTGAGTAGAGTAGCACATTCAAGATAATATTTTTGTAGCAAATCATTTCAGTGGAAAATGCCAATAAATGTTTTGTATTTTGACTAAATGATTTATGCTATTAATTCACACCCTAAATAAGATACAAAGTTTGAGGCATTCATAAAATAGTCTTTTACTTTATACTCTATGACATCATTACAGTCTTTTCCAAACACTTTTATCAAGCTTCTGATATATAATCTACTCAATCTGAAATTATTCTCTTTTGTATTTGGTATTTTATTCCCTATGGTCCCTGTATTTTTGTTTTGTAGTTACAGAGTATTTGGGAGTACAGACTGAATGAATCATATTTTAGCGAACTGGATTGTTTTACCAAAATGGATTGCCATGCACTGTGCTTCCATCCCTACTTTATAACATTAATTACTAACACGGTTGTTATTGTTTTTGTTAGTTACTATCAACTCGATCTCAACTCATGGTGAGCCCCTGTGTACAGAGGAGAACAGTTTCTCTAAGTTTTCAAGGCTGTATCCTTTCTGAAGAAGATAGCCAGGCTTATCTTCCAAGGTGCCTCCAGGTGGGTTCAAACCACCAACTTTTTAGCTAGCAGTGGAGCACTTAACAGTTGGGGACACCCAGGGAATTTGTTTGCTAACACTAGTACCGCTTATTACTCTAGGGGGTGTGTTCTCATTTTGGTATGTAGGGTTTTACACATATAATTTCTTGTGTATGCAGGTCTAACAATACACTTTGGTATTGGTTTTAATTTGATTTTATATCCCACACAATTTTCAGGATAATTTAAAGATCATATTTCTTGGCAGACAGGATGACATAGCTTTGAAAAGACCACAAACGTTTTCTCCTTTTTAAATCTTCTGGGTTTCTTGGATTCTACCCTGACTTCCACAGATAACGTAACTGTTCCCTCCAGCCTCCTTTCAGGCTTTGTGGCAGCTTCTGTTTAAGCTCCATCCTGGCTGGCTGGCTCGCACACCAATAAAGCACTTGTCTGTGAGCAGCCTGTCTGTGAACAATAATTTCAGACCCTATTGTGTGAGATTTGCAAGTACTGAATTTTGAAAAGAGAGGAAGACTGATGTTTTCTTTTCCAAAAATAAATGTGGCTATTTAGGAGCTCTGAATTTAGATTTATACCATGGGTTGTTAAACTACGACCCATAGGCCAAATCCATTCACTGCTGATTTTTGTAAATAAAGTTTTATTGCAACACAGACATGCCCATTTGTTTACAGATTGTCTGTGGCTGCTTTTATGAAACAATGGCAGAGTTGAGTATTTGCTACAGAGACTGGATAGCCCACAAAGCCTAAAATGTATGCTATCTGGCCCTTTACAGGATATTTCCCTATCCTGATCAATGTAATATCATGATTTACAAATGCCATTTTATAGATGATCATGTGGAGATTTATCTTTTGTTCCTGGAAACTATTATTATAATCCATTATTATTTCTATTTTGTAATGCTAATTTGTTTATTTAAATTTAGTGTTTTATTTATAATATATTATTTCATCACTCAGGGACTAAAGTATTTATGACATACATACTGGAAATAAATATCAATTATCCCCTGAGGGCCAAATCCTAATGTTTAGAGGAAGAAATAATGACTTAAAAAAAAAAATCATACAGTGTAAATGTAGAAATTATTTGCCTTTGTGCAGCTATCTTATGTTGACTTTTATTTAGATTATTACCAAAGCTTTAAAAGTGAAAGATGGGTTGACATGTAGTGAGGATTGAATGAAATAATACACGTGAAATGGTCTCTAAACAAATTACGCAAATATTTGTAGCTGTTATTATTATCCGATTGAAGCTGGAGGCCCTTGGAGATTGTAAAGGTAACTAATGTTATCTCTGACACACAAATAGTCTTCTCACTTCAAGACCTGCATGGAGTCATAGAGATTGACACATGAGGACAGACAAGTTAGTGGTAAAGAGGACAAAACAGAGAAAGATTAACCAGTTGCATTTGAGTTAATTCAGACCTGTGGTGACCCCCCATGTGTCAAAGTAGAACTATTCTCCATAGGGTTTTCAATGGCTCTGATCTTAGTAATAGATAAGCAAACTTTCTTCCAAGGTACGACTGGGTGGACTTGAACCTCCAACTTTTCTCTTAGTAGCTGAGCTCTTTAACCATTTGCACCACCCATGGACTCCAGAAAAAGACTAAGGCCTTCTAGAATCATGAAATCTCTTCATCTTCTTTAAACAAGTCCAACTTGTTCTACCCATTTTGAAAATGCAGAGTTCTCAAAATCAAATACTGTTCCTCTTCCAAGAAGCCTATTCAAGGCTGAGTTCATTGAGTATAAACATGTATTTCTCTTTCAAAACTAGATTCTTTTTATTTATTTTTTTAAATTCATGGCATGATTTGTACTTGAATGCTTTAAATTAAACTACCCGGATAATCTTCATTTAAATGTGCAGGAACATTTAACTCAATGCCAATTCGATAAATCCCCATTTTAAAAATGAGAGCCATATAAAATATTCCATTCAACATTCTTTAACATTACTAAAACTCAATGACATTAGACAAAACACAATAGCCTATATGAATAAAACACCAATGATTCAGAAACTTTGGCTGATTTTAAAGTGGAATATGATCTTAATACTCAGCGTGAATAGGTTTTTTTTTTTTTTTTTTTTTGGTAACTTAGGGTAAAGTACAATTAAACATAATGCCTTCCCAAAACCAAGCCAATGAGTGCAGTGGATTTTTCAGAGAAAGTGGACAGGGTATAGACGAGAAAATAATTAGAACAACTGTGACCTATTATACCAGTTCATAAAACTCTTAAAACATGCGACACCCACAAGGTTGCAGCATATGGAAGACAATCCCAGAGTCTAATTTCCATGCAGTAGTAAGTAGTTCTATTATCAGACAGGAAAATGAGACAGTCGGCAGACAAATAAATTACTGTTGCACAGTGAACCTTAAAAGGCATGCCAGAGCTTTCTTCGTATAGGGTCCTGAGAAATTACTAATTTTACCAGAATCTTCTTATCTTTCTCCAGCAAAGTAGCATGTGTAAAATGTACTCCTGAATGTGGGTATTGAGAAGATAATACCATAGTTTCTGCTGTCATTCTCACATACAGAAGCTCACATATTGTAGCTCTGAGTTCTTGGTCACATTACAATCATGTCACCTCCAGCCTATGAGATTTCCTAAAAAATGTGCTATCAAGGTAGCAATTATTTGTTATTTAAAAAAAAAAAAAAATCCCCTCAACCCTCAAAACCAGAATTAGTAAAGTTTACTAACCAGTTACTTCCATAACAAGCGTAGACTCTGAAATGATTTGAAAGGAAACATTTCCATTTGAGGGCCATTGTATCATTTCTTCCCCTTTGGCAATGCTGAGAACCCCTCACAGCATCCATAAACATGCACACACTCATTCCTGCCCTATATAAATTTAGTAGCGAGAACGATGCACGCATCATCTAATTTAACTGCAAATGGCTTCTTTAGCATGAATTGTCTGGAGAGGATGCACAACAGAACTTTTAACTGCCTCCCAGAAACCATGAAGCACCAGGCAGCTAAGAGCAGAGTAGTTACTCAGAGCAGCAAATGAGAAAAACACGGGAAGAAATGAGCTCTTGTCAGTAATCTCCAGAGCGCTGAGTTAGGGTGGGTGTACCTGAACTCGTTCACTGGGGTAGTCGCTCTTTGGACCCGATTGTGCTCTCTCAGTCTGTCAGGGTTCAACGACGCCCACTCGCTGTGACTTCACCAACTCTCCTTCGAGTTCATTTTCTAAAGGATAAAGCAACAACAACAACAGTAAAATAAATAACTGAAGAGAGGAGAAACTAAAAAAAAAAACAAAAAACAAAACACTCACCTTTGCACTATTATATTTACAACAAAGAGTTACATTTAAAGATAGGCAACTGCACATTAAGAAAATTTGCAAATGATTTTACTCAGAAAAACTGATAGAAAGTGTATAATGGATAAGAAGAAAATGCTTTTAAACGTTTAGTGAATTTCCTTGGAAACCCAAGTTTTTTTTAACAGTTTTAAATATCTTGGATTTGAAGTGCGCTAGTATTTCGGTTGACCAATTACCAGCAATTTGTAAGATTATTGTTTTCTTTAATAGTTTGATGCCATTAAGAAACAACTGAATGAGTGAGAAATCTTTTAGATGTTCAACTATTTCTTGGAAATAACCTGAATTCATTAATAACAAAATATAATCTGTTGGAGACGATAGTGCTTTCTACTGTCAGCTCGCTTTTATCTTAGCAGAACAACAACAAACAGCATAAGCAATTATCTCCATTAATGTAAAGTATGACTATCTATCAGCCATCTATCAAGGTTTTCTGCAATGTTTTGGCTCAGTATTAGGAACAACTGACTGTTCTAATTTAAATAGGAAGTACCTAGATTACTTCAAAGACGGAATACATTTAGTTAAAAAAACAGATGAATTAGAGAAACAGAAAGTGAAGAGCAAGGTGCCTCAGCTGTTGAAGCTATTGTTTCTGGTGCAGATCTCCAAATTCAAAGACACTCGTTAAATTGAGTCTATGGCAACGACAGACGAAGTGTTAATGGGCAGCAGTGGAGTGTGTCAGGAAAATGAAGAGACCCTTAGGGGCTCTCCATGCTGTTTATGATCAGCTGCATTCAGCAGCATTACCATAAATCCTCTAAAAGATACTGTACTCGACTTCTTGCGTGTTACCACGCAATAAAGAAAATATCCAGAGTGCTTAGCAAGGGGGATTTGAAATAAGGTAACCTGCAATTTCCTACGAAATACACAGGAAGCCTATAAAATGCTACCATAACACATTTTATTCTTTTCCCTAATAAGAATGTACTAAAACAAAAAGACATAAAGAATAGAATAATTCAAAAACATGCACACAGAGTGAGAAATATTTTAAAATGACTCTGAAAAGTCAAGGTCAAAACCTCT
The DNA here is from genome assembly GCF_000243295.1 of Trichechus manatus latirostris. Taxonomy (NCBI): domain Eukaryota; kingdom Metazoa; phylum Chordata; class Mammalia; order Sirenia; family Trichechidae; genus Trichechus; species Trichechus manatus. The sequence continues at coordinate 18,046,336 of NW_004443959.1, read as the reverse complement.
GTTCTGTGTCAAAGCCTAGATTTACCAGTTTGGAGTTATTCTGTGATATTTCTAAATATATGAAGATTTTAATTTAAATTATGACTTGGGATTTTAGTTATAACAGCGAAGAACTATCTATACTGGAGTACCACTAAGAATGGTGTATTCTGTGGCCTTTTTCTATCTACCAAGACCCAAAATACACACACACACACACAAACACACACACGCATGCAAACAGCATACATACATGTAAGAAATTGTTTCCCATATAAATTGTTCCTATATTTACAGTATGATTTGTACACTTTTATGTGCCAAAGGCAAATGCCCTCAAACATTCTCTTATCAGACATTATCACCTAGATTTCACCTGGAGTCTGAAGTTAGCAGACATTCAGGACAAACGACTATTTCTTCTTTTATCCTTGATCTTCCTCTTTGACCAGTAAAGGTCAGAATTCAGAGCCCAACTTCTTCCAAGACATAGACAGAAAAGAGAATACAGGAGTATGTTTTTTTTGAGACCCTACTGATTTTCCACCCAAAGGTTGAGGCAGATGAATGTGTGGTTAATGGCCACTGAGTACAATGTGGAATTCTTTAGTCTAACTTTCTGAAACTGGGTCTCATTTTCTTCTCCATCAGATTATATTGAGGTAATTAGCACGTAAACTTGGCATTATTTATTTTGATATAATAACACGGTTTAAAAAAGAACATAATTTTCTTTTCGTTAAGTATTATTAACCCATTGCTGTTCAGTTGATTCTGACTCATTGTGCTCCTATATTATTATTAACTATACGGATTGTCATATGCATTCACTGTTCCTGGATTGGCAATCCTCATTTCAGTCAATATCATTATGAGTCATTAAACCTCTCTGAATGTCAAGCCCTCTATTAGACAATGATAGGGCTGGGATGAATATTTAAAGCATTTCTTTAAACACTTTTATTTAGAGTTTCCCAATGCTTGCAATGGCATTTGATACGAATTCTTATTTAGTGAACCATGTGTACGATAAGTGTGCCATTTCCATTTTGCAAACTTGCTCAAATCTCCTTTCTAACTTTGTTTAAACAGCAAGTATACATTGACAGATTTGAGTGTCGGGTGAGCGGCAGTAGGAATTGCTATGCGAATGAATTTCTTCCCCAGAAGCACTTGTAAACCTGAACACTCTCTGAAGATAGGCAATGAAGTCAGTCTTCCCTCCACCCACTCTTGGCCCAAAAGCAGGGGGCTACTTTTGATTTTCGCAGCATGTTTCAGCACACTACGTTGAATATATTATACAGTATTGTCCAATATTATGCTGGAGGATGAGCTCCAGAGGTTGGAAGATGCTCAAAATACAGGGTGGCTGCCATAATGGACTCGAGCATACCAACTCAATGATCGTGAAGGTGTCACTGGACCGGGCAATGTTGCATTCTGTTTTACATGAGATCGCCATGAGTTGGAGCCAACTGGATGTCAACTAACACCACCACCACCAACGTGTGTACATTTGTTCGTTGCCTTCAGATTTCTTACTGTAAAAAAGACCTTTTGTTTAACTAAGGTTTTACTTCCATGACATATCCATGTGCCTTTTTGGCAATCTGATGCAGTACTGCAGGATTAACTATGTGGAAAATGTTTCTTTTTTTCCCTCCCAAAAGTTTTGTGTGAGATTGGTTAAAAAAAAAAAAAATGAGAGACATACTTTGACAGCCTCTTCCTCAGACTAATAACAGTGAACAATAAGAGTCAGACAATGCCTGACAAAAGTCTACTTAATACACCACAGTTAGGAGAAAGTAAGATCTTTCTCAGTGAACAGACAAAAACTTTCAGATGAGATCTCTATAAATTACTCCAAAGTACTACTGAGCCTCATTTTGTTTACTTTCTTGGACTCATGTCTCAATAGCGTCTAAAAGGGAAAATGGCTTTTGAAGAGGTTTCTCGTGTACTTCATTGATCAACCTTGGGATCAATCACGGACAAAGGAGAGTTGTGCATTACGGCAAACATCTAGCCACCTTGTGTCCTCCCTGTGGTTTGCACCTGCATCTCCTGCTATTCCGTTTGTTTTTCCAACCTGCCGATACCTATTCATAGACTCTGCCATCCCATTGCTCAGGGACGGGGTTGAGAGGAATGAATGGCTTGCACTGTCTAGTACAAACTAGGTGCTCCAGCAGTCTTCATTGGTTGAGTCAAGGGATGAAGTTTCCTTTTATGTCAGTTTAAAGATATTTTTAATAAGCCCATTCCTATGCTAACACTACTTTTAGAAATTTTTCAAGAGAGGATAATTCAACTTCTAGTTGGCAGTGAAATTTAGAACAAGTCCATTTTTGGTTTTTCAGAGAAAAGAAAAATGATCATTTTCAGAAGATAAAAATGGTAAATAAAGAAGAAGAAATGTATAGGAGAAGATGTAAATGAATGAGGATACCTTAAAGAGAAATAATAGGAAATCAGGAGAAGAGATCTATGCAAATTTTAAAATCACCCTTCTTTTCATCTTAAAATTCTTGTGTATGTCTTCCTTTTGTGTTTTAAAGTCTAAATCAATTATACATTTGTCTGATGCCTTCAATTACTTATAGTATTGTAATTAATTTTTGACAATTAAGGAAGTCTAGTATATTTCCTGTACATGGACTTACCAATCCCAATATGTCCCGTAGATCTCCTGTACAATATTCGTACCCAGAATATTACCTTTATCTAAGCCTCTGAATAAGAGACCATCGATTCTAACATGCTAACTAACAACTTGAGAGGACAATAATGTCTATAATTTGTAATTCTGAGCTATTTATATATTAAAAATTATAGAAGCATAATCTACCTTCTAGCTATCCTCTTATTACTAGTTATTTCCAATCTTAGACATGTATCTGAAGCCAACCATTTAATGGCTTCTTGACACTAACGTTAAAATAGGAACTCCCACTTCCCACTGAGGGTTTTTAGAGAGAGCTAGTAGAATTCCCGATGCAGATGACAGGACAGTTGAGGCTTTACCCTGCCTACGGTGTATTGGTGATGGTGTGGGAAAGAGGGCTTTCCTACAGGTTCGTTTGAATGTAAGTTGGAACAACCTTGTAGTAAGGAACGTGGCAGTGTGGATGAAAATATAAAGTGTGTATCCTCTTCAACCTAACAGTTCCAGTTCCTGGTATCTATCCTACTAAATACTTGTTTGTCACACATGCACAAAGATGCACATATAAAAAATTTTAATGTAATAATGTATATAATCAAAAAAATTAAAAATCACCATAGGTGGAAGAATTAGATTATCTCTGATAGTCAGGCTATGAACTGCTCTGCAGCTATTTAAATTTTTAGAGTTGGTCTGTCTGTATTGAAAAGGCAGGATCATCAAAATGTGGGGCAGAGTGTTTAAAAGACTGGTTTAGGGTTATGATCTCATGGGACATTTCAGTTCATTGGCCTAGGGCTGTTTTGCAGCACTTCTGTTCTACGTCACTATGGAGTTTATTACATACTACCTGGGGTCTTAAAAGCTTGCAAGGGACCATCCAAGCTACAACAATAGGTCTGCATTCACCTGGAGTCACAGAGGAAGAAGGAGAGTCAGGAATCGGAGGAGGAAATGTTGCCAGTATAAACATCAGCCTCCTGTGCCATGAGAGCAAAAGAACTGGATGGTGCCCAGTTATAATTACTGAACATTTTGATCTAAGATTTTATAGAAGAAATCCTGATCAGAAGGGAGGAAAAAAATAGAACAGAATTTTAAATTCTCAACGGAATCCAGGCCTTCTGGAGCCTCAGAGGCTAGATGAACACCCAAAACTATTGCCCTGAAATAATCTTTAAATCTTAAACTCCAAACCCGAATCTTTCCCTAGAAGTTTACTTTGAACCTAACAACAGCTTAGTTAATTGGTAAAGTATGTCTGCCTTGAGCATTATGCTCTTTCAAAGATTTATCGATGTAGAATCAAATTGACAACAGCATCCTGAAAGGTTAGATGAGAAGCTTAGGGGGCAGTGAGTTTATGTTAGTGGTGGTGGAATAATTTGGAAAAGGACAGAGAAAATGGCTACGCAACTTGAAGAATTAAACAATGTCACTGAACTGTACGGGTAGAATTTGTTGAAATGCTGTAAGGGGAACTTTCACTTTTCACCTTAAGTACTTTCAATTGTTTAGTATTTTATTACCAAAGCAAACTTATGTAAGATTTACCTAACAAAAGGAGGAATATACTTCTATCGATATTTTCAAAAGTTACAAACATTAACTGCTGTAAAAAATGGTTAATAAATTTAAGTTAAAAAATTTATACTTCCAAATTTACATAGTAATAGGAAGCAACTTTGATTCCCCAGAAGCCTAAACCGTATATTGCTTTGCCGTGCAGTTTAAAATTGGCCCCAGAATCTGCTTCCTGTTCACACACCAATAAACAATGCTACAAGGAAATCACATTTAGGCCCAATTAGATCATGCTAGCTCATTAAAAAAACATTCCAGGTTAAACAAAAAGCCAATTAAAAATGGAGGCTATTAAAAAAAAAAAGGCCAATCAATGATGTGTCGGAATAGAGACCGCTTTGACACAGTCGTTTCCCAGGCATGCTAAGCCAGCAAGCAGTCCATAAGCAAGCTGGGCAGGTGAGAGGCTGTCTATATCAAATTAAGGTCAGCTAGGAAACCCTATGGGCAGGTCTACTCTGCCATATAGGGTTGCTATGAGTTAGAATTGACTGGATGGCACAAAACAACGATAACAACATAACCTCATGCACAGTCACCACCCATCCCTCAGCGGAAGTGTGCATGTTGCTATGATGCTGAAGAGGTTACAGTGGAGCTTCCAGACTAAGACGGACTAGGAAGAAAGGCCTCAGAATCTACGTTCGAAAACCCATCAATGACCCCCATGGATCACAATGGTCCAATCCACAACTGATCATGGAGATGGTGCAGGACTAGGCAGTGTTTCGTCCCATTGTGCATGGGGTTGCCATGAGTTGGAGGCATAAGCCTTAACCACATAAGCCTACTACCCACTTATTAAGAGTGAGAAGTTATAACCAAAGGCATGACTCTGTCAATAAACAACACAGTAAAACAGGATGGCTTTTGGTGTCATTGGATATTACAACTGAAAGTAATCTCGAAGATTTTTTAGCCTGTCCCCTTCATTTTTAAATTTGAACACTGAAATCTAGAGAAGCAAAATAACTTACCCAAGGTTACAAGGAAAGTAGGTAGGAGAACAGAACAAAGTCTCAGGTGTACTAGCTGTCATTCTTCCCACCCACACCTCACCAAAAATATTTTAGAGACATCTAAGAATTAACTTCATTTATTGTTTATCAATAATAAAAAAATGTAGTCTTCAGGACATAAGGAAGAATAACTTTTTACATGACATACAGGGAGCGAGGATTAGCACTAGCCTAAGAGTAGTATTTTTGGTTCTACAATTCACATCTTATAGGCATTACTTAGTCTGTGAGCCCTTGGGAATGTGAATTTAGGGAGCTAATAATGAAACCTCTCATATGCACCACTGGTAGCTGCAGAATTTGTCCCTCAAGTGATTCCATCCATCCAGTAAGGGTTTCAGGGTAGCGTGTACCCTTTGTCTACCAGTGAATCAAGCGGTTCTGCATCTCATTGACATTAAACTTCTCAACAGGTAAGTGTTCAAATAAATCTCAACCAGATTACTCAGTGGCATAAGCCTGTCTTCCTTTCTTTTCTAATTGCCCCTAAGCTGAATTCACTTAACCTTCCCTACCCATCTTTCTTATCCTTTTCCTCCTCCTCCCACTGGTTCAGATCCATCCTTCTACTCTGTGAGAAGGATCTTTAAAAATATTGCTTCTATTATGCCATATTATTACTCAATAATAAATCTACTCAACAACAACAAATAATAATTATTCTTCTTATTACAACACCTTACGTATGTATCACAATTTAGAGTTAACAGTGATTTCACCCACAAACTTGTAAAGTAGGAAGAATTATATCCACATTAAGGTGAGGAAACTGAAGTCCAGAGAGGACTGCTTTAATTAATAAGGTCTAGGAAGAGGCAGAGCTGGACTAAAAAAAAATTCCTTCGTCTGGCTTCCAACACTTTCTAAAGCTTATGAGTTATCTCTTAAATCTTAAGCCTCATTAATACCCTACGAGACTTCTTAGCTTAAGTTATTTTATTTTCTTGATGTCCCTCAATACAGACTATGCTTTTTCACTTTTCTTCTCATGATTTTCTCCCTCTATTCAGATAACAAAACCTTTTTAACTTTCATCTGAAACTCCGAACTCAAAACCAAACCCATTGCTGTCTAGTCAATTCCAACTCATAGCAACCCTATATGACAAAGTAGAACTGTCCCATAGGGTTTCCAAGGAGCGGGTGGTGATTTCAAACCACTGATCTCTTGGTTAGCAGTCATAGCTCTTAACCACTGTGCCAACAGAGCTCGTCTGAAACCCCAACGTTTCTCTATTCAGAGAATTTCAAGATCACTCTGACCCTCAGTAAGAGGCTGTGTTTCTCTGAATTATGATAGTCACTCTGCAGCTAATCATTCATAGGATCATAAATCATGCACGTTGATAGCGTTTATATTCCATCTAACGTTGCTAGCCAGCTCCTCAATTGTTTTCTCACTTTTGCTGCTGTTGTTACTGCTGTAAAAAGTGGTAAATTTCTTGAAGGCAGGTATTCTATCTCTCTATCTTTGTGTCACCAAGGGCCAGGAGAAAGGGAATTTGTTAAATGAAGGAATTAACTAATGCATTCATGTACAGCCTTCCAAACTAGACTGTAAGTTCCTCGACAATACGTAAGATGTTTCTTATTCTTGAATTATAAAAATACCTTGTAGTACCTAGCACAGTAGTTAGCACATATTTAAAAAACAAACAACCAATAACAACAACAAAAGCCCAGTTCCTGTTGAGTTGAGTCTGACTCATGGTGACCCCACGCGTGTCAAAGCAGAATCGTGCTCCATAAGGTTTTCAAAGTCTGATTATTTGGAAGTAGACCACTTGTTTCCCAGGCACCTCTGGGTGGACTTGAACCTCCAAACTTCTGGTTAGCAGCCAGAGGCATTAACTCTTCGCACCACTCAGGGACTCCTAGGACATGTTAAAACCAAAACCAAAAACCAAAAACCAACCCGTACCCATCTAGTCGGTTCCGATTCGTAGCACATGTCAGGCACTTCTAAATCGATACCAACCAATTAAAAATACGTAAGTCATTTTACAAAGGAAAACCAACAATGCGTCAGGAAAGGGCTGGGGAGAGCACGGAACCATCTGAATCAATCGTGCTTAACAGTGAGTGCATGTGACAAGCGACAATAACTTGATGTAGATGCATCATCACAGTATGTATGGGGGTGTGAGGGCGTGTGTGGGGGGGGTTACGTGTGCTCACACTCACGAGAATATTTCTGACTCTTTGTTGTTTCCTAAACACAGTAACTTGCATGGAAGACCGTGCTGTTGATTGCTCACTGAACTACACCGAATTTGCGAGGAATCCTTGGATGGAAAACCAGAATTGTAGGGGCAAGTCCTCCTCTTAAAATTTATATGAATTACTGTCTTTCAAGGGCTATGATTGTAATATGAATCAAATACGCTATCACTTTTACTTAAACCAAGGCGGCACTTGCCAACTTGAATGTTCTAACAATAAGGGGCATGTGTACAGTTAGGGACCTTCATTGCTGACTGAGTCTGCTGGGTGGAAATGCTTTGTCCTCCTGTGATGAAATGCCAAGGATCAGGAAGTGCTCAGTGGCTCTGTAAAGCCTACATCCATTTCTCTCACAAGGAAGTCTCAGGAAGGGCTCAAACTGAGAAGAGATTGCTCTGTATAAAAGTATTTGCCAACTAATCCCTTCCCAAATCAGGGAAAAATCCTTTTCCGTGTTATAAAGTATTTTCTTGTTAATTATTTCACTTGGTCCTCAAAACAGTGCTGAGAGTAGGACAAGCGAGCTATTCCTGATCCTATTTTCAGAGAAAACTGATTTTCAAAAACTGTACCTTCCCGAGGTCATATAGCTGAGGTTAGAACTTGGCTTTCTTGAATGCCCACTTACAAATCTCCACCATATCAAGTCATCTCCCAAGTACTGTATGTAACAAATATTTGGAGGAAAAATTTACTGCATCCCCATATATGACTCTGCTTGTACTGTTGGGAAATATGACCAAGGAGAAGAGGAATACGAAGGCTTCATCTGAAAAGAACTGAAGATATCTGACATTACGACGTGATCTGAAGAGTTTGGAAAGGGCCCTTAGCCAGATATTTAAACCAGTACCTATTTCAAGGCTTAAAATCTTTATATTAGAAATTCATTGCTTTGAGCATGAATTTTTTTTTCAAGAATTTGTCTTTATAAAATGCTAATAATCCTTGCAGAGCTAATTCTTTAAGTTACTATTCATTCAAAGGTATTTATTTTCCCTGCAGCTGGGAGGCTAGTAGAGTTAGGCCTGTTGTTCCAAGGTGTGGACGAACTATCTCCTCTCTTCTCTCTCTCTTTCTCACACGCACACACATACACACACACTTGTACTCATCTTCAATCTCTCTCTTTCCCACAAAGGAAAAAGCTAGAGGGTAGCAACTGCAAAAATTTAGAATTGAGAGATAGAGGCTTAGAAGCATATTGTTGTCCATATTTGTCAACTCAGGATACCATGGCATAGTCATTCTTTTGCAGCTAATAACAGAGGCATGTTCTGTTTTCCACTTGGTTCGTGTTGTATATCTTCCTTAGGAATCTTTGGGGAAGGCGGAGTGATGGAAAGGGCAGTATTTGGGAATCTCTAGATCTCTACCAAAACACCATGAAAGAGCACTGAACTCCCAGCTCAGCCCACAATGGCAGGTGGTAGAGATAAAGAGACAAATAAGCCATGGTCCCCAGGCAGAGAGGCTAGACTCTGAGAAGAGGAGAGAGAAGCACACAAATGTTTACATTCTAAGTCAGCAATGCCACAACAGAGGTGTGCCCAGGGTGCTTCGGGATTACCAAAGAAGCGAACTAGTTCAGCTGTGGGAGTGGGAGAAAGCTTGCAGAAGTGTGCACATCTAAGCTATGAGTAGTTCACTTCATCATGAGATAAGGTACCGAGGGAATTTCAGGGAGAGGAAAGATACACGTAGCAATGAAAGAGAGCGGCATGTTTAGATAATAAACCCCTGTGGGGAGTTTCAATTTCTCCTGTTCATGTGGGAAACCATTACAGGTTTTCATAAAGGAGAATGATAGGATCAGGTTTATGGTTTAGAAAGGTAACCGTGGGGACACAGTGGATGGGATGAAGCAAATGCAGTGAGAAACCCCTGGGAGAGATGCAGGGAGTGTACTAAAGCACGAGGAACCGCGAGATTGACTTACTGCTTGTGGGGGAAGAGGACGGCCATGTGGGAACGGAAATGGGAACGTGATGGAGGAGAGAACAGAGTGTGAGGCTGTCTGGAGGAAACACCACAGCAGAGGAGGTGAGAAGATGCCAAAGAAACAAACTATTTTACAGTCTTGCCTGGGAGAGTTTACTGGGCCGTGTCTGTATCACACACATGTAAGATAAATGGTGCATTAGATTCCAGGCATCTAATGTTTCCTAGGAAACCCTTGTGTCCTAGTGGTTAAAATCCATGGCTGCTAACCAAAAGGTCAGCAGTTCGAATCCAGCAGGTGCTCCTTGGAAACTCTATGGGGCAGTTCTACCCTGTCCTATAGGGTTACTATGAGTCGGGTTTGCTTTGTTTTTATGGCTCTAATCGCAATAAAAAAGAAAATCCTTCCTGTTTACAAAGCTTGAAAGAGGGTAATACTTTGAATTTTTAAAATCAGTATAACATACTTGACGGCCCCATAAGATAAAGACAAGGTAAGAAGGTTCTCAATGTGATAATGTAGGTAGTGGAAATATATAAGAATATTATGTTATAAATGGAGGAGGGATTTCTACACTTCACTCAAACTGGTAAAATGTCTACACCAATAGACTGTGATGTTGTTGTGAAGTGCCATCGAGTCGGTTCCGCCTCATAGCAACCCTGTGTACAACGGAACTAAACACCGTGATAGTTACGTATATACAATGCAGTACCTAAAGTGACCATTTAAAAAGCTGTATGAAGAGATACAGTCAAAACACACTATAGACAAATCCAAACGGAACTCTAAAAAATTGTTCAAGTAACCCATAGAAAGGCAGGAAAAGAAAATAGAGAAATTAAAAGCAGAACAACAGAAAACAAAAAGCATGTGAGCGTTTACTATGTGCCAGAATGTGTGCGGCGAATAAGACAGTGAAGGTCTCCACCCTCGTGAGAACGATGATCTAGGTTTAGATTTCTAGTACACCATTGTTACATACATAGTTTGAAACATAGTTTGGGAACAGAGCTAAAATATGCAGAAGCACACTAAGGTATAATTTTCCTTTTGATAAATTCTAAAATTTGTGTCAGTATTATATCTCTGCCTAGTAATGTTACTTCTTGGGGAGGAAAGAAGAAAAAAAGAAAGATGGGAGGGAGGGAGCTTGGGAAAAGGGAGGACTATCATCTGAACAATTTGATTCATGCTGAGGCTGTTAACGATTTTGAAAATGTGAAAAACTTGCTAATATCTATCTATAGGGGAATGACTAATAAATCATGATATAATATTATCAAAATATACAACTTCTAATAACGATAAACAAAATGGTAAGTATATGTTCAGTGCTAATGCATGTTTTAAGTGTTGAAAAGAAATTCTGAGTGAAAAGTAAAACAAAACGTAAGATAGCATGAACACACAGATTATAAAATGAAAAATGCCTCAGTGTTACCAATAATAGTCAGAAGGGAAAAGGGAAGGAAGTACTTTAGCGTTTCCACCCCATTTATGTTTATTTTTATGCAAAGGCAAATTTTACATTATAAATGTAAAAATGGCTAGTTTATGTGGCAAAGTAGTATTTTTTTTCCTTTTTTTTAAAAAATTGTACTTCAGATGAAGGTTTACAGAACAAACTAGCTTCGCATTAAACAGTTAGTACACATATTGTTTCATGACATTGGTTAACAACCCCATGACATGTCAACACTCTCCCTTCTCGACCTTGGGTTCCCTATTACCAACTTTCCTGTCCCCTCCTGCCTTCTAGTCCTTGCCCCTGGGCTGGTGTGACCCTTTAGTCTCGTTTTGTCCTATGGGTCTGTCTAACCATTGGCTAAAAGGTGAACCTCAGGAGTGACTTCATTACTGAGCTAAAAGGGTGTCCAGGGGTGACACTCTCAGGGTTTCTCCAGTCTCTGGCAAGCCAGTAAGTCTGGTCTTTTTTGAGTTAGAATTTTGTTCTACATTTTTCTCCACCTCTATCTGGGACCCTCTATTGTGATCCTTGTCAGAGCGGTCAGTGGTGGTAGCCGGGCACCATCTAGTTGTACTGGACTCAGTCTGGTGGAGGCCATGGTGGTTGTGGTCTATTAGTCCTTTGGACTAATCTTTCCCTTGTGTCTTTAGTTTTCTTCATTCTCCATTGCTCCTGAAGGGGTGAGACCAGTGGAGTATCTTATATGGCCACTCACAGGCTTTTAAGACACCAGATGCTACTCACCAAAGTAGAATGTAGAACATTTTCTTTATAAACTATGTTATGCCAGTTGAGCTAGATGTTCCCTGAGACCATGGTCCCCACAGCCCTCAGCCCAGTAATTCGGTCCCACAGAGAGTTTGGAATTGTCCATGGAGCTTCCATGACCTTACCCTGAACAAGTTGTGCTGGCTTCCCCAGTATTGTGTACTGTCTTACCCTTCACCAAAGTTACCACTTATCTATTGTCTGTTTAGTATTTCCCCCCACCCCTCCCATCCGTTGTAACCAACGAAGATTGTTACTTTATGTGTGTAAACTTTTTCACGAGTTTTTACGATAGAGGTCTCATACAATACTTGTCCTTTTGTGATTGACTTATTTCACTCAGCATAATGCCCTCCAGATTCATCCATGTTGTGAGATGCTTCATAGATTCATCATTGTTCTTCATCGTTGGGTAGTACTCCATTGTGTGTATGTACCATAGTTTCAAAGTAGTATTTTCTTAAAACTTTTAAAAATTTAGGATTGTTTCATGGGATGATATCATCAATAAAAAATCTCCAGACAAACATATACTACACTCCAATTTGCCCATTCTCCAGTAATCTAGACATAGATAAATCCCTCTTCTAAGCAATAAGACATCCAGATTCCTCCCATTGCCTGAACCTCCCCCGCATACCTACAGGTGCAGATGTTGCCCTTCTAAGGAGCAAAAACCACCAGGCAAGCCACCCTTAGAGAGATTCAACCAAACTAGTTCCTGTGAAGTTGATTCTGACTCATGGTGACCCCAGGCATGTCAGAGTAGAACTGTGCTCAATAGAGTTTTCAATGGCTGACTTTTCAGAAGTCGCTCACCAAGCTTTTCTTCCAAGGTGTCTTTGGGTGGACCAGAACCACCAACCTTTTGGTTAACAGTAGCACGTTAACTGTTTGCAGCACCCAGGATTTAAACTAAAAAAACCAAACCCATTGTCATCAAGTTGATTCCGACCAACAGTGACCATATATGAGACTCACGGTCTAGGCGGGTATTTTTCTCAGCTCTGGGGAGAAAATCTCCAGCTCTTTTCCTATGATGATATCTCCTCCATCCTTTAGCTTTAATACAGGAAAGAGAACTCGTGGACTGAATCGGTGATTGTTGCATACATCTCTCTGTGCAATCCATGGGACTTGAGGTTTATAGGGATCCAAGATGCAACCCAGCTAAGAGATACCACAGCTCTGCTTTCATGTGAGACTATGGAAATAAACATACTGGGGTCAAAGTCCCATTCTACCACTAACTCGGTGATTTGGGGTAAGTTTTTCCACCTCTTTGAGTTTCAGTTTTGTCGTCTGTGAAAAGGGAATGGTATTAATAATGATATCTACCTTAAAGAGTTGTTGGAAGAATTAACTGAGATAACACAGCTCAAGTATTTAGAAAGTGCCTGCCGTACTGTAAGCATTTCAAATACCTAGTCAATGATTATTTCACAAGCATCCAACAACCATTTTTATTTTGTGTTTAATAAACATTTCACTTATACATTGTTCTATTGCCTCTTTACAAAAGGTCCAGTCTTTAAAAAATAATAATAGCAAAAAGAATTGAAGGTAAGTGGGGATTAGAACATTTTAAACACACAGCTAATATATTTATGTATTGTTTAATTAAAATATTACTAGCTGGTCACTATGAGGTTTTATTTTTAATGTCCTTGTGTTTTGATAACGTTTACAAACTTGGAGGAGCCCTGGTGGCACAGTGGTTAAAGTACTGGGCTGCTAACTGAAAAGACAGGAGTTTGAACCCATCAACCATTCGCTTCCATAAAGATTTACAGCCTTGTAAACGCTATGGGTAGTTCTACTATGTCCTATAGGGTCACTATGAGTCGGAATCAACTCGATGGCGATAGGTTTTGTTTTTTTTCCAATATAAAAACTTGAATGACTCACAATAAACTGTATTGTGTGCAAACAAATATATTCATTCTATTGATACCCACACGTGAGAGTGATCAACTTTAGGCCATAGTGAATCTCACATTTCTTAACTGGTTAAGTGCATTGCTGTTTTGTTATATTTTTCATCATCCTTCAAAGCCAAGTTATTGTGCATAACACCAAGGAAATATAGACCTTGAGGAACAAACAATGTGGAAAGTTTCATGAACCTATCTTGGAATTCAGTCCCTAGCTTATTTCCCAGGGCTATCATCACGTGCATACAAAGGAAAACGCTTCTCTGCAAATAGTCACTTGATGAGTCTTGACACGTCAGCACGAAATTTACATTCACTATCCACTGCTCCTAAAATTCATTCTAGTAAATGAAGATTCCTTGGATCTTTTCTTGTTTCTAAAATAATTAACGTTTTATGCAATTTTATATAAATATTGCAGAATCAAATATATATAATAAAAATTGTTATAATATTCTACCTATTAACAATTAAACTCTTAAATTCCAATTATGACATATTGTAAAAGTCAGCATTATGAATTAGTATTAGTGTCTATGGTTTAAATTATTCTTCACCTGGCTCTTTATTTGTGCTGATAAAAAGACCTATAACTTAAATGTAGTAAAGTCAATCTGTAACAATGACCTTTCTACCAAAATAATTTAGCAAAAATGTACAGTATACCTGTGGACATTCTAGTATTTGAATGTTTAGATCATTTAGTTAAAACAATTAGCAACTATTCTGAGGTAAAAAAAAAGTAAGGCATTTGAAATGTGATTTGCCTTATTCTCCTACCAACTCACTGGTAATTCCAAAAGAAAAACATAACATAGATGGGCAAAAGCAAGAAACTGTAATAATTCTCATGTGGAACAAAAAGGAAGAAACATCCGCAGAAGGTAAGTTTATCTGATAAAAAGATAAACATGTAAAGCATAACTTAGCTTAAGAGGCCACGATTCTTCCAAGAAGGTAAATTAACTCTGAACCATGTCAGGATTTCATAAAGGGACTGCCAACTTAATTGCACAGAGCTGGCTACTGTGCCAAATGGTTACACTGTTGAGTCATCTCAGGGGACAGGGAGAATCTACAGAAATCTGCTTGGAATAACTGCCTCATAGTTGTAACAACATTCTTCTAGTTCTTCAGGAAGTAAGGTATCTGAATTAGTATCTAGCTGGATCTGCCCCACATCTGTTGCTGTACATATTATTACGAGTACAAGCAACCCATTCTCCATGTGATTGGTGTCTACATGAAGATAAATATATACAAAATCACAACTGTAAGATTAGACTGCATTGTGGTACACTTATCTTGATTCCCACCACCTGTCTGTTAGGTTATTGCACCGTGGGGCTTGTGCATTGCTGTGATGCCGGAAGCTATGCCACCGGTCTGTCAAATACCAGGAGGGTCACCCACGGTGGACAGGTTTTAGTGGGGCTTCCAGACTAAGACTAACTTGGAAGAAAGGCCTGGTGACCTACTTCCAAAAATTAGCCAATGAAAACCTTATGGATCACAACAGAGTCTGACTCGCTTCCCTTGGACATGTCATCAGGAGGATCAGTTGCTGGAGGAGGACATCGTACTGGATGAAGGAGAGGTGCAGTGAGGGCGAAGGAGATCGTTGGTGAGCTAGACTGCCACAATAACCACCAGGATGGGCTTGAAGAGACTGGCAATAGTGACAATGACCCAGAGCCTGGTAACAGTTTGTTCTGTTGTTTCATAAAGTCTCCAGGAGTCAGAGTCAATTCAACGGCAGTTATCTATCTGTGCGTCTGTCCATCTATCTATCTTTTAATTTATAAACATTTACATCTGAAAAGTCACGCCTTATACTTCCATGTAATTATTTTTAAAGTCCCTTTGTATATTTAAATCTAATTTAAAATCTTGACATTTTAAGTAAATTTGTTAGAAATTAAAAAATTTAAGAAATTAGAAAACTTTGCACCATCACTTATTTAAAGATTTTTTCTGTGGTTGGCTTGGGTAAGTGACTTATCCAAGGCTCCGTAGTTGAGTCCAACCCATATCTCAGCACTTCTGGTCCTTTCCATTATTCCATTCACCATTTCTGTGATGATGTGCAAACAACAAAAATTAACCAACTGGAAATGAAAGTTTAATTTTTTGTTCTCTATACATGATAAGAGTAATAGCAACAGAGTATAAACTGAGTTTAATTGACAAAAAAAAAATTATGATGCATATATAGGAAAACACGAAATAAAGTCAGGGACAATTGTTTACATGGCTTGAGGATCCAGCATGAAGGTGCAGCGCGAGCTCATTGAAGCCTTTAGAAAATGTGGTTTCTTGTTATGGCTCTGTTCTTTATGAACTTTACCATCTTGGATAAACTTCCTGCCTCTGTGGGCACATCTTCCGCTGCATAAGTAACAAGTTCAACTAGATGATCTCCATGGCCATTACAACTCTAAATTATACAAGTCTACGATGGTCCTGCGCCACCCTCACAATCGTTGTTATGCTTGCAACAATATGCTAAAGCATAACAATTGTGAGGATGCGGCAGGGCTAGGCAGTGTTTTGTTCTGTTGTACACAGGGTCACTATGAGTCTGAACCAACTGGACAGTACCTAACAACAACAACAACGATTAAAATGTCCCTTTAAAGAGTAAGTTCTACTACTTTATGCATAACAGGATTTGATTAAGACATCAAATTTATCTTTATTTTTAAGCAACGCATTTTATAGACAAAATAAAGAATACCATATCATCTCCTGAAGAAATGTCCCTTTTAATTTTTATTTGCTTCTGATCCCCCACCTTTGAGAAAGAAAAAAAGCAATTTTTAAAAGAGGTATTAGCCAAACCTGACTTTAATGAACTTAAATCGAGATTCATAATCACAAAATCCAGTCTGTTTTTGGATTGCAGACATAAGGTAAAACAGGTTGCAGGCACTAGTCCTTTATGTAAAGGCAAATGTCAAAAGAGAAGCTCTGATATTTGGTTGTGGGCTCCCACTTTTCACATAGGCATTTCCTAAATCCATGTTTGATGAGCTTCCCCAGCTATAAATTCTGTCAATCCCCTCCGGAGCAGTATGTACAGAGTGTGCTTCATGAAAATGTCATCTGCCAGGACTGCAATTACTCACACTCTGGCAATCATGCACACAATGCAGAATGGGTCAAATTCAGGTGAGAACGAGAACCGGCAATCAAGCCTCTGGAATTGAGAACAAAGCCATTTTCTTTAATAGCCATCAACACAACCATCAGGCCTTAATTACAAGGCAAGTGTCAAGCCTGGCTGCTGAAAGGCTGATTATTATACAGCTCAGCTTCAAATCAGTTTTGTATTGATGAACTGCAAAAAGAGGAAAGCAGCTTAGCCCCCAAAGAAAAGAAACAGGGACTAAGTGATTAGATGAGTGGCAGAGGGGGGAAAACACTCTAGGGAACCAAAAATATTTTTAGAAGGACAGGGAGGGACCAAATACCTAAAAGCTAGCTAAAAATAAGTTTCCAAAAGTAATACATGCTTGTTTGGTTTGCTCATAGCTAAATTCAACATGCACACATTCACTTCAGCGAGAACCCTTTAGTCCTGTACCACTCACTTACTGTTTGTCTTATTCTTTAAGTTTTTGAAACTGTTCTTCTTTTCTAACAAGAGGCCCTCAAACCTTAATATACTAAAGACATCCTTGGTTTTCATTCTTAATTTTTTATAAACAATTTAAGAGCATTCTAAAACAAGTTCCCAAAACATTCCTTTCTCTCTTTATATCGCTTTTGTTTACGTTAATTATATGTTACATATATATGTTTTGCTAATGTTTCCATTGAAATACCAAAAGTTCAGTTCAAAACATCCTCCAAGTATTGTGATATGAACACTTAATTGCAATTTTTAGCTATCTATGAATGAAGCCCATGCATTAAAAAAAAAGCACTCTTTACTGTTAAAATCATACACACATATACACATTTCCTTCCTTCTTATATAAAACACGTATACCTACGTATGAACTAAATACAGAAATGCATATTTCTTAGCATTGCTGAAATTTCATTGTAATAGTGACAGCCTCACAACAAAATATGAATTTGGAAATGTTTTGCTTAAAGTTCTAAAAGATTCTGCCATTTGGTAATGCAGCCTACTTGGATGTGGGATCAAGGGGTATATGTGCTTCAAATTGGTGAAATCTATGCTGTCAATCTCATCAGTCTGATCTTTGGATGGATGCATGAAGTTATTTATCAGCGACTGTAAATTCACGCAGGTAGTAGTCATATACAAGCATTTACAGCAGTCACTGCCAAATTATGTCCTTTAATAAACATTTACGTTTCCTAATCTGTTTAAAATGGCCTGGAAAAGAAGCACTGGCCCATAGGCCTGGACTAGGTCTGTTAAGAATCAGACAGATGGTGTAATGAAAACCAAGGCATGGACCTAATAGGAAATGTGATGTTCTTGTAACCCCTCCCTATCCCTTTTTGTCCAGGCTTTCATTTTCCCGAGGATACATCGAGGGAAGGGGCTCCTGTTTTCTTAGCTCATTGCTTATGGTAAATGGTAAGAGTTTAAGAAAACTAGAGACAAGTTTTCATCAATGCTGACGAGCTGGTCAAATGCAGGTGGGTCAAATAGATCTTTGAGTGACAACGATTTTTGAAATCCACCTCCAAGGTAAAATGAAAATACCCAAGCTGTGCCCTTCCACGCAGGGACACTTAACTCCCCCGTATACTTGCTTACAGAAGGCCTAGGAAGCCCAAGTTCTCTTCTGATCTTTTACACCTGCCTGAAGGTGAACATGTTCACTATCAGAGAGTACATAGAGAAGAAGTACATTTAAGCAGCCATCACATCCTTCCTGGACCCCTGGTGGCACAGTGGTTAAGAGCTTGGCTGCTAATCAAAAGGTCGGCAGTTGGAATCCACCAACTGCTCCTTGGAAACCGTATAGGCCAGTTCTACTCTGACCTACAGGGTCGCTATGAGTCGGAATCGACTTGATAGCAATAGGTTTGGTTTTGGGCTACATCCTTCCGGCATAATTAGGAGCAACCACCTCCTAACCAGTTTCTGCAAATTCATTCCTTTGCCCTCCCAATCCATTTTATACCCAGCGGCAAGAGTGATCTTTCTAAAAATTAGATTGGGTTATATGCCACTCTGCTACTTAAGATCCTTCAATGGCTTCCAATCACACAATGTGACTTCCGAAACCTCAACACCTCTATCAAGTCTACAAGGTTTCTTAAGAACTGACCCTTTCATACCCCTCTTGACTCTTCTTACGCCACTCACCCCTTATTCACGATGCTCTGCTAGCATGGTCCTTAAAGTGGGATTCAAGGAATCCTTGGGGGTCCCTGAGTCGCTTTCAAAGGACTGGTGAGTCCTCCCCCTTGTAACTACATCATCTGTGAGGATGGATTATCTTTATACAGGTTAGCCAAAACGACATAATGCAATAGGTCGAATGCAGAAGGAGATGAGAATCCAGCTATATTCTATTAAGCTAGATTAGGGATTTACTAAATCCTTCTTTTTCTAATTTTTCTCTGTTATGGAAAAATAAGATTAATTTTTACAAAAATATATTGCTGATATTGACATGTAATTGTTTTATTATTATCTATAACTAAATAGATGCTTTAAAAATGTCCCAGTTTTATTTTTTAATATAATAAATACAACCCTCAAAAACAAAAACTGTAAAATCCTCAGAATACGAAGAGTATAAAGGCATGTTGAACCCCAAACTTTTAAGGACCTCTGCTCTACTGTATAGATTTTACAGTTCCTTGAACATATAAGCTCTGTCGCTCCCACTCTCACTCTTTCTCTGTTTGCCTTTGGGCTTTTGCACATGTGGTTTCTTCTCCCAGAAAGACCCCTTCCACCTATCTCCCCAGACTTTCCATACATTCAGCGTCTTCTCACCTTTTAGTTACCAGCCTAAATGTTCCCTCTGCATTCAGCCTTTGTTAGTCCTGTCTCTAAGGTATGAGTTTAGGCCTCATTTCCTCTATCAGCGCTATGATTTTCCTTTTTATCAGGACCCTGATTTTTAATTAATTAATATTTCCTATTTCTAGAAAAAAAGTTTAATAAAGTCAAGGACTTTTCTCCCTCGTTCCCATGGTATCTCCACAGTGCCTGTTACATGAGAGGCCCTCAGTAAATAAATGATAAATGAATGAAAAATGAATGAATGAGATAAATGGTTGTGATATCTCAGAACAGATCATTGAAAAAATGACCAGAAGTGTCTTCGTACATCTTCAAGACTATGGCCGATTCTTATTTGTCTACGATGTGTTAAAGAAGGCCCCGCTCGGAGACTGGAGGGTGAATAGGGTTATGAGTTCTACAGTGGAACGCTTTTAGGAAGTCATGAAAGCTGATGGAATGGTTTACTTCAGTACTAGGGGATGGAGGATGCATGATGAGAGCCTCAGAATCACATAAATGCTAGGATCCCTTGTATGTGGCAATTGCAAAGAACCAGGTGACAGGAAGGTATAAATCTAGCAGGCCAGACCTGAGTTTGTGAAGTGAATGCAATTCACTTTTAGTCAGGATTAGAGACCCCAGGAAAATGTCAAACCATATCCCTTATGAAGAATACGTTAGATTACTCAATGATTTAAAAAAAAAAAAAACTAAATAAACAAATGGAGCATCAACCCAAAGTTGCTAATACTTATTGTCATATAACAGGGGTCCTTAACTTTCTGCAGAAGGTAGACGACTATCACTTCCCTATAGGAAGAGACCACTGGGCAAACAGAAAATGCTGATGCTGTGAACCTGGGGGTGGGGAGGGTGAGTGGTGCTTACTTAGTTCAGCAGTTCAGTGGGAGAAATTGGGTCAGTAACTCTGCAACATGGTTGCCCACATGCAAGTGGTAGAACATCAATAAACGTGTTAAACAAGGTCTGCATAAATAAACAGCAGAAAAATCAAGACTATCTTATTCTGTAGATACTAAAGTACGGAGCCTAGCCTGGCCATCCGCTTATTATTTTACAGCTCAGATTTTACCCAATCCCATTTCTTGATCATTAAAAAATTCTTATTTTGTCTTTTCAAGCAGAAGGTGGAATGGAGAAAGACTCTTCAGAAACATCAATTACGTCATGCTTCTGGCAGTCTGTTATTCAACATCCATTAAAAATGGTAGATTATTGCTGTGAAACCTCCTGTATAATCTATTCATTCATTTTCTAAATATTTATTAAAGTCTTACTATGGACCAGACATTGTGCTTGTTCTAGATATATGATAATAGACAAAAACAGACAGTGTTCCTAACCTGATGGAAGTAATAGCCAATTAGTCACATCTGTATCTAGTAGAAATCTAACTCTTTCAGACTCTCTTATATAGTGGGACAAATCCTGGTCTAAGAGACAGAATGCTTATCTTTAGGTCTAGTTCTGCTACACACTCTGCCATGATTTCCCCATAGATTTCAAATTTCTAAAACAGAAGGACTGACCTGATTTATCTTATATTTTATTGTAAATATATGTTTTATTGACTATGCAAAAGCATTCAACTGTGTGAATCATAACAAATTATGGATAACATTAAGAAGAATAAGAATTTCAAAACATTTAATTGTGTTCCTGCGAAACCTGTACATAGACGAAGAGGCAGTTGCTCGAAAAGATACGGCATGGTTTAAAATCAAGAAAGGTGTGCATCAAGGTTGTATCGTTTCATCATAGCCGTTCAATGTGTACGCCGAGCAAATAATCTGAGAAGTGGGACTATATGAAGCAGAACAGGGCATCAGGATTTTAGGAAGACTCATTAACATCTTAACATGCAGATGATACAACTTTGCTAAAAGTGAAGAGGACTTGAAGCACTTTCTGATGAAGATCAAAGAACACAGCCTTCAGTATGGATTACACCTTAACGGAAAGAACAAAAAATCCTCACAACTGGACCAGTAAGCAACATTACAATAAAAGAAGAAAATATAGAATTTGTCAAGTATTTCATTTTACTTGGATACATAATCGATATCCATGGAAGTAGAAGTCAAGAAGTCAAACTATGTATTACATTGGGCAAATCTGTTACAAAAGGCCTCTTTAAAATGTTAAAAAGCAAAGATGTCACCTTGAAGACTAAGGTGTGTCCCTGACCCAAGCCATGCTATTTTCAGTCACCTCATATGCATGCAAAAGCTGAACAATGAATAACGAAGACTGAAGAAGAATAGAATTAATATATTTGAATTACGGTGTTGGCGAAGAATATTGAATATACCACAGACTGCCAGAAGAATGAATGAATCTGTCTTGGAAGAAGTATAGCCAGAATGTTCCTTAGAAGTGAGGATGGAGAGACTTTGACTGACATACTTTGGACATGTTATTGGTCCCTGGAGAAGGACATCAAGCTTAGTAAAGTAGAGACTCAGTGAAAAAGAGGAAGACGATCAATGAGATGGATTGACACAGTGGCTGCAACAATGGCCTCAAACATAACAACAATCGTGAGGATGGTACAGAACTGGGCAGTGTTTTGTTCTGTTGTAAATAGGGTTGCTATGAGTTGGAACCAACTCGATGGTACCTAACAACAACAACACTTGGAGTGTGACCTAGTAGAAAACACTATCTAGAATTTAATGATCCACTCTTACTTTATACAATAGTCATAAGAAACAGTAAGATAATACACATAAAGTTTTAGGAAAATGACTCAAAATTCCAGTGATGCCATT
Source organism: Trichechus manatus latirostris (assembly GCF_000243295.1). Lineage (NCBI taxonomy): Eukaryota > Metazoa > Chordata > Mammalia > Sirenia > Trichechidae > Trichechus > Trichechus manatus. The sequence continues at coordinate 18,024,007 of NW_004443959.1, read as the reverse complement.
GCTTCTTTTTCCTTTATTCTTCTATTCAGAGTTACATGCTTAATTTTTTGCTGTCCCTGCCGTCACATACTTGTAACTTCTCTCATAAGGGGAAAAACAAACAAACAACAAAAGAAAACCTTCTTATGAAAAAGAAAATGTCAGAATATCTTAAACCCACTGGGTGCACACAGTGTAGACACGTACCCCATGTTACTAGCAGTGGGCAGAGATCATTATGTACTTAATTTTGATTCAGTACGTTGACTTTGTTTTCAGATTTTCTTGTCAAGTGTCTATTTGTCTCTTTATTCTACCTCACTTGAGTTTGCGCCAACCAACTTTACAGAGTACCAAAGGCCTAGTCTAGAAGTCTCTAGCATTTTTTCTCTTTTTCTGTGAAAGGGGAGCAACTGTTTGCTGCCTGAAGCACTGAGATCCCTGGTCGGGAGAGAATTTGCTCTAGTTCATGATCAGAGTATAATCAGGGGATTATACCTAGCAGTGTGGCCTTTGCCCTAAGAGTGAATGGCTTGCCAATGTACAAGGCAAAGCCTCAAGTCCAATCTATAAACACTAATTGGTTTTAGAATCCTGTTTTTTAATGTTAGAACTTCCAGTTCACTACTAAGAAATATACATCCATTTTCTTCAGCTATTAAATCAATGTCTGGGTTTGGAAACTCATTTTATCTGTCTGGACTTTGAAGGGCAGTGACTTTTCCAAAAAGATGTGCTAATTAAGAATCTTGAAAATGCCTAAATGTTTGAAAACACAGTGAAGTACAGCAATGTGCTTGAATGTCAGAATGCTGGCCTCCTAATATTGCTGCACATTACCAGTTATATCTCAAATGTTTTGGATTTTTCATGTCATTCAATGAGGTAAATGAATAAGGTTTGTTTTCCATATTCCCGTCTGTGAAACTTTGGAAATATGTTATCAATCCATTTTGTGTTTGGAAAATCACCCATACATTCTATAATCTAATTTTTGGTAGGCTACTTACGTCTGGCAAATTAAAAAAAGAAAAAAAAAAAACCAATTAAGCTGTTTGCTGCCATATCACACAATTCTATGATCTTGTCATATCTGGTAAGCTAAGTAGGGTTGACTAGATCAATAATGGATCAGAAAACAAGTAACCCTAGGTTGTAAGGAGGTGGTTTTAGAGATTTGGGGGTGTGGTGTTCCCTCTAGATTATGTTTGAGCTACAAGCATTTATCTGAACACGCAGCAGTCCAAGGTTTTATTTTATAGTTAAGACTTAAAAGACTTTACTATCATCTACGTGTAAAATGATTTCAATTGAAGTTATATTTTCATTCTCTAAACCATTATAATGATTTTAGTTGTGTTTTTTTTGCTATTTTAATGTTCTTTTCCCCATTATCTATAAAGATTAATCAACTAATGACCATCATTTTATAGTTGTTAATCATTCTATATCTTCCTTTAGAACATGCCAGAATCTCTGTGATGTCAAGAGCTTTTGTATCATATGGAAATTGAAATCGAAAGCTATTATCCTTTTGAAATGTTACGCATGGAGGAGGAGGAGAATATAGGCAATCCAAAATTCAGTAATTCTTCTGCAAGAACTGCTTTTGTTGTTGTTTTGTTTATCGTTGTTTGTTGCAGGCCTTAAATTCTGTCAACAAGACAGAATTTTCTGGAGGTTAATGGGGTGACTTGTTCTGCCTGCCCTTGTCTGGAAAGGGAGGGAGAAGCCACATGCCTATTGCTCTGAGCAATGACACTCGCCTGGCTGCTTGAGAAGTTTTCTGGCTGGCTTCCTACCTTGTCAGACCCTCTCATAATTCTACACCCACAACTCTCAGAACAAATTGGTGGTTTAAAAGTCGAGTATATGTGCATAATAACTTAAAACGTTATTATTGTTGCCTTATTGTATTGCAACACTAGAATGTTCAGGATGAAAGGGGCTTTGGAAATCATCTACCCCAATCAATGTTCTTCAAACCTAATTATCTAACATAATCACTTGTGATGGGTGGAGAAGTGAGTGGTTCAGATTTTGGCAATGGCATGCTATCTTATTTCAGAGCAATCTTCCTTCCCATAACAATTAGAAAAGTCAAACTATATTAGTATAATCTGTTTGAAGGCATTGGAGAGCTGTCAAGATAATGATGATTTGCAAAACCAAGATCCCGGACAGAAGGGAAAGTCAGAGAGATGGGCCCTACATCCAACACCATTTTTTCCTTTAAATATTTATTGAGACAACGTGATCTGTGAGAGCGTGGGCAGCTGAACAGAGGGTTTGGCAAAATTGCATGGTTAGAGGTACAAGATTAGTGTTCAGGGCCCACCAAGAAGGAAATTCTCTAATAAAAACTACAGGTTTTCATTTAAGACACTATGGGATTGCATCTTAGAAATAAGGATAAAATGTAAATAGCCCAATTTTCACAGGTAACAAAGGCTAGCTTTGAATAATATCAACTCTTGACTGAATTAAGGTGATCAGCCCCTAATCCAGGTGCCTGAGAAAAAGTAAAAGTAATTCTTTTCTGGAGCAAGATAACATATTATAGACTCTCAGAACATGACTACAATTTTCCATTTATAATGCCTGTCACTCAATCAAAATAAAACAAGTATACAATAAGTCAAATTTGATTAAAACCAAAAATTAAAAGTCAATAGGAATATATTTTAATTATTTGACAGAACTTTAATTATAATTACAATACTTAAGGAATTAAATAAATGTTTTCAGTAGATAAATGACAATTATAAACAAAGAATTAAATGGAAATTCTAGAATAGAAAACTATGTAAAAATTGATATTAGGAACTCAATTGGATTAAAAATAGCATATACCTAGCTGAAGAGAGAATAACGAACTGTAAAGTAGGTCATGAGGAAACATCAAGAGTAATATATAGAAAGACAAAATAATGGAAAATGCATAAAAGAGTGCAAGACATGTATGAGGCAAAGTGAAACACTCTAGTGTATATGCAATAGGAATCTTAGAAACAGAAGAAAGAGAAAATAGAGCAAAAGCGATATTTGCAAAGATAAAGTCTGAGAATTTTTGAAAAGTAATGAAAGACATCAATCCACAAATTCAAGAAGCACTAAGAATCCCAAACAGGAGAAATACAAAGAAAACCACTCCTCGGCATAGCATAGTAAAACTGCTGCAAACCAAATACCAAGAAGAATAGTTTAAAATGCAGCCAGCAATTACCTATGTCTAACTTCTCGACAGAACCAGTGGAGGCCAGAATATAATTGAACTGTATCTTCAAAAGGCTGAAAACAAATAATAGCCAACGTACAATTCTATCTAGTGAAAGAGTCCTTCGAAAATGAAGGTGAAAAAAATATCTTCAGATAAATAAAAAATTATAGAATTTGTCATCAGCAGATTCACATTAAGGAAAATAATAAAAAGATTCTTTAGCTAGAAGAAAAATCATCACAGATGGCAGCTCCGAGATGCCTGAAGAAATGAAGAACAACTGAAAGGGTAAATATGTAGGTAAATCTGAGTTCCTAATGATTATATAAAACAGTACTACTAATAATATCTTGTTAGATATTATTATTATATTATATATATATTATATATATAATTAGTGCCTTGGTGGCCCTACGGTTAAGCAGTCGGCTGCCAACTGAAAGGTTGGTGGTTCATACCTACCCAGTGACTCCATAGGAGAAAGATCTGGCTATCAGCTTCCATAAAGATTAAAACCAAGAAAACCCTGTAACAAAGTTCTACTCTGTCACATGGGGGCGCTACAAGTTGAAATTGACTTGATAGCACTCAACGACAGCAACATATATGTATTATCTCTCCCACAACAGCCCATAAGTTGGGGGTGTAGGGTAAACTGAGCTAAAGAATTCTTAAAGTCCTTGATTTTTGAGGAAGTGTTAAAACTACAACTTGATATTAAACAGCAATAATTCAAGAATCCATACTGTAATCTCTGATGTAACCAATAAAGAGTAGTAAAAGAACATGTAACTAATAAGTTAATACAGGGGAAAAGAAATATAAAACACTAAATACAAATAAAGGCAAGAAAAAAGCCATAGAAGAGGTGGGAAAATAATAGAAAACAATAGTAAATTGGAGGATGCAAACTCATTAATAATTACATTGATATATAAAAGTACTAAATACTGTCATTAAAAATCAACGATTGTCAGATTGCATTAAAAACAAAACCCAACTACATGGTGCTTTGAAGGGTCACACCTTAACTATAAGGATACAAAAGATTGAGAGTAAAGGAATTAAGAAATATATACAATGTCAATTCTAACCAAAAGAATCACCTAAAGAATTCTTAAAATACTAATGCCCAGATCAAACACTATCACAATTTTGAAAATCTCAGTTAGACAGCTGTTTTATTAAAGTTGTCCGTGGTGATTGTGTTGGACAATTACAATTGAGAAAGACTGCTCTTATTTGAATTGTTTATTTTAGTGATGATGAAACTGAGGACAGAAAAAAATGATTTATTATTATCATTTCAATCAAATATTTATTCTATATTCAAGGGATATTTACTATGAGCTAAATGATGAATAAAGTCTGCTGTCTTATTTTATTGTTTTAAAAAAGTTATGATATTAGGGGGCACAGTTACAGATTCTTCTTGGACATAACCAAACACCTTGTGGGATTGGTTTTCTGGGTTTGAAGCCTTAAAACCATAGTCTCGTGGGATAACTTGGTTAGCTGGCATAACATAGTTCACAAAGTTTATGTTCTACATCCTAGTTTGGTGAGTAGCTTCTGGGGTCTTAATGCTTACAAGCGGTCATGTAAGATACAACTATCGTTCTCATCTCGGCTGGAGCGAAAGAGAAAGAAGGAAATCAAAGACTCAGAGAAGAAACTAGTCTATAGGACTAACAGTCTACATGAACCATGGCCTCATCTACCCTGGGACCAGAAGAACTAGACGGTGCCCAGCTACCACTAATGATGTTCTGATCAGAGCCACAATAGATGGATCCTGATAAAAGGGGAGAAAAATGTGGAATGGAATTCAGATTCTTAAAAAGTCCAGATTTACTGGACTGGTTGAAACTAGAGGACTCCCTGAGACTATCATCCTGAGATGCTCCATAAACCCTGAACTGAAACTACCCCTCTGAGGGCACCTTCTAGCCAAATTAACAGATTGGCTTATAAAATAAAGAATATTACCAGTGAGTACTGCACACCTTTAAAAAATCATCTATATGAGATCAAATGGTCAACAATTACCCTAAAGCAAAAATGAAAGGGTAAGGGGACAGGGAAATCAGATTACTGGAAGTGAAACATCCAGAAGGGAATTAATGAGAATGTTAAAACATTTTGAAAAATGTAACCAATGCCTCTGAACGGGATGTGCAGTATTTGTTAAATGTGAACCTCACCTGCTGGGTAAACTTTCACTGAAAACACAATAAAATATTATTTTAAAAAATGCACAAGAAAAAAAGTTATGAGATATATATATATATAAACAAACAAACAAAAAGCCAGACAAAAAAGGAATAAGCCTTAAGAACAGGACAAGACAAAGTGATAAAAGGAGTGAAAAGTCAGTTATTAGAGAGAGGCAAAAGTTTAGCCTTCACAGAATGAGGGGTTCTTTTAGCTGTGTTATAAAGAATGAGTAGGTTTTAGAAAAGTTGAGAAATGAAGAACGGTATCACATTTATGAGATCTTTATGAACAATATTCTTAATAACAAAGTAAAGTCTGGGCCTATTTCTTTATAAAATGTTCATCCTTTGCTTTGAAAAAAAAAAAACTTCTCTGATTTATTTTAAAATGTCATCCTCTTAAGTTAATAAGAGGATTCAGAAAAACTATTCTACCAGAAAAAAAAAAAAAAAAAAGGACTATGAGTAAGAGATTGCCCATGCTTATCAATATTCAGATCCTCTTCCTGGCCACAAAGCAAAATCACATTTTATGGCCTCCTTTACAGTAAGGTATGGCCATGATACTGAGTCTGGCCAATGGAATGCAGCAGAAGTGACATGCAATACATTCAGGTCAGTTTATGGATATCTCTAGTACATTGTCCTTTACCACTTTCTCCATTGACTGAGTCAATAGAGGATGTGCAGCCATGTGATGAAAACAGTGTAGGTTCCAGGACAAAAGTGTAGAGCAGAACTCCCTCCTCCTATCTAATGACTTACACGTCTTCAGTGTAAAATACACTTTCAGTGGTTTAAGCCACTTACACTCTAAAACTGTGTGTTCAGCAGTTAGCTTACTCCATTAGAGTTGGCCTCCACTCATTTCTTGGTCTCCTTTATTTAGTTTTATTCCCAGATCCACTTTTCTTTCTCTTTTGAATGTTCTATTTCCTTTTTTCTCCTAGTGACTGATCAGTACAACAAGTTATATACCTATCTAGTCCTTAATCAGCTGTATAGCAGGTGAAGCACACCCATGCTTCTATTTATTTGGACTTTGCAGTTTATAAAGTGCATTTCTATAAAATATATCATTTGATTCCCACAGTGGATCCATGAGGAAACCTAGGGAAGTATCATCACCATTTCACAGATATGGAGGGAAATGGTTCAAGGGATCCCGTGACTTATCCACTGTATTAGTTTCCTATTGCGGCTGTACAAATTACCACAAACTTAGTGGCTAAACACAATACAAATTTATTATCTTACACTTTTAGAGGCCAGAAGTCCTAAAACCAAGGTATCAGCAGGGCTGTGTTCCTTTTGGAGGCTTGACAAGGAGAATCTGTTTTTTTGCCTTTTCCAGCTTCTAGAGGCTGCCTGCATTCCTTGGCTAACAGACCTTTCTTCTATCTTCAAGTAAGGCATCGAATTGATTCAAACTGGTTCAGTCACGGCCAATGAAGTGAAACCTGAACAATCCTGAATTGTTACAATTTGGGTGATTCGGAATGGAAAAGGGAATGGGAAAAATTATGGGTCAAAGCCCTGTAATGTGAGACTCAGGAGAGTCCTAGTGAGCCCTTTCAGTGGTCTGATGCATGAGATTGGATTATTGGCAGGACTGTGGAGAGCAGCACACATTTAAATTGGCGTGTTTAGCTGCCATCTTTGAGCAAGGCACCACTGTTTCTGACTCTGCTCAAAATCTGACGGGCAAGCATTTGGTTGCTATGCAGTGGGTACACTGCCCTTGTTTTCTAAAGGGAGATTAAGTTTATAGCAGGGCTTTGTCCTGCAATTTTTTGTGTTCCGGTTATTGTTCTGATTCACACAAATTTTAAAAGTTCAGATCTGTTCCAGTTTCACTTCCTCTCCGTCACTGAACTGGGAAGCACCGGTTTGAAGCCCTATCTTCAGGACACATCACCCCAACGTCTGCTTCACTGTCACATCTCGTTCTCTGTCTTTTCTGCCTCCCTATTTATAAAGACCCTATAATTACAATGGGTCCACAAAATAATCCAGGATAAACTCTCCATCTCAACATCCTTAATTTAATCACATTTGCAAAATCCCTTTTGTCATGTAAATTAACATACTCACAGGTTCCAGGGGGATTTAGACAGGGCATTGGGAGGGGGCATTATCTGTCTACCACACCCATATATAGTAAGTGGTGGAGTAAAATCTGAGCCCTCTAAAGCCAAAATTTTACACTCTACAACAATGTCTCTTCTGAAGAGGTAATTGCTCAAATACCAATAATGACAGAGAAAAGCGGGGCAGTCCTTGCCGCACATCTGGCGAAGTTCTGGTGCAGTAGTAAACGAAAGCTTTATTGCTCCTTAACTGTATATGAAAAGCCATCCAGCACAGTAAGCAAAGGTGTCACTTCTTAATGTGATATTCAAGGCTCCTGCTTATGCAATGCAGATTAGATTGCCTAAGAATATACAATCCACTCAAAATAAATGAGTTTTTTGGAGGAGCAAACAGAGCATGTTGATATTTAATCAGTAAGGTATGACAGGTTTATGCTATGCATGGATACTCTGACCCTTCCTGAGTGACCTAAAGCTAAATGTTTTATAGTGTCATATCAACTAGCTGAAGTGGAAAAAATAAATCAAAATTCTGAAAACATCTAACTTTGAAACGGACGAAAAAGGTGTACCGGCAATGGTGTACAGACATCATTACTGGAGACTCCGTCTTCCAGGAGCAGGTGACGTGGTTCAGTGCGTTGCTCTACTATAAACTTAGATGAACTCTGCACTCCTGACTGTCTAGCTCATTTTTCCAACTTGACTGTGATTTAACCTATTGTTTCACCAATCTTCTATTTTGTCGATAATGGCTAGTTTTAAAGTTATAAACGTTTTGAAATTTCACTGTTTTGTGTCATTTTCAGCTGAATTACTTACTCTATAGTTTACCTCTAATGCTAAATTAGCTTTTAGGTTATGAAAATAGAAGAATTCCCCTAAGCAATCCCTCTAAATCCAAACATTCAGTACTCTAAATCTAGGCCCTCCGTACTATTTGCATCCAGGTAATTCACTCTCCTCAGTGCTGCCGGGTTATCTTTCCAGAGCACATTTCTAATGATATTTCTCTGAGCCCTCTTCTCTTCACCTACAGGTTCAAGTCCAAAATCTTTAGATTGGTTCTTGCCAGTGCTTCCAGTCTCAACTTCCTTTATTCCTCACTTAACATTTTACATAATGGCAATATCAAAGTCCCTATAATTTTCTAAATATACTAAGTTGTTTCATGTCTTCATATCTTTGAACGTCAATTTCCACCTGTTCTCTTCTTGCTGTTCACCTAATAAAGTGTTATTCATCCTTCAAAATCCAGCCCATATGGAGCACTTTTGATAAGACCTCCATGATAATGGACAGAAAATTTCAGTGTTACATTTTATACACTTCAGTTGATGCTTTCACACTGTATTGAATTTACTACACCTTTCTTTTTTTTTTTTTAAATTTTCACATCTGGTGTGTGGGTTTCTTGAGGGCAGAATCTGTGTCTTATGCATCTTTCTATTCCACCACCTAATACAATGTCTGGAGTGTAGTAGGGTTCTCAGAATTCAAATTGAAACATGGAAACACATTAAAAGAAGAGCAGAACATTGATTAGTTTATCCTTCAATGTTGTTGTTAGGTGTCATCCAATCAATTCCTACTTACAGTGACTTCATGTGACAGAGTAGAACTGCCCCATAGGGTTTTTGTGGCTGTAATCTTTGAGGAAGCAGATCTCCAGGTCTTTCTCCTGGAGGGCAGCTGGCTGGGTTGGAACCACCACGCCTTCCATTAGTAGCTGAGTGTTTAACTGTTGTACCACCAGGGCTCCTTCAATATAGACATAAAATCTGGATAATTTATATGCAGTGTTTCTTCTATGAAATCCATTCTTCATAAAGTCATCAGAATGAATATAGAAAAATACACAAACAGAATTATGTACTTTGCTGCTTAAAACCCAACCTATGGATTGGAAGTAGTCTGTACGCTTCATTGTTCTCAGTTACGTCCTTTGTCAAGGAGAAAAATGTCTTCAAATGTTATACTAGGTTGGGTCTTACACTTTGTAGGAGCACTGGTGGTGCAGTGGTTTGGTAAAATATAATACAATGTTTAGTACAATGTTTTGACATATATTCAAAATACATCATCAACTAATTGATTAAATTTGCTGACTATCATTCATCTGCAAGATAGAATAGAGCAAGAGCTTTGATTTATTCAACACTGAACCTAGAGCAATAAAAAAATATGGATGAATTGTTCAATAAACTCTAAAGACTGCACAACAATTAAGACTATTTTTTTGACCATGGATTGTCTTGGGATCTGATGAAGACTATACGGGCCCTCTCATCTAAAAAATACACAACGCAGAAACTCAAAATTTCTGAAGGCTCACCAACGCCCTGAAGCACATCCATATATCCCTGAAAGATAGCTTAATCCCAGATTAAGAACCCCTATGATTGAGAATAAAGTTCTCAATAAAGTTTAAGTACCTAAAAGCTTAATTAATTAACTTATTTATTAACTTAAATACAATTAAGTTCAAGCACCTAATCTTAACTTGAAATGTACTTCATGTTCTGGCTCCTGCCTACTTTCAAATCCGATCTCTTACTATAATTCCCTTACATTTTATGCTTCATATTGTCTGCTTTGACTATGAAGCTGGACCACCCTATTCGCTTGTCAAACCCATCCATTAGGATTTAACTGGTATCATTATCCATGTACCTTAGGAGTTCTCTAATTTTGGAGGATTGGTAACAGAAATATCACCAACCCAAACAAGTCTCTCTCCAACGGTCTCAGTTGAAATGCTACCACTCTCTCATGGGAGGCAGGATGAGTGGTGGGAAGAACATGAGTGCTTGCTACAAACGTGATCTAGGACATGTGACATATCCCGTTTAAGAATGAATGTTCCTAATGAATTGTGGTGAGGATTAAATGTGATAATGTGTGCAAAGTGCCTATCACAGTGCCAGGGCATAGCAGGCCTTTCATATTTGTTTGTTCCCCCAAATACATTTGGTTACTATGTCTTCTAGAACACGTTTTCTAAATTTCGTTGATCAGGCATGCCTTAATTAGGGGCAAAAAAAAAAGAAAGGCAAATGATTCTCTACTATATATGTATGATATGTATGCAGGAGCTCTGGTGGTGCAGTGGTCAAAGCGATCGACTGCTAACCGAAAGGCTGACGATTCGAAACCACCAGCCGCTCTGTGGGAGAAAGATGCAGCAGTCTGTTTCTGCAGAGATTTGCAGTCTTGGAAATCCTGTGGGGTCACTATGAGTCTGGATTGACTTGACGGCAATGGGCTTTATATTGCAACCCTGCAGGACAGAGTAGAACTGCCCCATAGGTCTTAACCACTACTCCACCAGGGCTCCAGTTATACACATATATACAATACCTATAGAGCTTGGCTGCTTACCTAATGGTCAGTGGTTCGAACCCACCAGCCAGTCCATGGGAGAAATTATGACAGTCTGCTTCTGTAAAGATTTACAGCCTTGGAAACCCTATGAAGCAGTTCTACTCTGTCCTATAGGGTCGCTATGAATCAGAATCAACTCAGTGGCGATGAGTCTTATGTATGTTATAGGCTGGCATAAATAAGAGTGGAAAATACACAACAATAAAAATAAAATTAAACATTAAGAAGTATTGTATTTATTAATGGTACAAACCTTTTACTTTTGATATATATCACAAATGTTTTTAAAGTGAAAGAAATATCTTCAAATATGACTTGTTATCTTTTAAAATCTCACCTGACACTTTATAACAGTGCAGTCTCAAGCTCTACTTCTAAGTTCAATTTATATTGATACTCGCTTTTAAGACCTGTCATAGTTGAAAAGACGCCTCACAAGGACACACGCACCTAAAATGGAAGAAGGGTGTCATTGGATACAGTAACTATGTCTTGATCCTCATTTTTCAGTTCTATCTATGGGCTCTGCCAAGATGTTTACTGAAATTCAGCTAATCAATTTCCATCGTTCCCAATGCCATTTAGTTCCTCTTGCAAACTAATCAGAAGTTGCTAAATATACATATTGAAACAGATAGATTCAAAACCCACTGAAATGATTTATTTGGGCAATTTAAAAAATTATTTGAATTTTGTTTCAAATTTTAAAAGTATGTGAAAGTGAGAGTTTTTATAGGTGACATATTATTTGTAGTAAAATAAAAATCACACGACAACAACATTCCTAAACGACAAGTTTCGAAAGGCTCTCTCCATAGCAGGTTTCATTTTAAAGCCATTCTTCCTCACTAATTGTTTGAATATCATCTTTATTTTAAAGCAGGGTCAATATATTTATTGTTTTCAGAAGAATCTGCTGGTAGCATACTCCTTCAGTCGCTGTTGTTCCATAAATAGCAAATTTGGAACATGTGTCCTTTCATAAATCAAAAATTTAACTGATTTTTAAGTCTGACTCTTAAAAACCCTTTTAAAACTTTCCTATAACAAGCAAACCTGCTTGTGGAACAAATGATTTTCACAGTAGTGTCTCATTTTGTTACAAAACATTACAAAATAATGTAATACACTTTATAAATTCACTTACGGAGGCTCTCATAAATTGTAATACACAGTTAGATACCAAATGCCAAGGAAGAGTGAGAGTTCCACTATTAAGCCCTCTCACTGCAGCCTGCTGATTCATCTGCAGGATACCATACTTGGCACATGACTGATACCAGGAGAAGCTGAATGTGTCTATACTCATCTATAATTTTGATATTAGAAAAGCTAAACCTATTTATTAACTTAAAAACAAATAAATTCAAATATTTTACACCCCAATACCTGTGCCCGTTACTGTAGAGTCGATTCAGACTCATAGCGACCCTATAGAACAGAGTAGAACTGCCCCATGGGGTTTCCAAGGAGTGGCTGGTGGGTTCAAACTGCTGACCTTTCAATTAGCAGCCAAGCTCTTAACCACTGTGCCACCCGTGAGTCTCCCAAAATATGATCATTCCACTTTGGACACCAATATTCTAGAGCCCCGTATTGATGTTCAAATTCCTTCCAAGATGAGCTACTTTCTAACAAAGGATCAGTTAATAATCTAAGAATATCAATTGGTGCTTAGCTGAGACTCAGACAGGAAATTTGACCTTCATTGCTTTTTAGGTTGTGAACGAAAAACATGACAAATAATCAAATTAAGTATTATATAACCAATTAACAAATTTCATAAAGCAGTAATTAGGGGTAAATTTATAGCATTAACTGCATATATTAGAAAAAACAATGTCTCCAATCAGTGATCTCAGCTTTCACCTTAAACAACTAGAAAAAGAAGAGCAAATTAAATCCAAAGTTAGAAGAAGAAATGAAATTGTAAAGGTCAGAGTAGAAATCAATGAAATAGGAAACAGAAAACAATAGAGAAAAACGAAGTCAAAAATGTATTCTTTAATTAGGTAAAAAATTTGATAAGCTTCTAGTCACATTGATTATAAAAAAAAGAGAAGACACAATTAGTAATATCAAGAATGAGAGAGGGACCATTAATAGTGTATTTATAAAATAAAAGGATAATAAAGGACAAATATGTACAACTTTAGCCAATAAATTTAACAACTTAGATGAAATGAACAGATTTTTTTGAAAGAATAAACTATCAAGCTCATTCAATTAGAAACAGATATCTTGAATAACTCTGTATCTACCAAAGAAATTCAAATTGTAGTTAAAAACATACCCATGAAGAAAACTCCTGGGCCAGATGGCTTCATTGGTGAATTGTACCAAATACTTAAATAAGAAATAGTATCGATTATACAGAAATTCTTCTAGAAAATTTAACAGGAGGAAATACTTCTCAACTCATTCAGTGATGCCAGTATTATTCAGATAATAAATCAGACACAAATATTACAAGATAAAAAAATACAGAACAATATCCATCATGAACATACATGATGAACAAAAATTCTAATAAAATTTTACCAAGTTGAATCCAAAAGCCTATAAACAAGAATACTATATCACAACCAAGTGGAATTCAATCAAATTTAGTGTAACATTTGAAGATAAAGCAATATGAATCACAATAAGTAAACTAAAAAAGAAAAAAAAATTATCTACATAGATGTGAAAAAAAATGTGACAAGGCCAACATCTATTTCTGAGAAAAACACTCAGAAAACTAGGAATAAAAGAGAGCTTCTTCAACCTGATAAAGGGCATCTACACAAAAGCTACAGGTTGTATCATACCTAATTTACCGCTATGATCAGAAACAAAGCAAGATGTCTACCCTTACCACTTATATTCAACATTATATTGGAGGTTTTTGCCAGTACAATAATGCACAAAAAAGAAATAATGTCATATGGATTGAAAAAGAAGTTATACTTTCTTTATTTGCAGACAATATGCTGGTATCTGTAAAAAATCTGATAGAATCATAAAAAACCTACTAAAACTATTAAGTACATTTAGCAAGGTTGCAAGTCACAAGCTCAATATAAAAATTGTATTTGTATGTACTTGAATGAACAATCAGAAATTTAAATTTAAAAATGTCACTTATCATAGTATAAAAGATATTAAATATCCAGGTATAAACCTGACAATAACAGGAAAGTCTTAAACATTGAAAAATACAAAACTTTGCTCTGAGGAATTGAGGAAGACCTATGTAAATACATATTATGTATATTATCATCATGGTTAAGACAACGATATTTTTAAAATGGCAGTTCTGCCCAAATTGATCTATAGTTTCAATGCAATTCCAATCAAAATTCCAGCAAGCCTTTTTAAATGAAATTGACATTGATTCTAAAATTCAGATGGAAATGAAAAGGACTTAGATTAGCCAAAAAACAGTGAAGGTGGAGAATTAACACTATCTGATGTCAAGATTTATTATAAAGCTATAGTAACTAAGACAGTGTAGTATTAAAATAAAGACAGATATGTAGATCAACAGAACAGAAACGAGAGTTCAGAAATAGACCTGCACATATTTGGGTAATTTATTTTGACACAGATGCAAAGGCAATTCAATGGAACAATGACGGTCATTCCTACAAATAGTGCTGAAATAATTGGATAGCCATAACCTAAATAACAAGTAAACAAACTTTGATCCATTCCCTGCACCATATATAAACTAACACAAAATGGATCATAAACATAGTTGTAAAACATGAGATACTAAAACTTCCAGAAGAAAATGTAGGAGAAGATCTTTATGACCTCTAGTTAGGCAAAGGTTTCCTACATACAACAGCAAACACATCGTACATAAAAGAAGGTATTGTTAATTTGGACTTCATTAAAACTAAAAATGTTTGTTCTTTAAAAGGCACAGTTGAGAGAATGAAAGACAAGTCACAATCTGGTGAGGAAATATTTGCAAATCATATAAAGATCTTGTATTTAGAACATACAAAGAATTCTCAAAACTCAATAAGAAAACAAAGACCCCAGTTAAAAAGTGGGCAAATGATTTGAACAGACTCTTTACCTAAGAAAATACAGGGATGGCAAATAAACACATGAAAAGATGATCAACATTGTTTGATATTAGATAACTTCACATTAAAATCACAGTATGCCCTACACAACTGTTAGAGGGAGTAATAATGAAACAAGACTGACCATACAATGCCTTGGTGAAGACCTGGAGGAACTAGAATGCTTATACATGGCTGGTGAAGATTAAGATTACATACTTTGCAAAAACAATTTGGCAGTTTCTTAGAAAGGTAAGCATGCACTTGGAGTCATTCCACTCATATATTTACCCAAGAGAAGAGAAAGTGTATATCCATACAAAGACTTTTACATGAATGTTCCATAGCAGTTTTATCTGAAATAACCAGCAATTGGAAACACTCAGCTACCTATCAATAGTATATTGGGTAAACAAACTGTGTAATATTCATGCAATGGAATACTACTCAGCAATAAAAATTAATGCACTATTGATACACGTAAAAACGTGGATGTATCTCAAAATACATAGACAAACAGGCAAAAAAAGTACGGGCTGTATAATTCAATTTATATAAAATTATTGAAAATACAAATAAATCTATGATGACATAAACTCATTTGGTGGTTGTCTGGGGATGTGGCGAGAGAGTGCCTGGAAGGAGGGACTATAAAGAAACATGTGGAAACTTAGAGGGATGATGGATATTTTCATCATCTTAATTGTAGTTATGGTTAGACAGGTGTGTACATATGTCAAAACTTATTAAATTAGGCACTTTACACATGAGGAGTTTAACGTTTGTCAATTATACCTTTATAAAGCTCTTAAAACAGTAAGAGGAATTGGTAAAGCAGAGGAAAGAGTCAACTCCAACTCTACTTTTTCTCCAGAGTTTCTCCTTTCCTTTCAAAAACCTAAAAGAACCGGAACAGTTTAACGTAAATGCTAAAATTGAGCATAATAGGGTAGATTCCCAGCATCCCTATCATCCCCAATATTTCTGGCCTATAAAAAGTCAAGTGAATCTCCAGACCAAGGGGCAGAACCTTTCATCCCAAAATATGAAATAAAAAGCATAAAAACTTGAAAATCTGAGCAATGATACATTGGCTTGGATAAATTTGCTAAAATGGAAATGATATTTTCTATTTTAATGAAAGGAAGGTATTTTGTGTCAGGAAGATGCTGTCGAATAAAGGAGAGATTGAAGGCAGTAAAAATGAGTTTTACAATTTTGCTTTTTAAGTTATTTCTTTGTATCTTTTTGTTCATAGAGAAAACCTGTGAGCAGAAGTTCTTCACATATTCGACAGCTAATCCCATGGACAACTTATTGTAGGTACTAGCTTATGGGTACCAGGTGAGAGACTTAAAATTAGAAATGGGGAGGAATTTAACATTTACTTATTTATAATTTTATGAACCACCACTCATCTGTCAGTTTGTTGTGCTGTGCTGACTTACATCTTGCTGTGATACTGGGAGCTACTACTGGTATTTCAAATACCAGCAGAGTCACCCATGGTGAACAGGTTTCAGTGGAGCTTCCAGACTTAGAGGGTCAGTGAAAAAGAGGAAGACTCTCAACAAGATGGACTGACACAGTGGCTGCAACAATGCGCTCTAGCATAACAACAATTGTGAGGATGACGTAGGATTGGGCAGTGTTTTGTTCTATTATATGCAGGGTTGCTATGAGTTGGAACCGACTCAATGGCACCCAACAACAACAACACAATTTTATGACAGATACTCTGCCTTTCCCTTGAAGAGTTTTGAGCCTATCTTCCCTCTCGAGGCCAGTCCCAACAAAAAGGGCTACAGGGCAGAGGGGAAGTAAATCTCAACCTGTGAGTGGGTAAAAGGGGAGCATTGGAAAAGGGGGAAATGAAACGTATACTATTTTTAGTACTACAATAGTACATGTTTATTAGTAACGATGATCTCAACAACAATGGCAATAAGGAAGACAAAGAGAAAGAAGTGAAATTTAAAAAAGGAAATAATAGTGATGCAAACAAGAAGTGACTGGATACAACACCTATTAGCAGAGTCAGAAATCGGGAAAAATTGTATACGTTGGAATACCTGTTTTCGGTAAGCATCTTCTCCCTACGCTCACTTTTTGTCTCTAAATTCTGTTTTTTCCCAGAGATTTTTTCATGGAGGCTCTGAAAGGATTTGATCATAAGACAACAGTGTTGCCTCAAAACCTTTCCTGGACTATTTGGGGACCGAGCCAGATTAGTCCCCAAGGAGGGTAGACGGGGAATGACGGTCATTTATTTGGTTTGAAACTCTCTTGGACTTTCTTGATGATGAATTGTTAGTCTGAGCCTGCTGACTTTTTCTAGCTAACTAAATTTAGACTCAAGATTGTCATCAAGGACTGGACCCAAAATCTGATTTGGGTGGAGGAAAAGTCTGTTCAGAGCTTGTGATGGGAAAAGAATGCATGTAAGGTCCCTGTTTTGGGACTGGACTGTCACACAGCTATCTTTGTGTTGCTACCTCTAGGCTCAATTTAAAAGAAAAAGTTAATGGGAAAAGAAACAAAATAGCATTACTGAGTAATATGAGAGACAGAGAGAGGGACGAGAGAGATTGAGGGACACAGAGAGAGAGAGATAGAGAGAGAGAGACAAGAGACAAAGAGAGGCAGTGTGAGTCTTCACACATCAGTAGATGTTAAGCTCATTTGCCTTCAGTAGTTCTGGGACAGAAACTTCTGAAAGGTCTAAGTACCTATCTTACAACCTACCTGTGTTCTCTTTTGTTAGATAAACAAAATTATCTGATGACCCAAAATAAACAAAACTTACAGTGTGAACAATCTTGGGGTTATTTGCATTTTAGAAGAAAAGTTTTAAAGATAAAAAGCCTTAAATTTCCAAATTAGTGTAGACTTAAACACAAAATTACTGAGCCCAGAGCGTCAGAATCATCTTGTAAAATATAGCACTTCTTGTTGAGCCCATCTTATCTACCAAGGCTGCATAAGGCATGCCCACATCTGCACAAAGGCAAATGCTTGATGGTGGAGTAAGTTATGGACAGACCTTGCATATTTCTCAACCTTGGCTAAAGGCAGTTACACACTATCGTGAGTCTTTTTTCAGTTTATGTTCCTCTAGGTAAGTTTTAACCAGGCTTTCATAGGTAAAATGTCTCTGTTAAGTATGATTTAGGAAAAAAATAATTTAAGTGCATTTACTTATTTTGGAGTTGAATCAGTCACAAATGAAGCTAGATTTATAAGCGGCATATTCCTCTTTACAAAGAGCATTCAAAGTTTTGCTGGTTTTAAAACTAAAATCTAATTCCTGATTGGTTCCATATTGACATGTGGCATTAGGCATTTCTTAAAATAGCTGATTTGTCAAATTATGGAGAAGTTATAATTTTTAAATTATTTCCTTCACACGTGCAACCATTCACTTTCATAATTTTTACAAGACTTTATAGGTGCATTTTTATCTTTACAAGATTGGATTCAAGGAGGCAAAACTTAGAGGTAGAGAGTCCAATAGTCTCTTTTGCAATTAGCTTTTCCATCAGAAAGGTATCTATCGGCATATTTTCTTCTTTCACTTTCATTTTGATATGTTTTGAAAACTTTCTTCTAAAGATAAATTAAGTGTTTTAAGCAAAAGCTTTCCAAACACAAGAGGACTACATATGAAAATGGAACTCTCAGTTAAAACCATTCCACCACCAAGTGCACTCAAAATAGGTCAACCAAGGACGACACACAGAATGTACATTAAAATTGCTGATAACTTTAGGGATTGCTTGACATTAATAGACCCTTTGTGTTGCTTTGATTTAGTTGATCAGTGAAGTATGTTTGCTGTATGGTGTTCTTTTCAGATGAGAGTCTAAAAACAAGGCTCATTTAAACATGTTATTTGATCGAATGCATTAGAAAGCTGGATATGAATAAGGAAGATCAAAGAAGAATTGACACCCTTAAATTGTGGTGTTGGCGAAGACTATTGAATATACCATGGACTGCCAAAACAATGAACAAATCTGTCTTTGAAGAAGTATAACCAGAATGCCTCTTAGAAGCAAGGATGGCGAGACTATGTCTCACATACTTTGGATGCGTTATCAGGAGGGATCAGTCCCTGGAGAAGGACATCATGCTTGGTAAAGTAGCTTTATCATGCTTTATCAGCAAAAAAGTGGAAGGCCCTCAATGAGATGGATTGACACAGTGGCTGCAACAATGAGTTCTAGCATAACAACGATTGTGAGGATGGTGAAGGACGGGGCAGTGTTTCGTTCTGTTGTACATAGGGTCACTATGAGTCAGAACCAACTCAGCGGCGCCTTACAACAACAACATTTGATCAAAAACATAATGAATAGAGACTTAAGTCATTTATGGAGAACAAGCCAGTTAAGAGTACATAAAAGAACTTAGAATGAATCTTCCATCAGTTTGGACTTGAACTGGATCTTCTGCCTTTATTACAGGAAAATATTCTGTGAAGAGTTTTTCTCTCTTTGCCCATCTCGGAGCCTATTGTACTCCCTCATTTAAAAATAGAAGGGTTTAATAACAGTGAGAGAAGCCTGGAAAAGAAGTCCAGATGAACAGCTGAGTTTTTCTAACGGACAGCAAAGTTGGTTTTTCTAACTAAAGGATTCAGTGTCACTGTGTAGAACTTATAATCTTGAGAAGATAGCAGAGAGAATGAGGTGACATCAGTACTATTTTTTAAAAAAACTTTTGTAGGTGAAAAGGAAAGTTAACTGGGGAGTAGCTTCGACCTCAATCTGTCCCATGCCTTGTTTATTTTTCCATTAGGAAAATAAATAAGGATATATTTGAATCCTTGAGAAACGTCTTAGGGCAGGATTGGCCTATGTGTATGACCCATGTATTCTCACAGGCCCTGCACTTGGAATGGCACTGTCATTGGTTTAATGCTCTGCTGTTGCCATCTTGAAATTCTTAATACTATTTGAACAAGAGGCCCTGCATCTTCATTTTGCACTAAGCAAAAAGACCAAACCCATTGCCATTGAGTCGATTCTGACTCATAGAGACTCTATAGGACAGAGCAGAACTGCTCCATATGGTTTCTAAGGAGAGGCTGGTGGATTCAAACTGCCGACCTTTTTGGTTAACAGCTGCGCTCTTAACCACCGCGCCACCAGGGCTCCTTCATTTTGCACTGGGCCCTGCAACTTATGTAGATGGCCCTGTCTCTGACATGTATCCTTACAGATGATACCTTCACTGATACAGTTAAAATATTTTTCTCTGCCTCCTTGACTCAAACCAGATCTGCTCTTCATCTTGTGAATCCATGCAGCCCTGAATCCTAGGAATCTGCTGTTGCTTTTACCTTCTCCTCACTCTCCACCACCAATCAATTATGTCTTTTCTGGTTCACCTATAAAATCAATGGTTCTCGCCCAGAGAAGTAGATCATAATGTCCTTCCCATCTCAATGTGAGCATCTGAATCATAGGTAGGGATGGAGGAATTAGAAGCCTTGATGGTGCAATGGTTAAGGGTTTGGCTGCTAACCATAAAGTCAGCAGTTCCAATCCACCAGCCGCTCCATGGAAATGCTACGGGGCAGTTCTGCTCTGTCCTATAGGGTCGCTGTGAGTCAGAATTGAGTCGATGACAAGAGGTTTATATTGTAAAAGCTCCAAAGGTAATAGTAATGTGCACCCCCACTTGCAAATCACCATAGAATTTCCTTCCCAACTTCTTTTCATCTCTGTAATTTTATTGACACTGCATTAGTCCAGGATATCATCATTTCCGGGCGGAATTGGTCTAAGATAATTGAAACTGGTCTCTCTGACTCTAGCTTTGTTTTCCTTAATTCATTTTGCATAGTCCAAGCACAGATATTAGTATAATTGTGAAAACATTCCAAGCCACACCTTTCTTTGGGCGTAGTAAGGTAACAGCGCTCAGCTTTCTCGCTGAACTACAGAACTCCAAGAAGATGACAGGATATCAGGAAAAAAGCTGCTGTGCAGGTCATTCAGAAGGTGAATGCCTAGGTGCTAACATTCTAAGATCTGTGTGCTCAAGACAGCAGTCACTGACTGAGCTGTTACTTTTTTTGTCCTAGTTCCTCCCTCTCTCCACACACACGCATGTACTCACACACGCGCGCACACACACACACACACAAAGTAGCAGTCTCTTTTCTCCCATAATGTTTCTAAAAAGGCATTCCTATGGACAAAGTGCCTCAAAGAATGTCTGAGTGTGCTGGAGAGAGGGGAGGGAGAGAAGAGAGGGCTGAAGACGGGAGAGCAGACAAACGGTGGGACCCGGCAAGCTGTCAATGAACACAGACTCCAAGCAGAGCAAAGTGTGGAGGCAAGAATTCAGAAGAGAGGCTGGACGTTAGCAGTGGAGTTCTCTGCCTCCACAATGCATGGCCTGAGAGCAGAGCCAATGTAGTGAGATACCACATTGGCGTGGACCACGGGGACCAAGAGCTACAACAGTGACCAATTTGGACACAACTCTGGAAGAAGTGTGCAGTCAGGTACTCACAAGATCAATAAGTGAAAAAAAAAAAAAAGAAAGAAAGAAAATGGTAGTCTTTGCACACCTGACTATATAGAGTGACATTCCAACTCGTTCCATAAGCTCAGAGACCACACCGGGGAAAGGTATGTAGCCCCTCCCTGCCAAAACCAAAACAAAACAAGTGAGCCAACCTGCCTTCAAGGGACCAATCAGGTGTGAAAAAAATGGGCTTATCAGAAATGAGCTGGCCATAGATGCTCTGCTCTGAGTAAAATCTCTGGGACTTTTGCTGGCCGTGGTGGTTAGGAGGGAAACCCATAGTAATTGATATTGAAATTCTCATCACCTTAGTGAGCAGGATCTTAGAGCCACTTACAACTTGATTTGTCAACTGTGCCCTGCCCCCACGAGGTATTTTCCTAAGCGCTGATATGCCTTTTTTTTTTTTTTTTTAACACATTACTAAAAAAAAATTAGCGTAGCACGCTTATGAAAATACCTCGAAAATACCTTGTGGGCGGATGGTGTGGTTGGCAAACAAACATAGAAGGCACACATCATTTATGTAAAAAGATGATAGTGGACAAACAGCTGTTGTGTCCCGGTTTCAGATCTTTGTGGTATTTACTACCCACCATATTGTAATTCATTGGTCTATATACGCAGTTACACACAGTCTTAAACGAACCCTTTCCCCCACCTCTCCTCAAATTCAAGTCATCGCTGCTGTTCAGTTGTGAGCTCCTACATGAACGGGAATTTGTTTTTCCAAATTATAAAAGCTCCATATGAAGTAAAGTCTGGTGAGTGCTCCATCAGTGAGTGTTAACTAGGTATATGAATATATATCTATATATATATGGAAACCCTGGTGGTGTAGGGGTTAAGTGTTATGGCTGCTAACCAAAAGGTTGGCAGTTTGAATCCACCAGGTGCTCCTTGGAAATTCGATGGGGCAGTTCTACCCTGTCCTATACAGTCGCTATGAGTCAGAATCAATTTGACGGCAACTGGTGGTGGTGGTGGATATATACATATATTTATTATATATTACATAAATATGCATATTTATATCATGGGATGTTCAGGACAAAAAATATTAACATGAATATTAATATGAGGAGGGGGCTGAGAATCTAAAAATGAAGCTAAGGGTCAGGTTTATTTTATAAACATACAGTATTTACTCTGTGCCAGGCACTACTCTGAGCACGCTGGTAACACTAACTCAGTTACCTCCTGCTGTTAGCTGCTGTTGAGTTGGTTCATGGCGATCTTGTGTATAACAGAATGAAAAACCGCCCGGTCCTGCCCCATCCTCACAATTGTTGGTATTTTTGGAGCTCACTGTTGCAGCTATTGTGCTATTACTTAGATTTTTTTTTGTTTGTTTTTAGCTGCATTTTAAAGATGAGGAAATGATATGACAGAGAAGTTAAGAAACTTGCTCAAGGTCACAGGGTGAACAAGGGGTAGAACTGGGCCTCGAATGCAGGCTGCTTTGGCTCCAGAATCCAAGTCCTTAACCACTATATGTTAAATTATACTAAGTTATGATGAGTTGAGAGGTAGTAGGGATTGATAACAATATCAATTTCTGGTCTTTTTAGCACTTATTCTTTCTTATAGGTGCTTCCATGTGCCAATACCTAGATATTGCAATGCAGAAAAAGCTCCAAAATAGAGGCCAATACCCATTGTTCAGACTCATTATGTCCCAAAACTCTTAATAATTGTAAGGACTATTTGTATTGCTCTGGCGGTATGTTGGTCTTGTCCATCGCTTGTGAAAATTAATAATATCCAGAGCACATCTCCCACTGCCTTTTTAAAAACATCTTTATGGAGATATGGAAGGAGCCCTGGTAGCCCAGTGGCTAAAGCACTTGGCTGCTAACCAAAAGGTCAGCGGTTCGAACCCACCAGTTGCTCCATGGGAGAAAGATGTGGCAGTCTGCTTCTGTAAAGATCACAACCTTGGAAACCCTATGGGGCAGTTCTTCCCTGTCCTATAGGGCCGCTACGAGTTGGAGTCAACTCGACGACTATGGGTTTTTGGTTTATGGTACTATAATTCACATTTCATAAATACCTACTTAAAGCATATGATTCAATGATTTTTAGAGTATTCACAAAGTTTTGCCCATGGCCTTTTGGGATTTTCATTTCGTGTCTTCTACCCAGATTCATTTTGTCTGCAAACTTTCAAACTTCAGGGGCTCCACTCTGCCTGCAGAACCAAGTACAGCCTCCAGAGTTCGGACTTTTACACCCTCTGTGATGGTACCCCTATCTACCTATCCAATCTCATCTCCTGCTCTACACCCCAATATGTCTTACGTCCCATTCACAGAGCTCTCCTCAACAACGCTCAGGCACTGCTGCTATTCTCCCACCATCGCTGTCTCTCACGTGATCTGGTCTCTTTTCTGGAACAGTCTCCCTAACAACTCTTCTAGGAGAAGGTAGATTTCGAGGTTCATCTCTCACCTCACTTTCTTCTTTCCAGATAGCACTAGGTAGATGTAATTCTTCTAAAGTAGCACCTTCCCATACTTCATAAACATGTTGATTATACATTTATTCTAGTATGTAAAATCTGCTTTGTTTTGGAATTATTTCTTAGTAATAAGCCATCTCCAGCCCTCATTTTATTTTACATATTAGCAATATTTGACTCAACGAATGACTCACTCCTCTTTGAACTATTCTCTTGGGTTCTGGGACACCTACTCTCCTGGATTTCCTTCTCCCTAGAGGGATGTTCTTTCCCAGGCTTTTTTTTTTTTTTTTTTTTAATTTGGTTAGGAGTTTTTAAAGAACCAACTTTTGGTCTTGTTGATTCTTTCTATTGTTTTTCTGCTCTGTATTATTCGTTTCTCAGAAGGCATTTTATGTTCTGGGTCTGTATTCACAAATCTCTCAAGGCCCAGGCTTTTTTTTTTTTTTTTTGGCCGATTCCTTTTGGCTTTGACTTTGGAGTGCCACAGAGCTTGTTCCTCAGAACTCTGGAGCAAATATTTAATGCACTCAATGCACTTGGCTGCTAACCAAAAGGTTGGAGGTTTGAATCCACCCAGAGGTGCCTCAAAAGAAAGGCCTGCTGATCTACTTCTGAAAAAATCAGCCACTGAATATCCTCTGGTGCACAGTTCTACTCTGACACACATGGGGTTGACATGAGTCGGAACTGATTTGATGGCAACTGGAGGTACCGATAGACCTTACCAACTTGCTCACCAAAAATGTTGCACCCTCCTGCATGCCCATAAGCAGGAACAACTGGCTTTTGATACCTAAATCCTCTGTGGCCTACGTTGTTGTTGGTTGCTGTTGAGCCAATTCTGACTCATGGAGGGTGCAGAGTAGAACTGTTCCATAGGGTTTCCAAGACTGTGACCTTTCAGAAGCAGATCACCAGGACTACCTTCTGAGGCACCTTTGGGTAGGTTTGAACAGCCAACCTTTTGGTTAGTAGTCCAGCTCTTAACCATTTGTGCCACTCAGGGACTCCTCTCTGGTCTATAAATGATGCATAATAATACAAGAATTTTCCGTTTAATGCATTATGGCTATAGGCAAGACACTGTGCTAAGAATTTTATGTGTATCATTTCTAAGGCTTATAATAATCCAACCAGGTGTGTATATCTCGTACCATGAGTAACCTAGCTCATATGAGATAGCTAAGTTGCTTAGTAAGTAAGTAAGTAAGCTAGTAAGAAGTAGAATTAGAATCTGAATCCACATTTGTCTGCCTCCAAAGACTTTGTTCTTTCCACAACGTGACACCTGATTTATGTTAAAACAAGAACACCAGGTTTACAAATTTGTGATTTATAAATTATTTTAAAAATATATATTAAAAAATATGTTTTAAAATGTTTGCCATTATTAAGAGGGAATTGTACCTGGCATCTTCTTTATTTTCATTTTTAACTGTTTATTTGCCTAACATCACTTTGATTTCAAAACCATTCCTTTCTCCTCATTTAAAATACAACTCAAATT
Source organism: Trichechus manatus latirostris (assembly GCF_000243295.1). NCBI lineage: Eukaryota > Metazoa > Chordata > Mammalia > Sirenia > Trichechidae > Trichechus > Trichechus manatus. Next base: position 17,998,546 of record NW_004443959.1, on the reverse strand, counting down.
CTATGGTGACTTGTCAGTAGATGGAGCCTAGTGATTCATTTGACAATCCTTTTATATGGTGAATGGTGATTTCTCAATATGAAAAATTAGCCAATAAACTCTGTTTTCTAATTGAACAAGATATTTACGGAAATGATACGGAAAAATCAGACAGCTGTTTCAGGAAAGCCTATGATACAGATGCAAACAAAACTTATGAAGTGCTGAATGGACCCAACTCTCAGGCAGTGGGATATTTCCACCTCCTTCGTGCTTATATGCTACTGTTTTATTTTGACTGGCAGGGATTCAGCTTCAAGCTCTGATTTCTGAAAGTAATTCATTAGAGAGTATGATAAATAATAAGTCTTGCTTTTTCCTGCTGAACTTACTGACAAGCTGAATTGAGAATGATGAGTCTCTCACGTGTCTGAGAGCTAGAAGTCCAGTTAAGTGACTATTTACGGGTCTTGCTGAGTTGTGATGGTAACACTGGAAAATTCCCTCTGTCTCTGTCCATCTCCAATAGCAAGCGACTGCCTGGGAGGTGACATGTGACAGTGAATGCCAGCTCACTACCCAGATGCCAAGCTGTGGAAAATCCCCTTCCAGCAGCAGCATCTGGCTCCTTGGCGGGCTCCACGGGCAGCCAAGCTGACAGCTCTGAAGTTGCCTGTGGGTCTGTCATGGAGCGAGGCTGCTAGCTGTGCTGAAGCATTCCTCTTGAAGCCATTTTTCTCTGACTTACCTTTGATCCTTTGTTATTTGCATATTGTTATGAGCTCAGGGGGAGAAAAAAGTACCCGAGTAAATACCTCTCGAGATCTTCCTGTCTGTGTATCGGTACGGTAGAAAAATTTGATGCCCTCAGCCCGGATAGGAGTTATGTTTCATGCAGTGTTATTATAGATAAGCTTTGCACACATAAACCACGGTCCAAGAGTCACGCCCAACAGAAAATTACCAAGGTCTCGACAGAAGTGGGAAAACAGCAAAAACATGCTTCTCAAATACATCAGAATATGTAGTGATGCTATTCAAGTTATTATAATTTCCACTCCTTCTCAACAGGAAGCACAGCTTTTATTTCTCTGACTTTTTGTTACATTTGCTATCATTTATTTATTTATTTTAGTGGTTCCCAGATGTTATGGATTGAATCGTGTCCCCTAGAAACGTGTGTCAACTCGGCTGGGATATGATTTCTGGTATTGTCTGATTGTCCACCATTTTGTCATCTGATGTGATTTTCCTGTGTGCTGTAAATCCTACCTGTGTGATGTGAATGAGGCAGGATTAGAGGCAGTTATGTAAATGAGGCAGGACTCAATCTATACATTAGATTGTAACTTGAGTCAATCTCTTTTGAGATATAAAAGAGAAAAGTGAGCAGAGAGATGGGGAGACCTCACACCAACAAAAAAGTAGTGCCAGGAGCAGACCATGTCCTTTGGACCTGGGGTCCCTGTGCTAAGAAGCTCCTAGACCAGGGGAAGATTGATGACAAGGACCTTCCCCCAGAGCCAATAGAAAGAGAAAGCCTTCCCCTGGAGCTGATGCCCTGAATTTGAACTCCTAGCCTACTAGACTGTGACAGAACAAAATTCTGTTTATTAAAGCCATCTACTTGTGGTATTTCTGTTACAGGAGCACTAGATAAACTAAGACAGATTTTGGTACTGAGAGAGTGGAGTGCTGCTCTAACAGATACCTAAAATGTGAAAGCAGTTTTGGAATTGGGTAATGGGTAGAGGCTGGAAGAGTTTTAAAGTGCCTAATAGTAAAAGCCTAGATTGCCTTGAAGAGTCTGTTGGTGGAATTATGGACATCAAAGACAATTCTGGCGAGGACTCAGAAGGAAGTGAGGAGAGCTGTTACGCTGGAGATGGCACAGATGGTGAGAATCAGCAGCAGAACCAGGAGACGAGCACAAGATAGCGCTGGAGCTGACTCACAGAGCAAGAGAGCTGAGTGCCTTTGGCAGGAGGCTTCCTGGTGGAGTAGGGTGCCTCTGGGCACTTATCTGTGAAGCTAGTATTGCTGACCCACAGAGCAAGAGAGCTGAGTGCCTTCCAGCAGAAGTTTACTGGTAGAGTAGGGTGCCTCCAGGCATTTATCAGTGGAGCTACAGAGCTTTGGAACACTTGCCCCAGCAGGGTAGATGTGGGTGGCAAGGCCCAAGGGGCCGAGAGGCCAAAGAACCAGGAAGCAGGCCTACAGGGTTTCCAAGGGTGAAGCCATAGCCTTGTAGGTTCCAAAGAGTCAGATCTTCACCAACTCAGTTCTGGAGTGTGGAGCTGCCTTTCACAACTGCCAGCTCTAGGGGAAGATCGATGACAAGGACTTTCCTCTAGAGCCAACAGAGAGAGAAAGGCTTACCCTGGAGTTGGCACCCTGAATTTGGACTTCTAGCATCCAAGACTGGAAAGAACAAATTTCTGTTTGTTAAAGCCATCCACATGTGGTCTTTCTGTTATAGCAGTACTAGATAACTAAGACACGAGACTAGTGAATTGGATTGGGAAAAAAAAATATTAACACCTAAAATTCAAGTGTGAGTGAAATATACTGCACTGCAGAAGCACTGAAGAGAGATACACTCTTTTATCTACACATTCATTCAACCATTTTTCATCTCTTTGTCTGTGTGTCCTTCCATCCATCCATCCATCCATCCATCCATCCATCCATCCATCCATCCATCCATCCATCTATCTATCCATTAATCTATCTATCAGTTACTACTTCAGTAAACATTTATAGTTTGCCTGAGTCACTACCCAGGGTGTTCAATGATAAGTAGGGAAAAACCACACAGTGAAAACTGATTTGAGGATCCAGGCAATTGGACTTCAATTTACCTTCCTCAATCACTCCCCTTGTCTCATACCTAGCCTTTGGTCATTTGTTTGTTATGTTTTTTGCATTCTGGTTTGGCTTGATCTTAAAGTAACCAGAATAAGTAACCAGTTACTGTGGTTCTTTTTTGGAGCTATGGGGAAGATCTGTCTGAACCAGAGTTACCTGAAAGTTGATATCTCAAATCCACTTAACAAAAGAGGAAACTATTCTATAATTATAGCAAAAACTTACTGTGCAAATATCCCTGGGAAAGAGAACATAGTGACAAATACACAATAAGATATAAATGGTTAATTATTCAATCTTCCCATGGAAGAGTAAAGAATGGATGCATTCAGTAGTGGAGAAGACAGCTGGCTATATAACAAGTGTGCCTGGTGAGGATGGGGAAAGAGCAGTGTTAAAGGAGGAAAAAGGCAATAAAAAGGGGGTGCAGGGGCATTGATCATAGAATGCAACTGCAATTAAGAGCCTAGGCCTCAAACCAGGGAAGTGTCACTTTTCACCTAGAGTTACTGTGGCAAACAGGCAATTAGAGTATGCCATCCTCTTGTGGATACAACCCTGGGGCTTCCTCTAGGAATACTTCATACACTGGTGTTCCATAGTGAAAAAGCACTAGACTTGGAGTCAGCACTTCCATCCATTTCGTTAATTTCTCTTGGTTCAAGTAGGTTCATCTTTAAAATAGGTATAACAACTACTTGTTAGGGTTATTATGAGGGTTCTCTTATGGGGAGTGGTTTCATTTCTTTATTTAATTTTATGGATGATAATATATGTTTGAAACAGGAAGGCAGTGTGGTATAATGTTTAAAAGGTTGAACCCAGAGACAGGCAGATTTGGACTTGAGTTCTAGCACTGCTGCTGACTGTAACCCTGGAGTTTTTTAATGTCTTGAAGGCTCTGTTTTCTCATCTGCAGTATAGGGAATAACAATATAATTTAGCTTGTAGAATCACTATGCTGATTGAATGCGACAATAATTATAAAGCATTTGACTTAGTGCCTGGCACACACTAAACAATTGCTAAATATTAGTTATACATTCCCTGATTTTTGTTGTTGTTTTTAGGTGCTGTTGAGTTGATTTCAACTTACAGTGACCCCATGTGAGTAGAAACACCACATAGAGTTTTCTAGGCTATAATCTTTGCAGGAGCAGATTGCCAGGTGTTTCTCCCTTAGAGCTGCTGGGTAAGTTTGAATCACCAACTTTTCGGTTAGCAGCCAAGCGCTTAACCAATATACCACCCAGGCTCTTTTCTCTGATTATAGTAGGTGCTTAATAAATATTTGTTGAACAGATGGATGGATGAATGAATGAATGAATAATAATAATTTTAAGAAATCTTACATTTCATGTCTTGGAAATCTAGGAGAGACCATTAAATTAATAGAGCTGAACTTTCTCAAGGTCATATAATTAGCTAGTGGCAAGGTCAGAATTAGACTTTAATTCTAACTCCTGGTTCAGTGTTCTTTTCACTGGAGTATCTTATCTTTGTATTTGTTTAATTGAATTGAAACTGATGTTAAAAAGAATGGCAAAGGTAATCAGACACTAGCATGAAGGTCTGCAACCATTTTCTTTTTTTTGGGTCACTTAAGAATAGAAACATGCCTGGGTGGCTGTAATGTTGAGCCTGAAAGCTGCCCATGACCCAAGTGACACCCAGTCATCACAAGGCAAAAACCAGATGGAGAATCTAAGGAGGAAGCAAACCGTAACAGACAACGCGGGTCACAGGACAGTAATGACTGAAATTCCAGAAAAAAAAATCAACCAGAATGTCCTGTCTTAGTCATGGAGATTGTCAAGGTTGCATGAGCCCATCTGATTACTTTATGGTGACAATTCAGTTATCACCTTATTCGTGAATGCATTATGATGCACTGTGGATCTTTTTTCTCTATCTCTGAGACTGCTTACACTAACTCCTGAAAGTGTTCCCTCACCCAGTGGAGAATGGGGTTGGATTAGATGAACTCTAGTACTTGAAATCATTGGGGCCACTGTATGTGAGAAGGGAAAAAAAAATGGTGGCCTTTGGGACACATAATAGAAGAAACAACAGTGCAGAATCACCTCACAAAGGTAATGATTTTGAGAGGGGTAGCAGAACTGAACAGCATCTGATTCACAATTAAACAGAAAATGAACCCAAAAGGTGAAACAATTGCCTTGGATAGTTAAGAACCAATTTTAGTAACTATATTATTGAACAAAAAGAAATTTATAGCGGACTGCAAAGAGGTGTCCAGATTCTCGTATTGGATGGCATTTCAATGTTTTGGTATTTTGTTGTATCGAATAACACTCAGGGAAATAGGAGTGACAGCCACTGCTCAGAAATCTTTTTTATTATGGAGAAATATATATATTTTTTGGTATGGGACCATGACAGGATTGTATATATATATATTTGTATGTATACACACACACACACAACAACCTTATAACCAGGCTTATAACTCCTAGATGAGTCCATGATTGTTTTATGTAATAAAATGCTAAATTAATCTACTACAAAAAACTATTCTGTAAGTTGCAAATGGAAATTTGCTTACATTTATCAGGTCAAGAAGCTTAGATTTGTGAAGTGCAAGAGCTTATTTGTCTCTTTAATGTGCACATGTGATTCTACTCATTATAAATCAGAATTAAATGTATAGTAAGGAATGGGAATACAATCCATATGTGGTACTGTTTTCTAGATCACTTCCATGAAAAATAAAAGCATTGCACGAGCTTATAATTTCATACCTGTCTTGGCTTTCCTCCTCTGAAGATCGTAAAACAAGAAAGACACTAATTATACCCTGGAGACTAAAGACACTGAAGACGGAAGAACACATAGGATCCTGAAAGCTGAGCTTTCTGCTATTGTACAAGGCGCTTTCGACAATACATGTACAATGGCGCAAATTGTTGTTAACTGCTTTAAATTGCTACTGTGCATGCTTCATTTGAATAACCGTTGCCTTAATACCAACTTTTCCTAAGGTTAGGGAGATAGGACCTCCCTTTAGAAAGTTAGAAATGGCTGTGCCTCACTGAGTATACAGCATCAAAGGAGATGACAGGGACCTCACCAGCCTGTCCTGAACACTCACTGCATGCCAGGCTCCTTCACATAAATTACTTAAATTCACCCTCGTATCAGTCGGGATTGGGAAATTCATTTCTCCAAGAGAGGGTCCCAGGAAGCTTAAATAATTACTAAAAGTCACAAAGGTTTTGGATTTCTGAATAGCAGAGATGCCATTTAAAGCTGGCCATTCTGCCTCATTTTGACAGTTAGGATGAGCACCCATCTGGGTTTGTGTACTGAAAGTCCCCCGTCCTGGGATACCTTTCAGTCCCAGGTAAACTGGGACAGCTGGTTACCTTACAAGCCTCATCCCTGCACCGTGCTACCTGTGAGAAATGGAAAGTCAGCATATTTAACAAGCAGGACATAGATGTGAAAATCTACAGCCTTTGTCTACAATGAAAACGGGTAAGACCATTGAATGTTGAAAGCATATGAAAGGTCTTAGGGATTCTTAGTTGGATTATTTTTTAGTATACTGGATTCCCAGATTCTTCTCAGCACCATGAAACATGGGGTGGGGTGGGGTGGGGGGATCTTTAATGCTGTACTTCACTTAGCATAGCAGAAGTTAAGTTACAGTCATCACAGTTTTTGATGAAGATACCCTTTACCTGGGAACTCTTGAGCTCTGTACTTAGCCAAGTGTCCCTGGGCAAGTTACTCTGCTTCTGTGGGCCTATAAAATGAAGGTGTTGGGCTAGATCAATAATTTTCAAACTTGCTCTGGGGAAGCTATTCATGGCAGAGAAGGGGGTGGTCTGAATCATTCACACCCACTTCACCCAGTACAGTTCCAGACTGATCTGTAATCCATATACAGCTTCTGTAAATATTTACTTGAAGACAAATGTCCTCTGTTTAAAAAGTATTTGAAAATCACTGCTTTCAAAGTGTTTGAAAACCAGTGTGCTAGATAACACACAAGGAGGACAGTCGTTTTTGATTGTTTAGGTGTCCCTCTCTTCTACGCTGGGAAGCTAGGGGCTGAGTTAGTTCCATTGCCAAGTATCCACCAGCAAAATCAGTCTAAAGACTTGAAACCTTTGTACAACACATATGTGAATCTTCCGAGCTTTATAATCACTGTGTCAAAAGCACTTTTGTTAAAGCCCCTTTGGAGATTAAGTTGCAATAAAAATGCTTTGTGCAAATACACTGATTGAAAATACAATAAATAGGCTTCTACGTCCACCATGATGTCCACCATGATAATCCCCAAATAAGCCCGATTTGACTAGAAACTACCCTTTCTTTAGCAGCTCCCTAGCTATAGCAACCCAATCTTTAGGTAGCTGGAACTAAACTTTATTTTGGTCTTTTCTGGTTTTGGATAGCAGAGGGCAGGCTTGGGGGTGGGAGACAGAAAAGACTCTGGACAAGGTGCGTAACAGACTTGATGCACAGTTCTCCATATAGTACCCCCTGTGTGACCTTGACCAAGTCTCTTAATCACCTTGAGTCTGTTACCTGATCTCCAAAGATGATGATCATAGTACCTGCCACTTAGTTTACCTGATAGTGCATCTATAAAATCATTATTAATTCGAGACTACTACATGAATGTAAGTTATCATTTTTAGTTTAGAGCCAACACCCCAACATATGTACTGTAGCTTTGGCAGCCAACTTCAGGGAACCTCAAATACCCAATGCATACATGTAGAATATGTGCATATATATATATATACATAGATAGAGGAAAAGGGAAGACAAAAAGTGTCTATCAAATGACACCTAATGAACATTTTTATAGACCAATAAAGCTCCCTTTACAGTCTCCATTATTGAGGCAGTGTACATTGGTAGCAGATGAAATAATTCCTATTCTACATACAGAGAGCTCAACAAAATTCAAAGTGAAGAAATTTAACATATTAGAAACATATAAAGTGCCACCAATCACAAATGCGATATTTGTTAGTTTGAAAAGAAAATGCTTTATACATTAAACCATGAGTGGGTAGTCCCTTTGCATAGTTGACACTGGAAGCTATGCTCCACCGTAGCCATACTGTAAAAATAAGCACAAGGTTTGACTTTACGTAATTCCTGATCTACTCTGATCATCTATGTCAGGCCCTCTTCCCCAGTGGGCTCGTTTGGCTATCCAATCTGCAATCTGCAAGATACTAAAAAATTAAAAGCAAGCAACATCAATGAAAAAGACAGGTGGCAAACCAGCTAATTAACTATTTCATGGATGGAACTGAGAGATGAAGTCCCCCAGCCAGATCACAGAGTTGCTAGTAGGTGTCCCTCCTCCATTCCTTACTTTTTCTCCGTTCTTCCTTATCTCCTACTCTAACAACTCGTCACCATTTTAAATAAAATTTAAATTTAGCCTATAACATATTTCTTGAATAAAATTTCATTCCATGCTCTAAAAACTAGTTGCAATAGAGGGTTTTAATATTTTTAAAAGTGTGTATGTATATGGAAATGATGGGATGGATATATACCGAAATGGCAACACAGGTTTCCTCTGGGTATAGAGATTTTGGGTGATATCTTTCTTCCCCTTTGCTTCTTGTTATTTTTGAAATTGTTCGTCATTAAAATATATTGTTTTCATAGCAATAAAAATTAAGATATGCATGTAAAACTCTCTGGTTAAGAGCTTGGCTGCTAACCAAAAGGTGGGCAGTTCAAATCCACCAGCCACTCCTTGGAAACCCTATGGGGCAGTTCAACAGGGTTGCTATTAGTTGGAATCGACTCGAGGGCAGTGGAATTTAACAGGTAAGGCAAAAGAAGAAAAATAATGTGCATTTTATTTCCATATAGGCTTGAATTACATTATTCAACATTGAGGATTAGTGAGGTGAACTGACACAATAGCCAAAAAAATGGACTCAAATGTACTAAGAATCATGACGATGGCCAGGACTGGGCAACATTTCATTCAATGTTTTCTCCCCTCCCATGGAGTGGAAAAGAGCTCTGAGGGGAACAATGGTTTTTGTCTCCGTGCCAGGCTCCAGGGCAGATTTTTGTACACAGGGGGCCCTCAGTAAATGCCTGGTGGCTGTATTTCTTTTCCTGCCATTGCCAGGGAGTAGGAGAAAGAGTTCTAATTTTAACAGCTTAGAAATTGAGGTCAAAAGTTATGCTGCTGAAAACCAGGAGCAGAATACTGTAATGTCCTAATTTTTCATTCACAGATTGGCATCCCCGGTATTTGTGGTTTAGCCTGAAAGCCCTATGATAGTCCCAGCTCCGTATGTCCACTAGAGACAGAGAGGAAAAAATAAAATAAAGACAAACAACTCTTGGGAATGTAATGCATGAACCCTTTTTTACTTCTTCTTAATGTTTGTTGCTGGGATGCTGCCAATAAACTTTTAGGGATTCCTGATTTTTGCACATCAGTGAATATATTAATAAAGCGCCAAATTCATACATGCCATAATAGCACATTTCTCAGCAAACCTCACTTGAACTTATTCCTCCTTCTATCCTGTCATATTCAACAGATGGAAAACATATGAAGTAAAACTGGGACTTTTAAATGCATTATTGTCCTCTTTTAAAATACATACGTACATACATATACATATACATATATATATATTTATATATTAGAGTAACATGGAAATCATCAGAGCAGAACTAAGAACAGAGAAGAACCTGGGAAGGTCTGTGAAGTGTACCATGTGCCCTTCTTATTTATACATCTACACTCTCCTCCCGGCCCCCAGACCTAGGCATTAGTTTCTCTCTCTTTATTACTCCCCTGCCACTCTGAATCACTTCTTCATAGACTGTTCTACCTGTTTACTTACCTATTTGTCTCATTCACAGGAAGTTGGACCAACTATAATTTAGATATATTTGTATAGTATAACCCACACTGCACTCAGTGGAGTGCTCAATATACATTGATTAGTTGGTGGAAAGAAAAGAAAAAAAAAACTAAGGAAGCATAGACAGACAGAAAAAAGGAAAGAAGGAAGAAAAAGAAAAAAAAGTTAATAGTATAAGCTTGCATCACTTAAGTCACTGGAAGATCAGAGTTAATCATTAGGAAAGCTTACAGTGGGTAAAATTTTCCTAAAAAGAACTCCATGACCACCGAGACCAGATCTGTCTTCCTAGCACAAGCCCAGTAAATATCTATCACATGGATGAATCAGACAACCTAACATGTTTTAATATTGTTATAAATGTAACCACAGAATGATTCATGCCATTTTAAGAGCCTCACAGGAACTCAGTACTAAAGATCAACGACAAATATTCAGTATATACCATGAAAAACCAAAACAGCTTGATGTTTTAGCTAAAAGAAAATTTTCTATCCTATCCTTTTTTGTTTTACTTAGAACATAAGTTTCATGAAGGCATTGCTATCCTCATTGCCTAGAACAGTGCTGGCATATAGTAGGAGCTCAATAAATGTATACCGTAAGAATAAACTGATATATATGTTCATTTATTCAACTTACATTTATTGAATGCTAATCACTCTGGGAAACATTGGGGGATATCAGAATAGAAGCAGACAGGATCCTCGCCCCCCAAGGGATTGCATATGCACAATAAGCCATGAAAATAGAGCAATATTACAGAGGATTAGGAGTGAATTGAACTTAAGGGGATGTGATGGTAAAGGCTGTGAGTCTACTTGGCTGGGCCATGATTCTCAGTGGTTTGGCAGTTATGATGTAGTTTGACAGCTATGTAATGATGTAACTACCTCCATAATGAGATCTGTTATGAGCAGCCAATCAGTTGAAAGGGAGTTTCCTCGGGGGTGTGGCCTGCATTCAACATCGGTATACTTTCTGGCAAAGCTCATTGGCTTTTGCTCGTTCTCGATCCTGCAGCTGGCTCCTGTTCGTCTGACCTCCAGTTCTTGGGACTTGAGCTAGCAGCTTACCTGCCAGTCTTGGGATTTGTCAACATCCACAGCCTGTGAGCCAGTGGCCTGCTGTCTGACCTGCCTATCTTGGGTTTGCCAGCCCTTGCAGCTACATGAGTCAGGAGAAGCCTCCAGGCTGAGGCCTGACCCACAGACTTGGGAGTTTCCAGCTTCTATAACTGTGTGAACTATTTCCTTGATAAAAATCTCTCTCTCTCTCTTTCTCTCTATATATATATATAGGCTTCATTGGTTTTGCTTCTCTAGAGTACCCAGCCTAAGGTGGGAGCATCCAGGAGAAAGGCCTATTTCGAGAAGTATCAGCACCCAAAATAGTGTTTGGTTTAATGCAAGATTCATTCCAGTTGGATCCCCTGTTGAGAATTTGTATTTCTAACTTTTCCAGGCAGTGCTGCTGGTTAGAGACCAATTCTGAGAACTACTAATAGAGCAGTAAACAAAAACCAAACCCATTGCCATCAAGTCGATTCCAACTCATAGTAACCCTATAGGACAGAGTAGAACTGCCCCACGGAGTTTTGAAGGAGCACCTGGTGGATTCAAACTGCTGATCTTTTGGTTAGTAGCTGTAGCTCTTAACTACTGCACCACCAGGGCCCCAGTAGAACAGTGGTTCTCAAATTTTATTATACATAAGGATCACCGGGGGATCTTGTTAAAATGTGGATTCTGATTCAGTACATCTGGGGTGGAAATGCAAATTCTCAGCAGAGGTTGGAACTGGCTGAACCAGTTTGAAGTTCTGGTTTAATGGGTGGGGCATGGACTTAAATGACAATAATGTAAAGTAGCAAATAATTACAGAGGGGCTACAGCAACGAGTTCTGAGAAATTGAAGAACATGGCGGGCATACTTTGTGTGCCAAGTTTCAGGAATGAGAGAGGTCATTTCTTCAGCGAAGATATAGAGCTAAGAAAAGGGCAATCTATGTATGTTTATTGGCTAAGAAGAGATATCGAAAGGAGGTGGAGAAGATAAAGGAATGGGCCAGAGGTACAGAGAGTGAGGTTCAAAGGCATAATGGAAGTATGAAGGGGAAGTCTGCCTCTAAGATGGAAAATAAAAGGAAGAAGACAGAAATGTTGAAGTGGAGGAATTAAAATTGAGTTAAACACACATAGGCATGCACACACACACAGAGACACACACACACACTTTAATATAGTTTCCTGAACAAGTGTGCTAAAAATCAAGCTTTGGGCAGACTAATCCTACTTTAAAAGTCCTAAGAGAGTTTCCTATTGAAAATCATTCATGGTTAATTATTTTGAAAAGGAACAATTCCTTTGTAAAATGAATAATCTCCTACACAAACATATCTTCTTAATATTTGCTTAAATCAAGTTTAGCCTCGCATGACATATTTCTTAATCTGGTCGGCTGGATTTGGGGCCAAAAAAAGAAAGAGCACAACTAATAGACTTAAAAAAAAGTTAGCTTTAGGCAAACATCAAGCAAACTTTCCCCTCTGCCCCCTGAAAGTATGGCCCCCGGACATCCTGCTAACTCAGAACTGAAGCCACTCCTGAAGTCCACCTTTCAGCCAAAGGTTAGAGAAGCCTATAAAACAAACAATGACACAAAAGGAGCATACTTCTTAGTTCAATCAAGTATACAAGACCAAATGGGCGATGTGTACCCAAAAGTAAAGACAAAAAGGCAGGCAGGGACAGTAAACCTGGACGGATGGACACAAGGAACCCAGGGTGTAAAGGGAAAGGGGGAGAGCGCTGACGCATTGCAGGATTGCAACCAATGTCACAAAACAATTTGCATACTTTTTTGAATAAGAAACTAATTTGCACTGTAAACTTTCACCTAAAACATAATAAAATAAAAAAAAAATCTTGCAAACTCACAAATGACCTTCTAAACTGGTTATATATAATGTAGAAGAAAATTAAAAAAATGCATCATGAAGTTGGCACGCCTCATTTGAAATAAACACAGCGACTAGGAGAGGTTAGTATGCCATCCACTGTATTGAAACAAAGAATGTTTCTGTTCACAGGGACACAAATGACTTGTGAGGTAGAACACACAGGACTTGAAATACGCATCTTTCTTGTATGATTTAACTGTTCTCCAGACTTTGTAGGGGGCTAAATGGAATTAGGTTGTTTTCTGAATTCTAGTACAAGCTGCAAGCAGCATAGGTAAGTCATTTTTGATATCTGAACACTACCCAACACATTTCAGTATCTGGAACAACTATGACTCTCAAGTTAGTGTCTGGTGAAAACAGTGCTCACATCACAGAAAAATATTCGCTCTAAGTGGCAACCTTGTTAGCAGCTGTTTAAGCAGAAAGGCTACATGGAGGATAGACAATATATACTGACGGGCTTGATTTTTTGAATGACTAAATTTCAGACACACCCAAAAGGCAATTACACACAGACTCCATAATAAAACACTCACAGAACCTTGGCGATTACAATTTCCAATATGTTTCTATTTATAAGCATGTCTTTGTAACATGCACAGTGTTTTTATAATCACAGGGGTCTGCAAGGATAGCACAGTCTGTGGTAGGCGAAATAATGGTCTACCCAAGATGTCTACGACCTATGAATATGTTACTTCACAAGGCAAAAGAGAGTTTGAAGATGTGATTAAATCAAGTTAGGAAGGTCATCCTGAATTATCCTGATGTAACCACAAGGTTCCTTGTAAGTGAAAGAAGGAGGCAGGAGAGTCAGGGTTGGAAAGAGATGTGAAGATGCTTCACTGTTTGCTTTCAAGATGGACAAAGGGGCATGAGCCAATAAATGCAGGTGGCCTCTAGATGCTAGAAAAAGCAAAAAAAAAAAAAGTATATACGTGTGTATGTGTATATATATATATACGTATATATATATGAATTCTCCCCTAGAGAATGAATGCAGCCCAGCTAGCATTGATTTTAGCCCAGTGAAACCCCTTTTCAGATATCTGCCCCCCAGAACTTTAAGCTGAAACATTAGTGTTATTTTAAGCCACCAAGCTTGTGGTAATTTGTTACAGCAGCCATAAGAAACTAATGCATAGTCCGTAGCTTTTCATTTACCCTTCTAGCCTCACCCACCTGAGGGCACTAGGTTTTATTTTGTGAGAACTGGGTATTTGAAGAAGAACTAGGAAGAGCGGTGACGATAATTAATTCACCAGATTCCATGTAATATACACCAAACCAAACCCGTTGCCAACAAGTTGATTCCGATTCATAGCGACCCTGTAGGACAGAGTAGACTGCTCCATAAGGTTTCCAAGGAGTAACTGGTGGATTTGAACTGCTGACCTTTTGGTGAACAGCCGTAGCTCTTAACTACTGCACCACCAGGGCTGAAAAATTTAAACACCAGGAGGGATATGACCATCTCTGGGTCTGCAAGGTATTCCACCAGAAAAAGTTCTTCCTCTTGAATATTTATGCTTCAGATTTCATTTATTTACCTTCCAGAGACTGATGTAAGTGGGCACCTGGTGGCTGGGAGTTTGTGGTAGGGGCATCACAAATGAATTGAGTTGTGCACGTAGCAAGCGAACACCATGAGAGATGTCACAGTGGAGTATGATCTTTTTGTGAATCATGAAGTAGAAGGAGAGAGAAAGCATTTCCGCTGTGAAACACAAGTTCCTCAGTATGTGTGAGGTAGGGCTGTTGTTTTTTAATTCTTCCTTCAGACAGCTCTGGTGTTAACTAAATCAAAATAGCATCTATTTACTGAGTGCCTACTGTATGTAAGCTACTGTGCCGGGTAGTTTTACCTTTTTCCTTACTTCAATATTTGATTATTATTTGTATTATTCATTTAGGCGAAGGAATGCACAAATTCCTAAGTAGGATTGATTGAAAGGCATGTGATTTTATGTAAAGTGAGGGCTAGAGGGATTTTCTTAAACATTGTAAAATTGGATTTACTTGTGAAAGTGAATGTTATTTAATTTTATTGATCACTTCTTAGGAGCCAAAACATCTTAACTTTTGCCAGTTAAGTTACACTTGAAGTTCGTGAATGCCACTTGTTTTTTAAGCTAAACAGGCTAGAATCTCAGCATGAGGTTGAAGAGTGTGACTGGCCGAGAGTTTGCCAATTGTTGGTGAACGTACTTGACTTAGGCACTTTCACAGACTTCTTCATAGGAATGTGGATTGTGGCTACAATAGTTTTAGAAGTCAATCTGAAAATTTATCCGTGGCGTTTATTCCAGCTATTCCCCTTATCAGAATCTATTCTAAAATAATAATAATAATAATATTTATAATTGAGAAAAATAAAAAATGAAATGTTCAAAATTAGAAAATAGTTAAATAAGTTATGATAAGTCTATAAAATATTTGATTTACTAAACTTACCATAACTTATTTAACCATTTAGTAGATAAGTCTACTAAACAAAATATTTTGTAGACTCTTAAAATGATGTTTACACAGGACTTTAATGACATGAAAAATGTTTTTAATATAAGGTGAAGCATAGAAATAACCTATTAAATTAATATGTATGTTAAAATTTATCTCTAATAGTGAGATTAGAGGTGATTTTTATTTTTTCTCATAATTTTCTTTCTTACAGTAAGACTAATATTGATTTAGTCACTAAGAAATAACAATGTAAATTTTCTTAAGTGTGCTAAAAATAAAATGTTTGATGTGTTTCATGCTTTATTCTCCTCACATGGTTTTCTTCTGACCATTGTATTTTTGGCATTCTTCTAGAAGCTCTTTCAGGTTTCCTCTCATAATTGCCTATTACTGATGTCACACTCTTCCACGACATGGCCTCCCAACCTCAGAAGCAGCCTGACATTCTGTTGTACTAACCCAACTCTCCAACCCCCACCCACTTGCCAAGCATTTTCACCTTCTGTTTTTATTAAATCTAGTTACTGCAAAGAATGCTTTCAATGGAAACTCAAACATTTATAAGGAGGTATATAAGTCAGCATGAGCCCTGGTGGCACAGTGGTTAAGAGTTTGGCTGCTAAAAGGTCAGCAGTTCAAATCTACCAGCCACTCCTTGGAAACCCTATGGGGCAGTGCTACTCTGTTCTATAAGGTTGCTATGAGTCAGAATCAACTCAACATCAACGGGTTGGGGTTTTATAAGTCAGCCAATCAAAATGAATTGCATTTTCCTTAGTTATAAACAAATGCATATATGACTAGATTATTCCAATCTACTGGTAAACAACTGATCCAATGATAAAAGATATATTGATATATTATTAGGGCCTGAGACTCCCTTGTTCTCAGAGACAACTTCCCCACGACTAATTCAAGAGCGTATGTTGGACACATAACACGAGCCAAGTGAAGTAAAGGAACAGAAATAAATAATGCCATCCAATGTAACGGTATACACAGTAGGCACTCAGTCAACATAAAACAATTAAATATTATCTAAAGTTATCCCAATTTTAGCCATGGGTAACTCTAAACTAAAATTTAGCTATCCTCATTATCTAATACTTTATCCTTTATTTCAGAAGTTCACAGAATTGGAATGGGGATTGTGCCCCCACTTGAGCCCCTATCAAGTCTCAGTTTACTTGTTGGGCTTTCTCTCTCACATATTATAACGCTGTGGTCTAATCATGGGTGCACCCATTCTTTCCCACTTCTGCTCATTTTTCATTTTCCCAACTTCTTCTTTCCCTCTAACCCCTGCATATGCTTCATGTTCCAGATTAAGGTTCACCTCTTCCATGGCCTCTTTCTGAACCTGAAAAATTTTCAGCCCTCTAACCCCACAGCCCCTGTCTGTATCTATTCACTAGTCTTGCACAACTCTGTAATAGCTGATAGTGTTACTTAACGCTAGGGCTGTACTTTGTGTCTCCTCAAATGGAATTGTATTCAATTCTACAATCCAGAGGGGATCACAGAAATATTTCCACAGAGGAGTCAATGCAGACATCTCTCTTGCATACAGGTGCTTCTTATTTTAATTTTAACACTGATTTCTAAATTCTTAAATACAACAGCCTGTTGTACGGCAAGCATTTTGCCAGTGGACTGGTTGGTGAGATGAAGGGAGGAAGAAACGGAGTGGGATCTGGAATGGTAGGTATTTATGTCTCTATCACCTATGTACCATCTGATGTCTTCTGGGTGAGAGGAAAAGGAAAAGGTTGGTTCTTCCCCCTAATTTGGCTCCCTCTCCCCCTTGGCAAGTGAATTTCTGGATGTACTGCCTAGGGTGCCCTATCTCCTTCCAAAATCCCCTCCCCCTCTTTTTTTCTTTTCCTCTGTTTGAATTTTTCTAGAACTCTGGGGCCTATAAAATGGTATGCCACATCATTCTCTCCTTCAATCCAAAATTGTTCAATTGTTGTTTATATTTACAACCAAGGAATTGTCTTAAAAGGTCTTCAGAGGAAAAAATACATAAACGAAATTCTCATCCCTTAAAGTCTTCATTTTCAGCTAAATTCTCAGCTGACTCTCTGCAAAATTTTAGTCAATCAAATAGAAGGATAGCTAAGAATAACCTGGCTTGTGCTATTATGGCACCTCTGAAAGAGGAATTAAAAAAAAAAAAAGCTGCCAGCTAGGACACTTAGAATTCGGAAACAGCTTCACTCCCTGTGTTCTAGTTCTAGCTGTTGCATTTGGGCCTTCATCTCACGTACCTTCTGTTTCTAAGAATAGACACCGGTAGTTACGTATTAATTGACTGGGAAGGGTATGCCAGCATTACATATAACAACCTTCCTCTGAAGGTGTTGAGAAGAGTGTTAAAGTACTTCTTAATTCTTAGACTTTTGACTGAGTCAGCATATACAATTCCTGGATAATAGTCAACACGAGGAGTTACGCAGTGGGGAATCTGTAGATAATGGCGCTACCTAGCATCACCAACTGATAACACTGTCACATCTACTGCTCTATAGGGGAAAGGGGGATGCAATTAATAGGGAGGATTGGGAACTCATTTGTGAAAAAATAGTGCCAGGAAACACATATGAGGAAACTCATAGGTTAGAAGAAGACAAATGAATCAAAGAGGCTAAAACTTAAGAAAAAGAAATCTAAATTCATATAAAGGAAGCTGGAGAGTTATAACAAGTAAGAATTTTATAAAAATAATTATTTTACCTACAACCATTCTTCTCACATTTGCCTTTACTCAGGCTGGAAATTAACTTTCATCTAATATATTAATTTTTTTTTCAGATAAAAGATTACAAAGTCCTGGGGAAAATGTTCCAAGATATACATAAAGACACACACACACACATACACATATAATACGATGCATGAAAAATAAATTCAATGTAAGGCTCCATATAATAATTACTGAAGGAGTAGTACAGATAACACATGTGACATGCTTAACATAATTGTGTGTTATCTGTATTCCAAATAATATGTGGTACCATTTACAAATTTGGGGAGCCACATGTAAAATTTTGCCTATATTTGTTCAAATATACATGTGACTAAACAAATAATGTACTTTTGTATTAGATTCAATTAATAACATTTGTAGAAAAATTCTCAGTAATTACTAAAGATTAGAACTAAAAGAGGGGCTTTAGAGTGAGACCCCATCAAGTAAGGGCTAAGAAAAGGTAGGTTCTAGGAGGTTAGTGACTTATTTAGTAACCACTGTGTCTTTGTCAGAGCCCTGGAGGTGCAGTGGTCAAGAGCTACACTGCTAACCAAAAGGTTGGCAGGTTGAAGCCCTATGGGGCAGTTCCACCCCATCCATAGGGTCGCTATGACTTGGAATTGACTTGACGGCAATGGATATGTGTCTGTGTCAGGTACTGGGGCTGTGCTGCATCTTCCTGATGTTGTGTGATACCGCTGAGAGATGTTTTTGAGAGGTGACATAGTGTGGGGCTTAAGAGCATTGATTCTGGAACCAGATTTCTTGGGTTACCCCATACTTCAGTTTTCTCACCTGTAAAATGGTGCTAATGATCTCGCATAGGCTGCTGTGAGGATTAAGTGAATGAATACATACAGATTTCTTAGTATTGTGACTGGACTTAGATCATGTTTTTTCCCTGTCCCAATCTTCCACTATAAGGAAAGACTCTACACATTGCTTTCCTTTCCCATATCCATAATCTGCCAACACCATAACCTTTCCTACTTCTGTGTTGTTGTTGGTAGCTGTTGCTATGAGTCAGAATTGATTCAACGGCCAAGGGTTTGGTTAGCAAACGACAGCTTCAAATCAAATCCATGGCTGCCTGTTTTTGTAAATAAAATTTTATTGGCACACAACCCACACCCATTCATTTACATATTGCCTATGGCTGTTTTGGGCTACAACAGTGGAGTTGAGTAGCTGTGACAGGGACCATATGGCCCGCAAAGTCCAAAATATTTACTCTTTGACCATTTACAGAAAAAGTTTGCCAACCCCTGCTGCCTTGGAGAACACTGCATAAAAAGAGTAAAAAGAAGCTAATCCTAGGATAATAAACAGTATTTGTGAGTTGCAAGGTGGTGCAAAATATATTTTAAAAAATTAGAGAGAAATAATTGTATTGTGTGGTCAGCTAGCACTGATAAAAACAGCCAAAGCTATAATAAGAAGCAAAAATATAGCAAGCTTTATGACAATAGAGATGAATGGCCTAAGGTTTGGACATGGAGGAAGTGCAGAGAGAATCCGCAGATGCATGCTATTGGTGTTTGTGCATGAGTGTGAGTGTGCATACATATATAAATTTCATTCATACACACACACACACACACACACCATGCATGCATACATACATTGTTGCCTGCTCAGAATTACTCCAAAACAGGGATTTTAAAATTTTCCCATGCATCAAAATCACCTGGAGGGCTTGTTATAACCACATCAATGGGTCCCACTCCCAGAGTTTCTGATGCAATAGACTGGTGTCCACCCACGAACTTGCTTTTCTAACAAGTTCCCAGGTGATGCTGTTGTTGATGATCAGGGGACCACTCCGAAAACCGCTGCTTATGAGAATCATCAACGATTCCTAAATAAATACATCCCTCCTGCTACTCACACTGTAGCTTCCTCCACAGCAAGAATTAATTCAGGTGAAAATCGGCCCCTGCAGTTTGACTTGTGACTTTGAATGTGGGGCTCATATTTGAAACAACCTTGGTTTCCTCTATGCACGCTGTCTCCATTCCCTTGGCTTGTCTCTCGGGATTTGGAGGCATGAGGGCCCCTTGCTCTACTGCACTGTCAGCTGCTCTGGAGGATGCCTGTCTCTGAGTGGTCCCCAGAGTCCCCAGAAGTGACACATCAACACATAGCAAACATTTTAAGTCAGACCTTTCCAAACACACACTCCAATTAGGTGATAGTCTATCTCTTTTTGTGTGCTGTAGTATCAAACCAAAAACTTAAATAAAATATATATATATATTTGTTGTTGTTGTGTGCTGTCGAGTTGGTTCTGAATCATAGTGACCCTATAGGATAGATGTATATGTATGTGTGTGTGTATATGTATGTATGTGTATATAGCATCAAATAAAGCTTCTATGAAAAGAAATCAGACATAAGACCAGATGGCTGGCCTAACCCTAGAATGAAGGGTCGTTAGTAGCTATTTTTGGAAGTGTAACTATAGGTATTATTTATACAAACTATTGTGTAACTAAGCAAACATGCTATTAATTAAATGTTAAGAGGATTGTGTTTGGGAAAAATTATATAGCATGGTTATTTTTGAACACATAGCTTATTTCTAAACTCTTAAGCAAAATGTTTTTAAACTATAAATGAAAAATTCTGCATATTACTAACAATAAAAATACCTGAACTGGGTATATTCTATCCACCCTTTGGACACTATACTGGTTTTCAGTCAAAGACGATCATTCTATGGAGATGGCGTAGGATCTCCATTATGAACTGAACTGTGTCCCCCCAGAAAAGATATATTGAAAGCTTATAAGTTGGAAGGCTCTGAAAGTGAACTTGTTTGAAAATTGGGTTTTTGAAGATGTTATTAGTTAAAAAAAAACGAACCTGCTGCCTTCAAGTCGATTCCGACTCATAGCAACCTTACAGGACAGAGTAGAACTGCCCCATAGGGTTTCCAAGGAGCGGCTGGTGGATTCAAACCACTGAGCTTTTGGTTAGCAGCTGTAGCTCTTAGCCACTGCACTACCAGGGTTATCAGTTAACATGAGGTCATGTTGGAGTAGGTGAGTCCTAATCTCATCTGAGTGCTATCCTTATACACTAAAACCTGTGTAAGGCAGAACCTGTCACAGAAGGAAAACTCAAATATTTTCCACTAAAACGAGCTGTAGAAAAGTGGTAAGGCTGCACCCTGTCAAAGGTGGAAAACTTGCGAGACCCAGGAAAACAAGGCAGCCTGTCAAGTTCTGGCTCTCGTAGTTTTCACCGTAAAAGAGAAGAAAGTCAACAGAGACAGACAGAGGAAGGGCAGCTGTGTAAAGATGTATTTACAGGCCATGGAACGCTGGGGCTACCGGAAGCAGGAGAGACAAGAAAGGATCTTCACCTAGAGCTTTCAGAGAAGCATGGTCCAATCCACATATTGATTTGGACTTCTTGTCTCCAGAACTCTGAGACAATAAATTTCTGTTCTTATAAGCTTTCCAACTGAGGTGGGGAGGGGGTGCTCAGCTTCCAGTACTTTATCAAACAAAAGTCTGTTGTGATCCATAACGTTTTATTGGCTAATTTTTGGAAGTAGATTGCCAGGTCTTTATCCCAAGTCTGTCTTCTTCTGGAAGCTCCACTGAAATCTGTCGATCATAAGTGACCGTGAAGGCATTTGAAATACCAATGGCATAGCTTCCGGCATCATAGCAACACACAAGCCACCACAGTATGACAAAATGACAGATGGGTAGTGGCTATCAAATGTATATATGTGTATATATACATATATATATGAGCCCTGATGGCACAGTGGTGAAGACCTCAACTGCTAACCAAAAGATCAGCAGTTCGAATCCACCAGCTGCTCGTTAGAAACCCTATGGGGGCAGTTCTACTATGTCCTATAGGGTCGCTATAAGTCGGAATCAACTTGACAGCAAGCGATATACATGTGTGTGCGCGTGTGTGTGTATCCCCACTGAACTAGTATTTTTTTTTTACCAGTATATAATTTATTTACATTACTGTTAAATGATTTATTTCTTAAGAATATTAACTGATCTGCTTAAGTGCATTTACAAAGTATATTTCACAAAGATCGAAACTTTGTGGAACTGGTTTAAATGCAAGTGTTACTGATTAATCAAACAAAGCAAAGTAACAAATTTTTAAACTCTTGGCTCTTGCTGAAAAAAAGCAAGAAAAATACCATGTCTTTCATTATTTTTTCTACTCCCCAGTAATGTCAGAGCATTGGTAAGATCTTAGGTCAGGGACTATTTCTTGACTGAATGACTCTAGATTTTGCAAACGACAGAGATGGTAAAAAAAAATAGTTGCAAAATCAAACGGTTTGAGTCAGTAAAAAATTGCAAATCTTTAGAAAACTTGGACTCAGGAGGCCTTTGCAGTAATTGAAACAGTTTATGGTTTTAGGAAGCATATCCAATTTTGTTTTGAGGCCCAAGAGCCCAGTGAAAAATACCTTAAAGTTTTCCAAAGATGCTTTCTTCTTCATAAATACAGAGCCTGTCTTTGTAAGTGAAAACCAACTTATCACAACAGACCTTTTAATCTGGAAATCCAATCTACTAAGAGGAGTACTCTCTTCCTGCACAGAGTGACCTTCCTTTTTTTCTGTTCATTTTGCACTAAAATTTGCGAAGAGTACCACCTTCTGAACCTCCAGGTTTCTGAGAATCTCTTAAGTTTTGAAGACCAAGAGATTACACTCCTCTCTATGGAAAATTCAAGAGTAGGATAGAGAAAGAAAACTCTAGCCAAAAAGGAAATTGGAGAGAAATATCAAACAGAGATCAGGAGCAATTTAACACTTAGGTCTAATATTTCAGGAATTATATGATCTCATTATTTGATAATTCATTCTAAAGGGTCATATTAAAAGATTAAGAATCAAGAATATGTCCCAAAAGTAAAATACTGGCTTTTGAAGTCTCTAAGTCTTTAGAAGCAATAGGAAAAAATTTCCATATTCTGACTGACCACTAACCTATAGGAGTCCTTCGGTAGTGCAAACAGTTAAGATGCTCGGCTGCTCTACAAAAGTTTGGAGGGTCAAGCCCACCCTGAGATGCCTTGGAAGAAAAGTCTGGTGACCTACTTCTGAAAAATCAGCCATTGAAAATCCTATAAAGCAGAGTTCTACCCTGACACACTGGGGGTTAAAATGAGTTAGAATCCAATCCATGGCAACTGGTTACTAATCTCAGAGAGAGTACTGCTGGTGTTGATCCATTTCAACAAAGTGTCAATCATACTCATATTTCAAGATGTGGGATATCCTTAAAGTCAGGATGGATTTTGGATTCGAAAACCTGGATTTGAATTTTATCTACACACCTTGAAGCTGGATGATTTACGTCAAGTTATTTAACTTTCTGAGCTTCAGTTTATGTCATTTGAGGGAAAATGATGTTAGTAACCCTGAGGGTTGTTATAAGGATTAAATAACCTAAACTATGTGGAAAATGATTTGGAAACAGTAAAGTGGCATAATGTAACTTCTACAACTCATTGTGCCAAACTCTTGACTCACTTCAGACATCAGCACCAACTCTAGGAGCAAGGAAGGATAATCCTTCTGACTTAAGGTTGTATTCTTTTCTTGCACATTATGTAATTAGTATTACCTTGCTTGTTCTAAGAGCCCTGGTGGTGCACTGGTTAAAAGCTCGGCTACTAACCAAAAGGCAGGCTGTTTGAATCCACTAGCTGCTCCTTGGAAACCCTATAGGGCAATTCTACTCTGTCCTATAGGATCACTATGGGTCGGATCGACTCATTGGCAATGGGTTCAGGTTTTTTTTTTTTTTTTTTTGGTTGCTTGTTCTAAATAAGATTACCTTACCACTTCTTTCCTTAATATTTTCAAATCTACTTAGCTAGCATGAAGAGTGTATTACAGGAAAAAACAAACAAACAAGATTTATAATTAGAGTAATTAGGTTTCACACCTGGTTCCTTCTTATTTGAAATGCGATCCCGGTAAATTATTATCTAACTCTTGTACCTCAGTAACCTCATCAATAAAGTGGGTATCAAAATAATAATACTTCACAATGTCTTCTTGTGGATAAAATGAGTTAAAATTGTGAGTGGAACTTTGTAAATTTTAAAGACACATACAGACATTAGTGTGTACTTCTATATAACACTAGGAATTACTGCTGTATCACAAATGAAAATGAAAGGTTTTATAGAATAGTCATAACTTCTAACCAGAAATTGGATGCTATAGCCATTACTCCTTATTATCTCCCACCACCCATGCTTCTAATTTTGAATGGTTAATAAGAGAATTATTACACACTCTAGGGTAAGCCCTTTGTTTCCAGGTTGAGGCACTTTGGAATTTGTTATAGAAATACACATTTCTTTCTATATTACAGAAGCTTATTTTATTGTAGAATTTTTTTTTTTTTATTACATTACACCCAGACTTCATTTTATTTAAATTTCCTAAAAATAAAATGCCCTTAGGTTTCCTTTCATTTCATGGTCCTGTATATAAAATGGAACAGAATACATTTTCCACTCTATATGGCATAACTGCCTACAGAATCTCTTCAGAATCAGGCACTGAAAATAGTTACTAGACTATTTACTCCTTCCAGTGAAAAAGGAAGAGTATTTGTTTTGTTTCATTATGTCATTTTAATATCTTTTGAGACAATGTTCCTACCGTTCTCCTTGAGAGATTCTGCCAAATTCTGAAACACTCTACTCTCGGGATTGTTTGATATTTTGCCAGAATGTTCTTTTCTGAAATTTCAGTCTATTACTCTAAAAACTAATTCTGCTTCTTATTTCCATGTGTTTAGGTTAGTCAGTGGTGTTGGCGAAGAATACTGAATATAGCACAGACTGCCAACAGAACGAACAAATCTGTCTTGGAAGAAGCACAGCCAGAATGCTCCTTAGAAGTGAGGATGACAAGACTTTGTCTCACATACTTTGGACACGTTATCAGGAGGGGTCAGTCCCTAGAGAAGGACATAATGGTTGGTAAAGTAGATGGTCACCGAAAGAGGAAGACCCTCAAAGAGATGGATTGACACAGTGGCTGCAACAATGGGCTCAAGCATGACAACGATTGTGAGGATGGTGCAGGACCAGGCGGTGTTTCATTCTGTTGTACATGAGGTCGCCATGAGTTGGAACTGACTCGATGGCACCTTGCAACAACAATTGTTAGTCAGATAAATTGAAAATAACCAAATCCTATCTTAGGAATTTTTTAGCAAATATTAGCATCATTCAGTCGATCCTTACTGATTTTATTGCCCCTTTTCCAGGTTTTTAAATTTTTTTTATGTTCATATTTTATCTCTCTCCAAAACGTGTCTCACATAGGGTCTCCAATTATTATTTTATTTTTTTGAGATGGCTGTTTGTAATTTCTTCCCATTTTGTTGTTCTCGGAAACATCACTTCAAAACAAAATTTCTAATGCACTTATATACATATCATTTGATATTTTTGATCACTTACATTATAAATCTCATTACAGTCTTTTAGACAAATTGAAAATGAGGAATATCATGAGTTAGGAATATCATCTCCTAATGTTAAATAGAAACAGAATCATTTGAATAGATCTAAGAAGATCATTAGCAAGCACTTGGAACATTAATCTTTCCCCCCATTAAGGTATGAAATAGAATTATTTCCAATGCTTTGTTCTCAAAATTTTTATTAATAGGGGTTGGCTGATGAGAATATCCAGATTTGGGCAATTAGGAAAACAGCAGAATATGGTATGTGACATACTTACATTAGACATTAACTAAAAACGAATAAATAATAGATCTGTGCACATACTAGCACAACTTTTACATCGAAAAAGAAAAAAAAACTAATCGAGTTGTAGAAATCTAGAAAACAAAGGCTTAGGGAGCCGTTTAATTTTGGTGTACTTATGGCAGGATGAGACTGAAAGAGGAAAGCCTACTTAGGCAGTTTAAAGCTGGGTATTATCATGATCTTTTCCTGAGTCAGGCAGAAAGGGGAACAAGCACTAGGAACACCCTTCATTATTTAGAAGAATAAAATTAAATTAAAAAAAATCCACACAGAAACAAGGTAGTGGAATGAGATACAATCCAAGTACACTTAGTACTTTATATAAAATTTGTGAAATTTCTTAGCCAATATTTAATATTTCCAGAAAAGGTGGTTTTGATGTACAAGATGACATGATAAAATGAGGACCAACTCAAAGTAGAAGAGTGGAAATTCTATGACCACCAACTTTATTCGGTTATCCCTCCACTATAGTCCATGGTGCTGGGGTTGGTTTGTTGTCACTGTGGAGTTCAACACCTAGAAAAGTGTCTCGCTCATAGTGGATACTGAATAATTTATTATCAATATGTAAACAAAAAAGAATCAGCTTTGGGACAAAATAATGAATGAATGAATCCTGTGCTTTATATATGTTTGAAATCCTCTAAATTTCTGAAACTCTTGATAAACTTTCCCATTTTGCTGTGACACCATGTCAGGCAAAACATTTTCATAAACCATTATGGTAGCTGCAACTACAAAATTTGATCTGTCTTTGCTGCTGTCAATTTGAATTTTTCTAGGCAACCAAAAGATCAAATAAATTCTACTCAAGTCCAACTAAAGACATTTTTCTTTTATCATGCACCATAGTTTCCTTCACAGATTATGTTGCGGGCAGATTTTTTTTTTCTTTAATTTGCAATGAATGTGAAGGGTTTTTGATACCCTTATCTAGGGTGGAGCCCTGGTGGTCCAGTGGTTAAGAGCTGAGCTGCTAACCAAAAGTTTGGCAGTTCAAATCCACCAGCCACGCCCTGGAAACCCTATGGGACAGTTCTACTCTGTTCTATAGCGGGTCCCTATGAGTTGGAATCAACTCAACAGCATTTTTTTTTTTTTTAAATCCAGGGTGGGGAGGTACAAATACTTATAGGTAATAGAAAACAATTTAGCTCTTCAACAGAGGGAAAAAATTAGCACAGTCAATTAATAAGTAAAATGATTTTTTTCACCAAAAGGCAGGATGAAAAACACAAATGCCTTTTTCAAGTATAAACCGCACTGAAACAAATAACATTTAAATGAGAACTGTCATTGTCTTGGGAGAAGGTAGTTAAATTTCATTCTTCCCTGAAAGACCAAAAGTAACTCTCTTTTTTTTTGGTAACAGATTACTCTTCCAAAGGACAGTTCCTCTTTCAGAATTTAACAAAATAGTGTGCTTATAGCCACTTTGAAAATGGAAGAGAAGCAACATTTGATTTGCTTTGATGGTCCTAACAGCAAGTGGAGAGCTTAGAGCCCCATCACCTTCCACCTCCATGCCTCTTGCTTCCCTTTAGCACTATCCTCAATGCCTCAGAAAAAAAGAATAATACACACATGCAAAACACAATCACAGAATGTGCTGTGAGATGAGGAAAGTTCTTCCAATATCAATCAATCAATCAATCGACAGTGTGGTCAGATTACCTTTTGTCTCTGGGTGTGAATGATATTTCTAAAAGGCACGTTGCACATAAAATTATATAGCCAATTGCTTGATTAATATACCAGTACCAGTATTTGCAGCAGAATCTATTGGTATTCCCATTCTCTGCCACTCCATGCTCTACATACAGCCACTGTGATCTAATACCAGTTTAAACCCCAGAATCCTGGGAGGTAGTATAGAAGTGACATTTCACCCTTTTAACTGATTTGATAGCTAACACTAATTTAGCCTGTAACTCATAATTAAATTTCTCAGAACTCTTGAATGTTCCTGACTTCTAGGAAGCTACATGTTGGAAGGGACTGTTTGTATGGACTTGCTATATGTCCAAAGCTATGATGTGCATTGTGTGTGTCCTGCTCCTACTTAACTCTTGAAAAAATTTTATGAGGTATATCTTATATCCACGTTGCTCACTTGAAAATATTTGGGCTCAGGCAGGTTATGTTTCTTGGCCAAAGACCCATGGGTAGTAAGCAGTAAGGTCAGAATTTGAACCTGGGTCAACTGAATTTGGTGTCAGACTCAATGTCTGTCCTGTTCACACTCCCCACCTCGGCCAGGAACCCAGAAATGCCCTTGGGTCTGACATCTTTTACTTTATTCCTATCCATACAATGTTCTGCGATATTAATACAACTATTATGCTCTGATACCTCCTTCCCCTTTCCCAAAAAGAAAAGGGATACTCAAATTCACAACAATAACCCAATAATATTAATCTGCGAAGAAGAAAAAAGAATATATCAATTCTGCTTGGTTGACTTCATTTGACAGAATTCTCAGATTCTTTACAACATGGACACAAGACCATAAAGGCAATGATGATAATTTCCTCGTATAGATTGCTTATTTCCAGGCTGAACACTGCACCACCAGTAGATCAGTAGGAGTGGAGTGCATGAATAATTTGGTGAAATCAGATCTTTATTGTAGGACCTTTAACATCACTGAAACGTCAGTGTTGGAACTGAATTCAGGTGGTAGTGAATTCTAGAAAAGTCTGGAGGAACTTAGCATCCCATTATGAGGGCATGGAGAATTACACAACAGCAAAACTCAGGGGACCCAAATCAATTTGGTAATTTAAAAAAAAAAAATACTTCTGATGTACAAGACACAAAGCCAAATGCTAAAAGGGACTCAAAGATGACAAAATAAGTTAATACATTCATGCATGAAATTTGGAGGCAGTCAGACTTGGGTTCGAATTTCTGCTCCATCACTTACTGGCTATAAAATTTAGGTCAACTAAAATTCAGTATCTTCATTTTAGAATGGGGATAATCACATTTACCCTCTAAGGATGTCATTCTTAAGGATGAGATTATATAATGAAACACTCAGTACATTGCCTGTCACAAAGAAATATTAAATGAACGGTAGCTTTTATTATTTTACTAAGATGGAGCCTTGTGCTCAAAGAGAAGTATCTAATAGCATTCAAAGCAGAACACAGTAAGAGCCAGAAAGTAAGTACAGAGTATGTTCTATGAGAACTCAGATGAATTTACCATCATGGAGTTCAACCAGGGGGTCTAGATGATTTTTAGATAGCACAGGTTCAGCATCTGAAGAAATAAAGTGTTTAACATCATGGGTTCTGCAGACAGACTGCCTGGGTTCAGTGTTCAGTCCTGGCTTTATCCCCTCTCAGCTGTCTGATCATGAACAAATTATTTATTGTTGTTGTTAGTTGCCGTGGAGTTGATTACAACTCATGGCGACCCCATGCCTGCAGAGTAGAACTGCTCCATAGGGTTTTTCAAGGCTGTGACATTTTGGAAGCAGATTGTCAGGCCTTTCTTGCGAGGCACCTCAGGATGAATTCAAACTGCTAACCTTTCAGCTAATAGTCTAATGCTTAACTATTTGCACCACCCAAAGATTCTTCTGGCAATAGAAAAGCCTCGTTATCTGTAAAATATTGGTTGTAAGAGTACCTAACGCATAGGGGTGTGATAAGGATTAAAGAGCACTTCATGGTACACGGAAGCAATCAATGCTTTCATATTCAAACAATGACGATGATTACAATCAGGGAAGGACTCTGAGGAAGACGGGATCTGAGACTTTAACAGTTCATTTGTGGGGGAAAATGAAATTTAGCTAGAAAGTTAAGTGTTGAGACCGTGGCATTGGGCACCATCCTTAAAGCAGAGCATGTAGAAAGAGAAAATAAGAGAAGAAGACCAAGGACAGAGCCTTCAGAATAGCATCCTAAACTCCTATGTCGTTCAGTTCCCTTTAAATGGATGACTTCGATGCTTGCTCTGAATGCCTGACTGGAAAATTCATTTAAAATTTAGTCTTTTAATTAATATTAATAAAGGATGAGATTTCAGGGAATAAGGGAAGGGATTTCCATAATGCTAGAGATAGGCTCATAAAATACAATATAGTGTTTAAAATATGGTCATTTTTCAATTTCCTGGAGGGGGGCAATATATGTACATATGCCTACATTGTATGGAAGGTTTTTGTTTTCTTGACTCTAAATAATCTGTTGAATTCTGTCATTGTTCACTAGGAATAAGGGGTAATGATAAAAATATGGAAACAATAAAAATAATACACCTCCAAAATGCAGAAATCTAATTTCCGTACACTTTAGCATAAAGAATCAGTAAGGTGAGTGGAATAATTATTTTGTGAATTTACACATAAAGGTGACCAGTTCACCTATATGGGAGAGAAAGCAGAAAAGAGAGAAGAAATAGGGGGAAAAAGTGGGGTGAGAAACATCTTTAATTAAAATATAAGTATTATTTTAAGATTTCAATTCCCGTATTTAGACCAAGCCATAGCCCATGAAAATTATTCATAAAAATCTTATTCTTAAAAATAGCATTACCATTTAACACTAATATTAAACAGAGAAAACGTCTAGAAAACATTATGGTGAATAATAAATTGACAAATGGAAACCACTGGTAAAGTAAGATCAAGAGGAAAAACCATACCAGAAAATCCTTAAGAGGGATTCTATTTTTCATTAATTTCCAATATATAATAATCTCCTCTTACTAGTGTGTGTTTTCAGCCTGGGAGGTAACCCGTGGCAGTTGTTAATTCTGGGCTGACCTCTCTTTATGATATTTAAGAATACCTCTGCCCCTAGATAAAGCATTATGTGTTTAGAGAATTGAAACTCATTTAATTATTATCCCAAGTAAAATATAATTATGAGGATAAATCTGTAGAGAAGAGAAGAAGAAAAAAAACAAAACAAAATAAATAACCCACTGAAAATGCAAATAGAAATGACACTTGGATTAACTCCTTCTTTAGTTCATTCCTGAACAGGTTTCCCTTCACTGACATTATTAAATGCTGCTCTTAATATCAGGGATGATGTAAAAAAATGTAAATTTTGTTGTCTCTTACATCAGCCCAGACACTTATGTATAGTGCATGTTGCCCTGGTCTGAAGGTCTAAGAAGATAGTGACCATTCCTAATTCTGCAGCATCCAGCAACGTGAGCTTGCTCAAGTAATATTTCAGTGCTTTCAAAACTTGTATGTAGGTGAAGGACCAGATTTTTCAAAATTCCAGTCCAATTCTTTTACACCAATCATCTTGTAAAATACGATAAACACTTATTAGAAAAATCATCACGCACTTGAAGAATACTGCAAACAAAAAGAACCCAAACCCGCTGCCATCGAGTAGATTCTGACTGCAGCAGTCAAAGCTCTAGAAATTTCTAGACTCTTCCTCTCAAGTTCTGTAAATATCTTGGCATGGATGAGCAACAAGGAATTTGTGGACCTCGGCCAGGCTGCAGAGCTCACTCTGAGTAGTTCCACTGTGACTTCTCTCAGCCTCTTTCTTCCCCTACAGAATGACCATCAATTTTCCCATCTCTTAGCAGTTCTGATGAGGATTAAATGAGATAATGACTGTGAGTCTTTTATACTCAGGCAAGTTTTAGGTCATTGATACTACCAGTTTTTTCTTTCTTTACTTGCGTATTACTTCTCACTTCGATTATCTCGAGTTGCTTTTGCCTCCAAGCTGCAATAGAGAGTCCTGACAGCTTTACCTTTTCAAAGCCAAACTCAGATCATGCCATGCCTCTGCTCAGTAACCTCCAGGAACCTGTGATGCCATTTACCATACCAGGTTTTTCCAGCCTAGTCTGGCATTCAAAACTCTTTAAAATTTTCATGCTACATACTTGATATCCCACTCTTTCAACTACTTTGCTTATCTTTCCATATATTCCAGCAGACTTAATGCTTGTGGTTTCTAGCATACCCCAATACTTTTATACTCTGCAGTGTACTTCTCTCCAATTAAAGAAGGCAGGTCCTCAGTAGGGTCCATTTGTATAGGTCAAAGTCTTCTTCGATTCTGTAAGCCAAAATATCTCTTTCTACCCCCCCAAAAATTGTCCCAACAGACTCATGTCAGAAATTGTGTGTGTCTTTAAGGATTCTCACATCATTGAAAAGTTTACATGTCTTGTATGAAGAGTTCTGGTATATTAAGGGATTAACAAAACTGCTTTTATTTGGTTGTTGTGTTGTTTTGTCTCAACAGTCTTGCTGGGGTCACAAATGAATGCAGTGCCTGGAATGTGAACTTTACTTAGAATTTTGAGGAAGCCCCCAAAAGTGTAAAAACTGTGTCATAACCAGTGTGACTGGGTAAGCAAGAAACCCACTTGAGGATATCTCCATAGAGCTCTTTGATTTATTTATTCCAGTTAATAAAACACAATTTCTTGCATTCATAAAACAAGGTTCACACACATTCGTAATGAGAAATTGATGAGTTGAAAAGTTTTTCATCCCTTTCTAACGTTGAGAAGTCATAGTTCAGGTCTCAGTATATCTTTAGGGGTGGACTTGTCTCAGTTCGCCCTAGGAGAGAACAAGGGGGTCCCACCAGACAATATTACTGCTCTGAGCTAAGGCACTCAGGTTATTTGGTAATATTTTTAGTAACTGGGTAGGTTCACAGTAGCTCTTCTAAGGAAAATTCAGAGGACGAAAGATAAAAGGAGCTTCTTAATAATTGTATATTCCCCTGTTGCATTTAAAAATTCATAGTTTGTACTATTTTTACTGGATTCTGCATAGTCTTGGCAAGGCCCGCTTCCCCAGCCTGCAACACTTACAGCCTCAAGGCTCTAACCAGATGTAGTTTATTAGGACAATGCCTTCATTCCCAAAGACTAGCAGGCATCTTATCACTCTCTTCCCATCGCTTTATTCTGATCCCATCTTCCACCACTCCCCACGTCCACCTAGTCTCCCATTCCCCTTTGGAAACCACGAACTATCAACAAAATCTCCAGTTACCTCATCCTCTTTTCTGAACGTGTCATGCTTTCTTGCCCTAACTGAAAGTTTCTTGTCCTCTGAAGGCACTGCTTGTCCTATAGCTCTCTCAAGTGGTGGTTTTATCACAAGGCATGGAAGTTGGTCAGGTGTCCTCACTCTTCACTGCTGCTTCCAAACCATTGCTTGTCTATCTTTTAAAAAACTAAAACCCAGCTCCTTTGCTCCTCATGCCATCAGGCTATACAGCCTATCAGCCTTCTTTGTCGAAGGCATCTATAGAGCTCTGGTGGTGCAGTGGTTATGAATTTGGCTGCTAACCAAAAGGTCGGCAGTTTGAATCTACCAACTGCCCCTTGGAAGCCCTAGGGGGTAGTTCTACTCTGTCCTGTAGGGTCACTGAGTCAGAATTCAACTTGATGGCAACGGGTTTGGTTTGTTTTTTTTGGTATAGATCTCTGGGTCAATTTTCTCATTCCATGAAGGTTTTTAGCTTCTCTCTCTCACTACTTCTCCTCACTAATTGTCCTGTTTCTACTCTGTCCATCCCATCCTCATGCTCACAGGCTGTTATTTCCCTTTACAAATAAATAAATAAAAATAAACTTCCCTGGAACCTGTATCTACCTCCAGCTACTGCCCCAATTGCCTGTCCTTCCTTATAGTAAAATTCTTATAAAAAGCTGTGTATCCTCCCTGTCTCCAATTCCTCTTGACTCCTTCTCTTTTTTACTCACACCATACTGGCTTTCACCCCTCCCAACCACTGCTATAAGGCTGGCAATGACCTATACCTGAACAAATCTAATGGCATATTCTCAGTGCTCACCTAATTCAACCCATCTGCACATTCAACACAATTGTCACTCTTTCTTTGCTGAAATGCTTTCCTTACTGGGCCTCCTGGACTTACGCTCCTTTTGGTTCACCTTCTGCCTCCCTGTTGGTAATTTACAGTCCTCTTTGCTAGTACCTTTTTTATCCTTACAATCTTCCAACTTTGGAATATCTCAAAGCTCCATCTTGGAACCTCTTATCTTTTCTATGTAAACTCACTCCTAAGGCTTTTAATATCATCTGTATCTCGACAATTCCAACACTGTAATCTCTAGCACACGTATCTCCTCTGCATTCCTGAATTGCATATCCAACTATGTACTTGATTTCTCCATGTGGATATAAAGTAGGTATGTCAAACTTAACCTGCCTAAAACTGAACTTCTAATTTTCCTCCAAAATCTGCTTCTCCAGCAGCTTTCTCCAGCTCAGCCAATGGGACTTTTGTTCTACCAGTTTGCTCAGGCAAAAACCTTGAAGCCATCCTTGATGCCTCTCTTTTTTCTCACACTTCATATCTATTTCATCAGTAAATTCTGTTGGCTCTTCATTCCAGATATTTCCAACCATATCTCACCATCTCCACCACCTCCATACTAGTGCAAACTAGTATCATTTCTTGCTTGTATTATTGCAGTGGCCTCCAAACCCATCTTCCTCCTTCCACACTTGCCTACCTTCTCAATCCTGCAACTAGAATGATCCTCTTAAAATGTAAATCCAGTTGTATCATCTCTCTGCCTATAACTTTTTAATAGCCTTCCGTATCACTTACAGTACAAGCTAAAGCCTTACTCTTGTCTCTATGCCTTCACGGGTCTGCAGCCTCTTCCTACCACTATCTTTAATCTCTGCCCTTATCGTTCTCCCCATTCATCCTGCTTAAGCACCAGTGGTCCATTTACTGTTTTTTGAAAATGCCAGCCATGGTCCTGTGTCAGAGCCTTTACATTTGTCTCTTCTCCCTAGCTGGATTCCTCTTCCCCCAGATACTTACATGGCTCACATTCTTATTGCTTTCTCAACCCTGCCGAGAGTTGTATTAGTGAGGCCTTCCCTAACGACAAAATATGAAATAGTGTCTTGTCCCCCACCTCTGTCACTCTATATTCCCCTTTACTGTGCTTCGTTTTTCTTTACAGTCTTATTACTAAGACAATATGTATTTATTTATTTTCTTCCCCTCCCAAACACACACACTAATACGTACTCCCCTTAAAGGTAAGGATTTTGTTTCATTTTCTATTATATTCCTGGAGCTTAATATGTGCCCATTATTTTTTAAATAAAGGTGTGAGTAGTATAATATTAATATGATAACATTCAATCATTGATTTAAAAAAAGCTAATTTCTGCATGAAAGGGAAAAAAACTAATACAGGAAATTTATATTAGGATTAAAAAACATGTATAGCTGACTACTGATATATAAAATGTTTGGAAATATCAGAGAACAATATGGAAAGTGGAGTGTCATGGAGAACTCTCCAATCTCAGTACATTCTTACAGGAATAGGGGCTATACTTTTGGTAACTTTAAATGTAGCACCAAAACGACTAAAATTTTCATCTGGAAAAGTGTCCATCTTCCCAAAAAGCATCCTTCTAAAGACCAGTCCTTTTTACCTGGCACTCTAGACCCAGAACCAATTGCCGGAATGAGGCCAAGAGCTACCCATGGGGCAGCCAGGGTCCATCGGCAAATATGCTGATCTGCTCTGTCAGACATCAGCTCAGAATGGACTCTGCCTGAAGGGAAGGGGAGAGGCACATCCGGGCCAAGCAGCATTGTGGGTAGCTGCATCCATAGGCAGTACGGAGCCACTAAGTCTAGTTTGCGCAAGTTTGTCAGATTGCTAAGGAGTGAGCTGGGGTTACAGGAAGGAAAAACACCAGAAAAGACAATTGCTGTTATTGTTCTGTGAACGTTAGGCGGTGAGAGAGTTACATAAAGTGTGTTGGCTTTTCACCTACCCGCATAAAATATTGCTTGTGGGTGAAAATTAGAACTCATTTTCTTTTTGGTATTTTAAATCTTCCTTTGTCATTAAAATAATAAGAAAAAGATATAAAGTCTCTCAGAACATTAAGGAAATAATCACAAAATAGGAACTGATGCACACCAGTATGCATATCACGTGTTTGTATAAATAAAAACGGAAAGAAGGAGGGAAGGAAGGCACACTGATGCATCCAAAGTGTGCAAATGTTATCAGAATTTATTTATAACCTATAGTAAATTTTCTTCCAAAAATTTTTGGGAGAATAGGAGAAACTTGGTTTTTTTTTTTATTAAGGAAAAGAGATTTATTTTAAGGGTGCAAAGATACTTCACCCAACCCATGAACAGAAATCTCACCAGGTCTCACAAGAGCCTAAACTAGGAACTAGAAGGCTGCGGTCAGCCGTGAGCACTCTTTTTCCATCTCTGCCATTGCTTCTCTCTCTCCATGGCTTCTGTTCTTTCCCAGCAGCCAGCTCTCTCGTTCTCTTTATTACCCAGCTCGTATGTGGGTACCAAATGGCAGCCCACAGCCTCCAAGTTCACCTGTTACAGTTCCAGCCACGCTGTTAGTCTTTCTCAGTCCCAATTCCAAACTGAAAGGAAGTTCTTAATCACTCTTACTATGTGAAAATTCTTAGCATCTATTTTCAGTCATCGCAAGCTGTGAACATTTGTGTTCTAGGAGATTTGGGCTTGATTATTTTCTAAAGTTCTTTTGGAGGCTAATGGGAGTAGTCTGAGAAGGAAGGTCTAATGTGTTTAAAGCATATACTGCTGCCTTGAAGTTGATTCTGACTCACAATAGCCCTATTTTTTTTAAACAAAGAGTATATATTAATATTAACTATAAAATTTCAGTGTACAATGTGATTAATAATATCACTTTAAACCTTTTTAAAAAGTCTCCTTATATTCATAAACTCACAAAACTCATAAAGCATACTTTGGTAAGACAGAAAGAAAGACAAACGACTGTCAAATGCCCCCAAAGAGTAGGTTCATGGGCAGAGGCAGAACTAAGAATCAAATTCCAAGACTTTGTTCAGAGGTCATTCTATTAGACTACCTACAGCCTCCATTTTGAAAGCCGCTCCGCTCAGCAAACATTTATTGATCCTTACTGCATGCTACGGAGGGAGCAGGAACAAAGACAGCTGAGGATAACGCAATGAGAGAAGGGCAATCTGGTACCAGAAATAAGAAATATGCTATGAAAGAACAGCAGAGAAGCAAGTGCTCTGGAATACGGCTGCTGTTTAGGGAGCATTGGAGGTTAGGTGTCACTATGGGTTGACTGGTGAGCTAGGCCTTCAGGATGACTAGGATTCCATCAGGCAGACAAGTTTGGAAAGGACATTTTAAACAGATATTATAATAAAAGTATGAATGTGAGTGTGTGTATGTTTGACATAGTAAAAAAAAATAAATTGCCTTCCATTTGATTCCGACTCACAGTGACCCTATAGAACAGAGTAGAACTGCCCCCATAGGATTTCCAAAGAGCAGCTGGTGGATTGGAACTGCCGACCTCTTGATTAGTAGCCGAGCTCTTAACAACATAGTAGAGATATGACATAGGAGAGACGAAAACGAACTATGTATCTGGGAATATCATGTAGATGATTAGGGTCACATCGTACGGAAATGTTATGTTAAACAGAAAAAAATCAATTTCATTCAATTCCATTCTGTATGCTGTAGCTTCAACACTGTCAGCTACTTCTTGTCATAGTGTACTGATTTTCTACCTG
Organism: Trichechus manatus latirostris; assembly: GCF_000243295.1. Classification (NCBI taxonomy): domain Eukaryota; kingdom Metazoa; phylum Chordata; class Mammalia; order Sirenia; family Trichechidae; genus Trichechus; species Trichechus manatus. The sequence continues at coordinate 17,961,248 of NW_004443959.1, read as the reverse complement.
TATGGCACAGTGGTTAAGTGCTCGACTGCTAACTGAAAGGTCGGAGGTTCAAACCCACCAGCTGCTCCGTGGGATAAAGAAGTGAAAGTCTGCTTCCATAAAGGTGACAGCCTTGGAAACCCCGTGATTATGAGTTGGAATTGACTTGACGGCAATGGATTTGGTTTTTGGGTTTTAGCGGAGCCGGAATTGACTTGACAGCAACGGATTTGGTTTGGTTGAGTGACAACTAGTCCTGCTATTTGGATGAGAATAATAAAGCCTGGGATGATAAATGGTTTCCTTGACATCATATAGCCAGTAACTGTTAGGTCAGACACTCAGACCAGTATGCTTCATCCTACAGTAAGTCTGTAAGCATGATTAAAACAGAAATACCTCCTCTGGGACGTTCTCTCCACCTTATCAGAATGACGCTGGTATTTTTTTCCTCTTGTTTTAATTTTATCATGAATATTCTCCGCTTAAACACTTAATGTGCTTCTCTGTTGCCTATAAGATAAATCTCAAAAAAAATTTTTTTTTTTTTGCCATTGAGTCAATTCCGACTTACAGTGACCTTATAGGACAGTGTAGAACTGCCCCATAGTGTTTCCTAGGCTGAAACTTTTACAGGAGCAGATGAAGTTTTTTCTCCCACAGAGCAGCTGGTAGGTTTGAACCTCCGACCTTTTGGTGAGTAGCAGAGTGCCCATTGCACCACCACGTCTTCTTTCCAAAAATTTAATATAATGTCATTTATAACCTTATCACAGCTTATCTTTCCACATTTATCTTCCATACGTAATCATTCTTCCTGTGTAATTGGCATATTCTTTCACACTATCTTGCTTCCTTTCTGTTGACACCTTTACGTAGAAAGTTCTCCACACCCTCCTCTGCCTAGGGAAATCCCTACTTATTCTTGAAGACCATTCTCAAGTGAAGATGGGACCACCCTGCAGGTGGTCGCTATGATTCGGAATCAACTGGACACCAATGGGTTTTGGTCATCTTGACATCTTCCTATTCTATATGCTACTGATGCTGGGGGTCTTCTAATGCAACAATGGTGTTAGGTATTGAGTCAAAGAAAAGAAGTTTAGAAAGGTAAAATTTAATAAAACCATTAATTCATTTTAGACTGAAGTTCATTAAATCTCACCCTCTCTACAGATGTATACAAGGAATACCACTTTCTTTTCATATTGCCTTTTTTTCTACCTCTTCTTCATGACTGTTTTTCCCCCCTTCATAACAAACACCAAAACCCCTTTAAACTGGACCTTTCCAAGAAGCCCTCCCACCTCTCTTTATCAAAATGAACATTCTCTTCCCTAAACTCTCATGGCACCAAGCATTTTATATTGTGTTTGCCTTTATCTCACCTGCTAAATTGTGCTTAACTTGTAGAATGTTGGCTCTTTACTCATCTCTTTATCCCTCTACACCTGGCATAGTGGTTTCTATTGACTAGTTGCTGGAAGACCTTGTGGAAACCACTTCCATCGTCATTCATCGGTTGAAAAGATGACTGGATTTCTATAAATTGTAAAGGTGATCTCATATTGGAGGGAAAGGGAAACAGATAAAGAGTACAGAAAAAAAGAGACGGCAAGAATGGAGGAAATAGTGAATAGCCGCTGTTAGATACACTAATATTTTCATGTTCCTAAAAACTTTACTTGGATTACCAGTAAAAGTGGATTCTTTAGAAAATATAAACAAAACTCACACCCATTGCTATCAAGTCGATTCTGACTCACAGCAATTCTGTAGGACAGAGTAGAACTACCCCAAAGGGCTTCCAAGGTTTTAAATCTTTATGGAAGCAGACTGTCACATCTTTCTCCCGTTGGAGTGGCTGATGGGTTCGAACTACTGACCTTTCAATTAGCAGCCAAGCGCTTATCCACAGACAACCAGGTCTCCTTTACAAAATATAATTGTCCCAAGTTAACAATATCAGTTCCTTTCCTACAGCAGTTCAGAGTTACGTTTAAAATACAGTGAAGAAGAAACATTGTAAGATTAAGCAAATATGAAGTTACTACCATTCAAGGGTTATGTATGGGCAAGGTATAAATGGCTGTACAAGAATTACGCAGAGGGTCAGCGAAAAAGAGGAGACCCTAAACGAGATGGATTGACACAGTGGCTGCAACAATGGGTTCAAACATAGGAAAGACTGTGAGGATGGTGCAGGAGGCGGCAGCGTTTTGTTCTGTTGAACACAGGGTCGCTGGGAGTCGGAACTGACTCGACGGCAGCTCGCAACAACAACAACAATTATATTTATATTTTAAAAACGAAATTATATACCCTTTGCTACAGAAAAAATTAAACGCAGTTAAATAGCCAAGATACAGTCAGTTTGTGCTGTGGCTAAACTGATGATTAATTAAGCTAATCTGCTCTGAAGGAAACAAAAAAAGATACTCTATCCCTAGGAAATATTAAAAGCCCAATTAAACAAAATAATTTCTTTAAATACCTTTAGAAAATCTATCCAAACCAAAACCACTGCTGTAGGGTCAATTCCTACTCATAGCAACCCTGCAGGACAGAGTAGAACTGCCCCATAGGGTTTCCAAGGCTGTGAATCTCTAGGAAAGCAGATGGCCACAATTTCTCCTTTGGAGTGGCTAGCGGGTTCAATCTGCCGACCTTTCGGTTAGCAACTGAGTGCTTAACCACTGCACCACCAGGGCTCTTTCCAATGTTAGCAGTTACCAAAAAGTCGCTTATTATTAAATCAATTCTGCTTCTAGTTTTAAAGTAAAAAAACTATTAATTTCAAAATGTTTTTCATATACAATTTTTCTTTTTACTATATACCAAAACCAAACCAAACCCGTTACCGTCAAGTTGATTCCAACTCACAGGAACCCTGTAGCAATTACAAATAGAAGAAATTCTAAGTTGAAAATGAACACGCTTTCCACCTCTGTAACAATTATAGCAACCACGTATAAAGGCATTGAGTCGGAATCCATTCGACAGCCACAGGTATGTATGAGGCCCTGTTACGAGAGTATACATGTAACTACCGAGTTAGTCTCCACAACAGTCCCATGAGGTCCAGACTATAATCATCCTCATTTTAAAGATGGGGAATCTGAGGCATAGAGACACAATTTAGCCCCAGGTTTTCAAAGCTAGTAAGTGATGAAATTGGATTTATATCTAGCCAGTGTGCTACTAGAGGGTGTATTTTCAATTATTATGTTATGCAACTTGCCAGTCATTGTAATGTTTTAAGATGGAAAACTTTAAGTACATACAAATTTTATAGATGAGTATAATAAATCATTCAGTTATAACAATGTCATTTCACCTATACCTCCCTCTGATACCCACTTATATATTATTTTGAATCAAATTCCAGAAATCATTCATTTTATCTAGCAACTTTTCAGTATGCATCTTTAAAATATCAGAACTTCATTTTTAAACAGGGCCAGTTAACATACCTAAAAAATTAACAGTAGTTCCTTACCATCACACAGTTGATATTTTAAATAGATAATACTTTATATTCCAGGGGTAAAAATCAATGGATCAGGTGTCAAGCTTTGGTCAAAATGAAATATGTTTTTTTCTAGCTGTATTTGAACACGTTGTATTTCATGTAAAGTGGGATAAAAGGCAAATAAAAGGATTAAAATAATAATAATAAAAACCCAAACCCGTTTCTGTTGAGTCCATTCCGACTCATAGCAACCCTATGGGGCAGTTTCCAAGGAGTGGCTTGTGGATTTGAACTGCCGACCTTTTGGTTAGCAGCCACAGCTCTCAACCACTGTGCCACCAGGACTCCATATGAAAGGATAGTGAAAGAAAATTAAGGATTAAAGCGTTTCCTTGAGCCAGAGAGCCAGATCATGTCAGAAGGAAGAAAATGTACAACACTAGAACCTTACCAATACCAAGAAGACATTTTTCTTTTTGTTACTTTAGTCTTCTTAATTACACCTCTCCTTGGCTTGCTTTGATCCATCAGGATTCCTTTGTGCCTGGCACTGGCACAGCACAGGACCGTCCCCGCTGTTCATCAGCGCATACGGCTTCCTGCGAGGTCTTCCTGCCGCGCTTGCCCTTAGCCTTCCTCTGTGCCACTGGATGTGTGTGTCAGTCGGAACAGCCTGCTCTAGGATCATTGCAGCTGTCACCTTTCACCCAAGGCCACTTAAAAATAGTTCTTAAAATATAAGAATCAATCTGAATAGCTCTTTCTTATCAGGCCTCTCTAGCCATTTAGTATTTTTAGTATACAACCAGTTGTGATAGTATAGGGCCCATTTTGTATTTCTGAGTACAGTTAAGAAAATGTCTTTGATTCTATGGTTTAAGATTTGATAAGGGTTTATAATTATTTACTTTTCTCATATTTCAGGGCTACTGCTGAATGCCGCTATAGGCTAACATGAAGAGGAAGACAACACCTTTCTTCTTACACATGCAAAGTCACATATGTCTGTCATGATTCAGCTACTCAGCATAAAAGAAGCAGAAGAAAGGTAGGAAACAAGGAAAAGGGAGGAAGGACAGAGAGGAGGAAGGAAGAAGGAAGAAGGAAGAAATGCGGAAGGGAGGGAGGGGGAAGGAAGAAAGAAAAACAGATTATTCCTCAAACTTTCATCAATATCTTCTTACATTTCTAGGTTACTTTCCCCTATAGAAGCCTTGGTAGTGCTGTGGTTAAGAGCTTGGCTGCTAATCAAAAGGTTGGCAGTTTGAATCCACCAGCTGCTCCTTAGAAACCCTGTGGGGCAGTTCTACTCTGTCCTACAGGGTCACTATTTAAGTTGGAATCGACTTGACAGCAACGGGTTTGCTTTTTTTGTTTCCACTGTAAGTTCAGCTTTACCTGCAAGTGCTTTTGTTTATTGGCTTGTTAGCTCTTGGCTGAATGAAAGCCTTCACTGCATTTTCTTGTTTGCCATTCTGTTTCTGATGGGCTTTTATTTACCTCCTCATATAGGCAGACCCTGGACATTAATATTTGTTTTACACTCATTTCTTTTAACCAGAGAATGTAAACTCTAAACAGTAAGGAGAAAGCTATTGTTAACAGACTATGCTTACATAATTTACCTATTGGGCAAGCAGAGACAAGCATATAGCATAAACTAAAGGGTAGGGGTAAGAGGTAAATGAAACAAAATCTCTTACTTAATAAAATACTTAAAAAAATAAAATAGATAAGGCAGAAGAAGTAGTAAAACATGTATGAGAAAAGAGGGAAATGAAAAAATAAGCAGCAAGCATAATCAGGAAACTTAAAAATAAAAGGTAAGACAATATGTATCAACAATGAAGCACACTGATGGACTCAAAGAGAAACGATTAGATCTTAAAAGAAGATTATCTCCAAATCGAGAGGATTTCAAGCTTATTCTGATATCAGATTTGGTCATTTTAGTGAAACAACCATAAGAAAACTGGTTAAATATTATTTGTATATCCGAGTTGTATAGTTCACAAGGTTGTGGATTGATATTTACTTTTCTTTCTGTTTTCTTGCACATCAGATTTGCCTTTTAGAGGGTATTTATCACTGAGACAATCAAGTTATCAAGAAGTTATTTGAAGTTTAAAATTTGGAGTAAAGTCATTTTAAATCCCCCAACATGGAGCCCTGGTGGCGCAGTGGTTAAACATTTGGCAACTATCCAAAAAGTCAGCAGTTCAAATCCACCAGTCACTCCTTGGAAGCCCTATGGGGCAGTTCTACTCTGTCCTGTAGGGTCACTATAAGTTGGAATCGACTTGATGGCAATGGGTTTTTTTTTTAATGTAGTGCAGAGACTAGGAGCACAGACTCTAGGGCTAGTCCTTTACTCAAGCTCTGTTTCTTCTACTCGACATTGTGCAAATTATGTAGCCCTCTGTGCCTCTGTGTTCTCTTTAAAATGAGGATAATGATACTTGTAATCTTAGAGAGCTGTCTGAGGATTAAATCAGTTAATGCATGTAAACCTCGTAGGACAGCATCACACTGCATACATGTCAGCAATGACGACTTTACACAAGGTGCTGTGTTAGACACCATGAGGAGATAGAGAAGGGAAGTCAATGTAGATGAGATGTCCTCAGGGATGGTGGGGTGAAGAGAAAGAAATCCTCCAGCACACCCACAACCTACTAGGTGTCCAGAGCTTTGTAACTCAAATTCCAGAACAACCAAGCACAGGATTCAGCCCCAAAATTTTAGAATTTAAAGTTCCCTTAAATATTATCATTTTATAGATGAAGAAAATGAGACCTATAGAAGTTGAGGGCTTGCCTACAGTGGCAGATATAGGATGAATACACCGGGCTTTTGGATTTTCCATTCAGCTTTTTCTACTCTACCAAATTCACACAGCCATGGTGAGGTTTCTTGTGTCACAACTACTAATATTTTGCGGCAAACGATTTTTTTTTTTAAACAAAATCCTTGGCAATTTGTATGGGGGGATAGAAATCTGTGTTATTCTGGTCAATTGTGAGGCTCTTTCCTACTAGACAATGCATGGGCTCAAGAATTAAGGCCACTATCTGTTGCTTTATAAAGAATTGTGTCTCAGTCCACACATAAGCTTAGCAGGCTTAGTGTAGTAAATGTTCAATTATCTTGAATAGGCTGAGTTATTTAACTTGAATGCTTAGAAAACATGGTAACTACATATAATATTGAAAATAATATTTTATGAAAGAGAAATTAGCCCATAGCAATTAGGATATTTCCTGAACATGGTAGGTTCTTAAAATACATTAGTTGAACTGATTTGAATTCGATTTATTTTATATCTCTCCAGAGGTTAAAATTAGGAGCAATAGGTACATATTCCAAAAAACCAAAAACCAAACCTGCTGCCGTCGAGTCAATTCCAACTCATAGCGACCCTATAGGACAGAGCAGAACTGCCCCATAAAATTTCCAAGGAGCACCTAGCGGATTCAAATTGCTGACCTTTTGGTTAGCAGCCATAGCACTTAACCACTACACCACCGGGGTTTCCAGGTACATATTATAGAATAGCAATTTCACCTCAAGGTATGGAATAATATTTCAACCATTAGTACTTTCCAACAATGGAATGGGCCACCTTGTAGAGTAGTAAGCTATCAATTCTTGGAAATATTCCAGAAGAGGCTAAAAGGACTACTGTTCAATAGTGAGTGGAATGGAGGGCAAAGGAAGTGTTTTCACAGTACAGTATACTATGCAGTACAGTATAACAAAGATAAAACAATCTTTCTATAGTGGCTGTGGAGCACCCAGATGGCACAGAGGGTTAAGCAGTTGACTACTAACCAAAAGGTTGCTGGTTCAAACCCACTCAGAGGCACCTCAAAATACAGTCCTGGCTCTCTGTTTCTAAAAGGGGTTGGCAACAAACAACAACAACAATAGTGGCTGTGGCTCTTGAAATACTCAGGGTTAGTCATTAAGAATAATAATGATCCCTCTATTATGCAGTTGATAACAAGATTATATTTTTTAATGCAACTTTGTTACAGTGCATTTCACACTATATATCAGGGAAATAATGTAAGTGTCAATTCCATTACTAAAGGGTGAACTCCTCAAAAGCATGGGCCATGGCGTATTCATTTATATATCAACAGTGCCTAGGATCATGTCTTGTACATAGTAGGGACTTAGTATGTTGAGTTGACATATGAACAAGAGAATAAGCGTGTAGGACTTTGAACAGAGTTTTTGGAAATTTCAGAACATATATTGAAAGAAATTTTTAGCTTTTTTAAAACTAAACTCATGGTATCACATTAATTTTCTTAAAGTCGAATTAATAAGAGTTCTATGCGGAATGGTGGTCCATTCCAACATTGGATGGCTAACTCCATTTAGAATAGCAGAGGTCATGCAGTGGTATGAATGACATAAGAATGCAAAACATTTTAAAAGTATTACCCTTCTCAAAAGCCCTAAACTGAACATACCCCCTACCCAGTTTTTTTTGCTAAGAATTTAACTTAAGGTAATAATCAGGAGTACAAAAAGTTTTAGATCATCAACACATTTTTAAAAAGGTTATTTTTAAAGAATGGTCATTAAAACTATAAAGCAAAAATTTAAAAAAACTCATAAAACTATGGTACAGCATTAGTTAAATATATATTTATATATCTAAAAGTGGAATTCTACACACCATGAAAATAAAGAAGTATATTTATTGATATAGAAATAAATGTATGCTACATAAATTTAAAAAAGGGGTCAAAAACAAAATATACATTATGATCCATCTTTATTTAAAAGTATATATCTAAAGAAACCAGTCATGAAGAATTTTAAACTAACATATTAACAGCGCATACCCCTGAACTGTGGAATTTCAGTGCTGTTATTTATTTTTTGCTAAATATGTATGTGTGTATGTGTCTGTGTGTGTACATACACACATATATGCATATGCTTTTAATATTCTATTTTTCTACAATGTGCATATACTTATTTTGTAAAGAAAACAAAGGTTAAAAAAATGTATCTCTCTGGTGGCTAGATATTAGTAGAAACTACAACATTTGGAGAATAAGCTGCTGACAATATTGCCACCAAATGTAAGGGAGAATAAAGAGATAATGTCTTGAAAACATATAATTTTTGAACAATTACAAATTAATTATGTAGTACATACAGAACATCAGGTCCAACAGATTGGTTCATGTCTCACAATCTTGATGGAAATTAAATTTGTTTTATTAATAAGAATAGAGGTCCTCCATTCCAAACACTCAGAAGAGAAAAAAGGCTCAGAAAAGCCCAGTGTCTGTCTGAAGGTCACAGAGCAGGTGTGGGCAAGGCAGGAATAAAGGCTTCTGGACCCTCAGGCCCCTGCTCTGGTTGTGGCCATGCTACTCTTCAACAGAATTGAAAATTAATACAGTTACGTTTCATTATAAAAAACCCGTTGCCATCCAGTCGATTCTGACTCATAGTGACCCTATATGACAGAGTAGAACAGACCCATAGGATTTTCAAGGAGCAGCTGGTGGATTTGAACTGCCAACCTTTTGGTTAGCCGCCAAGCTTTTAACCACTGAGCCCCAAAGGAAACTACTGTATCAAAACTGGCTCCAGTTCTAGGTAAATTCTTTGAAATCTATGTGATCTTGGGCTAGTTATCCAACCTCCCTCAGCCTTGGTTTCCTCATGTTTAAAGGGAGATAGCGATACCTCCTTTATAGGGGTACTGTGAAGATTGAAAAGGAGTCCTGGTGGTGCAGTGGTTAAGTGCTTGGCTACTAACCAAAAGGTCAGCAGTTTGAACCTATCAGCAGCTCCCTAGGAGAAAAGACCTAGCCATTTGTTTCTGTAAAGATTACAGCCTAGGAAACCCTATGAGGCAGTTCTACTCTGTCCTATAGGGTCCTTATGAGTCAGTATTGACTTGACGGCAAGTGGGCAGGGTAAAGACTGAAAGAGATGATGAATAGAATGTTTAAAGAATGTTGCCTGACACAAAGTAAACACTTACTACATGCTAAATATTATCATTAACAATTTGCCTCTCCATGTATAAGTCAACAGGGAAGAAGGAATTTTACAAAATAATAACAGATTAAAAAATGTAACTTTTTGTACTTTACAGTCTGAGTCTGTCAAATGTTTCATTATGATATACAAAGAGTGACAGAATGCATGAGTTTCATCAGTCTGCTTATATGTAGAAGGTAATTTAGTACTTTCCACCAATTTTTTTCAATGTTATTTATGCAAATCAAATGAAAAGCTATGAGTGGACGTATTCTGAAATCTATGAAAACGAAAAAAATCAAACCCATTGCTGTCGAGTCGACTCCGACTCACAGCAACCCTATAGGACAGAGCAGAACTGCCCCATAGGGTTTCCAGGGAGCAGCTGGTGGATTCATACTGCTGACCTTTTGGTTAGAAGCCAAGCTCTTAACCACTATGCCACCAGGGCTCCGAAATCAATGAAAAACCAAAGAAATCAAACCCATTGCTGTCAAGTCTATTCCGACTCATAGCGACCCTACGGGACAGAGTAGAACTGCCCATAGAGTTTCCAAGGAGTGTCTGGTGGATTTGAACTGCCGACCTGAAATCTATGAGGCATCATATAAATATTAGGAATAAAAAAAGAATATAATTTTAAAAACTATACAATTATACATATGCATGCTTTTTGGATTATGTTGTCTGCTTGATCTGGTTTATTTCTGAAATATTTAGATTATATACAATGCTGTCTTACAAGAAAAAATTATAGTTGATGATGTATCAATGTAAAATACGTATATTTAATCAACTAAACAATGAAATACAATTGAAATATCTAAATATCTGAAACAATAATAACTGATAGAAAAAACTCAACTCCTCTATCAACTTTTAAATGGTGTGGCTTCTTTCTCAATAGACCGAACTTGACATCAGTCATTACTGCGTTCCACGTTCTGCTGGTTTTCAGGTAACATTCTGTACATTGCTCATAAAATCATAATGTTCTATTTTTATTAACATACCACACTCTATAGCTCTTCAAATGTCAAAGTGGATTGGACAAACGTCAGGAACTAACTGCAGGTACCTCGTCCTCAGCAACAGCTTCTGCGTGTTCTTTCCTGCACATAAAATAAGAGAAGACATCAGGAATTGTTAGTGAAACTCATAACCCTCCCTTTTGACATAATGGAAAATTAATAGCTTCTCTAAGTTTTGAGATATTCTCATTAAATTAATGGAGGCTTGCCACACTCACTTTAATTCAGCTGAGGAACAGTGCTGGAGTAAGCCACACATAATGTACCTCCTTAAAGTTGAAGTGCTTTTTACATAAAAATCTGCTCTTTAATAACAATTAAAGAACGAGGTCAGGTGTGTGAAACCTGAGTCAGTCTCTAAGTCTCTGGCCTCTCTGCAAAAACACCTACGAAGGGAGATGAGCTGGAGACTAGCTCAAAAGTCAACGACGCTGACTGCTTATTGATAGAATCGCAATAGTGAACACAAGGGTCTGGATATAGGGGAATGCTTCTTGGATACAAATATGGCAGTACATGCTGCTTCAGATGAGGACCTCAAAATCTGAGTAGTTGTGTGAGGCCATATGGTGACTAACTCTACAATGGAAATAATAGAAGATCAAAAAAATAGTAATAAAAGTAAAGAAAGATGGGAAGAGGAAGGATGTTTCTCACATTTCCTATTTTCTAGGTTCACATGGGAAGACTGGAGTGACTGGAGAAAAGGAAAATCATTTCTTTGGAACATTAATTCAACTGTTTCTAACCACTAACCATATTCATTCCAATTTTAGCAGTTCTGTGGGAGGAAAAATGAAACAGACAATTCCTCTGAGCTTTCAACTTTGCATGTATTCTTCACCTCTACCTGGAATGCTCTCCCCTCTCTCCTTTCTGGGTTTGTCACAATCCTGCCCAGAAGTCACACTTCTATTCTGTGTGATGTTACCAATGATAGTGAAAACAGTGATCATCTTCATAACAACAACAACAGCACCAATAGCAATAGCCGCCATTACTGAATATCGAAGAAAGCAAGACCATATGCTAGATACTAGACACTGTAGGTTCATTATCTCACGTAATCCTCACAAGCAGGGATTACTATCCTCACTGTATAGTGACTCAAATGTTAAGTAACTCTTCGAGACACACAGCTAGAAAGTGGTGAGCTGTGATTCAAGACCGGGTCTTTCTGATACTACAGTTCTATTTCTCCAGGCTGCTCTCCAATTTTTCAGACCCTCCAATACTTCAATACTGTCTTCTTCATTCTTTTAAAAGAAAACATTTAATCTATGTGAACATGCTATGATTGACACATAGAAGCGTTCTTGCTTGCAGATTCACACAATGACTCTTTCAGGACAACAATATCATCCTTACTAAAATGTGGAGACCATTTTAGATCATTCAGAATCAAATGAAGTATATGAACACTTTAAAACAAAGGCTGTTAGTATCAAGTTTCTGATGATTTTTAATAAACGTAATAAATAAAACAAGGGGCCCATTAGAAGATATTTATGAGAATTTCAGGACTTGAGATCTTACCTTGATAACTGAAAATGGCAGTAAATCTAGTTTTTACTTGGGTTAGTGTATGTTTGCCTATCTTGAGTCAGGAATAAACGTTCTAATGATTTTAAGCGGCCGGAAATGCTTCACTGCACTTGGGTAGGGCAGAAGAGGTCATCTGTGGAGAGGCATGCCCATGAACACGTAAGTCAAACTTAAGTCAAATGTAAGTGTATATGTGTTTGCTTCTGAGAGCTGTATCAATAACCACATATACTTTAATTTTCTATCTCATCTGAATTGTTACTGCAAAATGGTGGGAAGAGGTGAATACAATCTTGAGAGGCAGGAGAGAATGGAGAATTGAGAGGAATAGACTTGGTGTTAAAAGCAATCTTTGCTAAGTTCTATTGTCCATATCACTTAGGAAAGAAAAAAAAAAAACTATGACAAAATTACAGAATTAATGCTCATGTTATTATCCAGAGAGAGATATAGATATTGGTCTCTAGATTTACATGTATGTAGATATATGTAGGTATGTGTATTACATTTTTTAAATCTAGAATACCATTGCTTTGATTCATTTTTACCCACATTATTTAATTTCAGATAAATATAAAAAAAATTACAAGATTTTTATCAAACAGAGTATTGAATTAAAAAACATTGAGAAAAATTGATTGGACTATAAGTCATTTTAGACGTCAGATCCAATATCTTTTATAATTTTTGTTAAGCTCTACACCACCAGCATCCTGCCTCTAATAAAAGATAGTGGGTGTAAGACCTTTACAGATTTACAAAAGTAAGTGACTTATTTTTTAAGAACCATTAACTAGAATAAGTCAGTCTCAATCTTCCTTTTTGGTCTTTCTAAAATCGTAAATAACCTATTTACTGCAGATGCAAAAAATGGCAGAATTTCAAAATCACAGAGTGACTTTTCATTTGTAAAAAGAGGTAATAAACCAAAACCAAAAACCAAACCCAGGGCCGTCGAGTCGATTCTGACTCATAGCGACCCTAAAGGACAGAGTAGAACTGCCCTATAGAGTTTTGAAGGAGTACCTGGTGGATTCGAACTGCTGACTTTTTTGATTAGCAGACGTAGTACTTAACCACTATGCCACCAGATGTCCAAAAGGAGGTAACAGACTAGATGAATTTTAAGGCCTATTCTGATCTCTATAATGAAGCTTTAGGTAGTGGTAAGTTAGGAAACTGGGTCTTTAAATTTACATAAAAATTTACTTAATCATTATTTCATATTTTAAGTAAAATGATATTTATTTGTGGATATCACCTTTTTAAAAGGAGAGGAAGCACTAACCATTTCATGGAAAGAGTAACAGCAATGCAACTAAAACTTTAATGTTATTATTGTTGTTAAGTGCCGTCAAGTCATTTCCTACTCATAGTGACCCTATGTACAACAGAACGAAACACTGCCCGGTCCTGAGCCATCCTCACAATCTTTGCTATGTTTGAGTGCATTGTTGCAGCCATAAAGTCAATCCATACCTATTTCAACTTTGGAACTTAACATGGAGGAGATTTAAGTTTGAGCCATATCAGAATTCAAGGCTTGACTTCAAGAACTCTCTGGTAGGGCATACAGCTCAGGCTAGAATATTTACTTGCCCTATTTTGTAGACTTCCCCTAAACAGACATCAGCTATATTACTAGATATACCATTTGGTCTCATTATCTTCTCATTATCTGAACTGCTATGATTCGTTTCCGGACAAAGGGAAAGATGTATTTATGACATTTATAAAGATCTCTTAGAACCATCAGTATGGTCCTGAGCTATCCTCACAATCATTGCTAGATTTGAGCATATTGTTGCAGCCACTGTGTCAACCCATCTTGTTGAGGGTCTTCCTCTTCTTTGTGGACCCTCTACTTTACCAAGCATGATGTCCTTCTTTAGGGATTGGTCCCTCCTGGTAACATGTCCAAAGTAAGTGAGACCAAGTTTTGCCATTCTTGCTTCTAAGGAGCATTCTGGCTATGTGCAAAGTAGAGGACATACATTGTTCCATTTAAGCCTGACAACTAGGTAGGTGAATTATAATACCAATTTTGCAGACAAGAAAACTGAGGCACAGGGAAACTAAATAACTGGCCTAAGATCACATAGTTTATAAATAGTACAACTGGACTTGAACCCCAGCAGTCTAATTTTGATGAAGATCAAAGACTACAGCCTTCTGTATGGATTACACCTCAACATAAAGAAAACAAAACTCTTCACAACTGGACCGATAAGCAACATCATGAAAAACGGAGAAAAGATTGATTATCAAGGATTTCGTTTTACTTGGCTCCACAATCAACACCCATGGAAGCAGCAGTCAAGAAATCAAATGAAGTATTGCATTGGGCAAATCTGCTGCAAAAGGCCTCTTTAAAGTGTTAAAAAGCAAATATGTCACTTTGAGGACTAAGGTGCCCCTGATCTCAGCCATGATATTGTCAACCACGTCATATGCATGTGAAAGCTAGACAACGAATAAAGAAAGATTGAAGAAGAATTGATGCCTTTGAATTACGGTGTTGGCGAAGACTATTGAATATACCACGAACTGCTAGAAGAACAAACAAATCTTTCTTGGAAGAAGTATAGCCAGAATGCTCCTTAGAAACAAAGATGGTGAAACTTGGTCTCACTTACTTTGGACATGTTACCAGGTGGGACCAATCCCTGAAGAAGGACATCATGCTTGGTAAAGTAGAGGGTCAGCAAAAAAGAGGAAGACCCTCAACAAGATGGGTTGACACAGTGGCTGCAACAATATGCTCAAACCTAGCAATGACTGTGAGGATGGCTCAGGACCAGACAATGTTTCATTCTGTTGTACATGGACTCTCTATTAGTCAGAGCCGACTTGACAACACCAAACAACAGTCTAATTCTTTAGCATGTGCTCTTAAACATAGCACTAAAACCGCAATGCAATTAAAGTAAACTTTTTTTTTAATAAAATCACCACATAACTAAACAAAGCAAAATCCTGGGAATAATGAAGTAAATAAAAGGTTTCTCATTATCTGGATCGTTTGCAACATTGCTGTCGATATGTTAGCCGCTAGCCACATGTGCTACTGAGTACTTGAAATGTGACTATTTTAAGTTGAGATGTGCTGTAAATGTAAAATACCATATTTTGATGACAGTGTAGTAAAAGAATGTAACATATCTGACTAATAATTTTATATCGATTATCTGTTGAAATGATCATATTTTAGATATTTTCAGTTCACTAAATATATTATCTAACTCAATATTATCCACTTATTTTATTTAATACCTGTGAGAAAGTTTAAAATTATTTATGTGATATTTGATTCACATTATATATCTTTTGGTTGGCACTGATCTAGACTGTCATCCAGCAGGTTAATTTATAGTGAGCTAGATTTTGGATTTTTATCGGAACTGAGCTACATACAAATGCTCAGATTAAATCTATTATCGCTAGAGGAGAGTATAATGCCTTCAAGGTAATCTCAGAAATATTAGGTTTGTATTCTTAAAATGTATAGGTTCTTAACTCATTGTGAACTAATAATGAAAGTTATTTTCTCTAAGGTAGCCACACTTTTAAAAATTATCTAGCCCTTTAATATAAGCTACAGACTTCTTTTGCTTTTCCACAGGCTTCTGTGGCTCAGGAAGACAGAAGCAAGTCAAGATTTCTTACCCCCGAGGGATCCCGTGGTGATGGGGACAATTGCCTGGGCAGATAGAACCCTTGACTGGCAATGGAGTGAAAGTAAAACTAAAAGGAGATGATCGCCTGCTCCATATCCCGGACGGAATATGCCATCGGTGGGTTAGTGCTGGCATATCCTATCTCTCACTTGCAGACAGTTTGGGGCTTTTTTGCATATTAGCCTAAAAGCTTGCTTCTTTATGTCTTTTTGTTTATTTAGTTATTTTTCAGGCTTATACTGTGCCTTCAGCATGGTAGTAATATAGTATAGTGACAGTATGCTTTTAATTAAAAAAAAATGTTCCATTTGCTTATTATGATTTTTTTTAGGCCAGTCCAGTTACATTCAGTGAGCTAATTTTAATATATACCTTATGGAAAAATTAGGCTTTGATAAGTAAACGCAAAAATGTCTTCAAATATATGAACATAGAGCAAAACTTACAGCAACAACAGTAAGAATCGTAACCAGCTAACCAATGTGTTAGCTTGGAGAGCCGTCTCAGCCAATCTGCAAGGAGGACTGGAATAATAAGATTTCACGTGCATTCCTTGATGTTCTCCAAACAAAACACGGTAGCTCTTATTGCGACTACCGACGGAGTGAGGGCAGGCTAAACGAGATAGAACAGAAAACCCTCTCTAAATGAAGTGAGCACGGGACTGATATTATAAAGCATGAAACATCAGAGAAATTATGTGACTTTCCTATTATCTGAGGAGACAAAAAAAAAGAGACATTCAGATGTATATCCAATTAACAGCCTACAAAGTCAGTAATCCCAAGACTCCACGCTCACCTGCGTCACAGCATAAACAGCTTCACCCCAACCCTAGTGCGGAGAGGGGCCTGGGAGGCCGGTCCCAGGAGGTGGAAAGAGGAGACAGGGAGTGTGTGCTGGGAGGAAATTTACCCTCTGGGGAAGACCTCCCGAAGCCAGGTTTAGTTTCCCTGTGGGAGTCAGGGTATTTATGTTCTGACACCCCGCCTTGGCAACCCACCATTACCTCCCCCCCCCACAAGAAGATCATGAGAGCAGCCGCACAAACTACTGTAAACAGGCAAAAACGTAGCAGAGAGAAAGTCAGAATTTCTGGATTGAAGTCTTCACTCTTCTGCTTACTTCTGAGTCCCTTACTTATTCTAATTTTTCTCAGCAGCAAAACAAGGGCTTTAGACAATACTAGTTGTTTTCAAATGGTGTTCTCCACCTCTTATGTCCCCGGAGGTCATATTCAACCATGGATTGAACAAATATTCATATGCATCTAGAATTCGAGCAAAAGCAGGTTCCAAGCTAGACAATGTCCACGGCCAGCTTCTACCTTCATCTGCTTTCTCTTGAGGATCTTAACGTTCTTGTTTCTAAAAAGTGTTCTTCAGTTAATAAAAGTATCACAACGATTGGGCTAGATGATCTCGAAAGTCCTTCCCACTCCAAGACCAGGGTGCTTTGTGCTTTATTACAGCCAGTGTAATGGCAAGGGATAAAACAAGTCTGTGTGATGTGAAGACTTACGTTTTAAAGAAACACAGCTCTGATCTGGGCATAAGGAGACAGGGAAACAATCAAGCTTAGTTACTCACAATCTGTACACATCAACTGGGAGAATATTTAAGGAATGGCAAGCTAAAATGTCAAAATTCTATTACTTTTCCACGCACCCCCATTCACACAAATGCATTATATTTCCCGCATGCTCATTTCCCAGCAGAGAGGTAGGCAAACTGCACAGTTTAAAGGTACGGTTCACAATGTTGGTTGCTATGAGAATCACCTGGGGAGTTTTTCGAACCTACTGATGCTCACCTGCAGAGATTCTGACTTAATTGGTCAGGGGTGAAGCCCAGGCATCAGAATTTTGGAAAAGCCCCTCCCAGGTCATCCTGATGTGCAGCCAGGGTTGAGAACTACTAGTTCCGAAGAAACGCTCGAGAGCTAGCAAAAGAATCCCAAGGTTTGCATTGGTATTTTGCCACTTCCTGACTATAAATTTCACAACCCAACCATTAGGGAAATAGGAAAAAGAAAAAAAGTATCAATACCTGCCTCATTCACCTTACAGGACTAGTATGAAAATCAATTTAGACGATATCAGGAAAAGGCTTGGTAAACAATATACAGCCTCGGCCCTCTGTTTCCGTGGGTTTGGCCGCATCCATGGATTCAACCAACCGTGGGTTGTAAATATTCGGAAAAAAGTTCCAAAAAGCAAAACTTGAGTTTGCCGCACCCAGCACTCTGCTGGATCCAAGCGAATGACATGACGTGTAGACAACCCTGCTGTAGCCTCCCACCACTTCACAGATCCTCAGTCTCTCCAGCACTTCTTGTTTGAACACTGTTAGCCTGGCGTCTTGCCATTATTCCCTAAACAATACAGTATAACAACTATTTTACATTATATTAGGTATTATAAGTAATCTAGACATGATTTAAAGTATACAGGAGGATGTATGTAGGTTACATGAAAATACTGTGTCATTTTATATAAGAGACTTGAGCATCCGAGGATTTTGGTATGCGGGTCCTGGAACCAATCCCCCATGGATACTGAGGGAAGACCTGTGACTACAAGGAAATTGTTTTTACTTAAGGAAGAAACTAGCAGAGCCATGGGACAAGAAAACAAGGCATAAAAGCAATATGAGAAAAGATAATGATTGAAAAATCAGAGAAAAGAGTAATATTCTTGGGTTTTAGCAGGAAAGCCATTATATGGTTTTTCTATCTCTTGACTATGAAGCTAGTGATTTGTGATTTGAGCATAAATCCCTTCATGAGATAAGATGAAAGCGTCCTGGACTCAGGACCTGGAGATTTATAAACTCATGATTTTACACGTTGGTGCTGAAACCGGAAGTCTCCCAATCCTTGGATTTTAGAAATTTAATCCAGCCAACATTTACAATCTGTGAAGAGGTGAAAGGCTGAAGGGGGTGAGGGGCAGGAGAATGGGCAAGGAGAAGGAAGAGCAGGTCTTTGTCTTAAAGAAGGTCATCATACAAACTGAAATGCAAAATAAGGGATAACATATTTACTAATGGAAGGAAGAAAAGGAATCCATTATATCCTGATTGATATCCGGTGAATTAACCTCGCTGCGACTCAATGCCCTCGTCTGTATAACAGACTAATAATGTGTACTTTGCTGCGAGGTATCACGGGTTTACAGTGAGAATCCATGTGATAGGGTTGCTGAACTGTGTTTCATCCCTGATCTGCGAGATCCGCCATTTCTCCTGGCTTCGGCGCTCTAGTCTGTGG
Source organism: Trichechus manatus latirostris (assembly GCF_000243295.1). NCBI lineage: Eukaryota > Metazoa > Chordata > Mammalia > Sirenia > Trichechidae > Trichechus > Trichechus manatus. Next base: position 17,942,256 of record NW_004443959.1, on the reverse strand, counting down.
ACTGGAGGGGTTAGACCAGATGATTCTAGACCCCCAGGTTTGTAAAGAACCTTAAAATCATTGGGTCTCATGGTATACTTAAGGATTTTCAGTCTTTCTGCAAGTAATCTGGCTTTTTCTGTCATCTCTCCCCAAACTTAACACAGCATGATTCTAAGAAGCCAGAGAAAGCACATACACAAATACTTCAAAAGTACAGTAAGCGGTGGCCTCTGCACCCAGGGCCCGGTCTCTCCAAGCATCCCTTTGCATGGATGGAAGTTGGAGCAGGAGTGTTAGAAATGAGTCTGGCTGACTAAACCTGGACTGTGGGTTGCATTGTTCTCTGCTTCCCCCTGTTGATGTGGAGTGGGAAGAAAGACAGTCTTTATTTAAAAGTGGGCGAAGTAACAGCATGTCCAGGGGAGGTGAAGGTACCGCTGCAATTACAGGGAGCACCACGCAGAGTTAAGGAGCGTGGGGAAATGAGGGGCAAGGGAGGGGCCCTGCTTTGGGGGCGGTGGCTGGGGCCTCAAGGAAACCTTCGCTCTCGTAACAAGAAAATCAATCTTGGTCTTTAATAAAGCTGAGTTCTTACCCTCCTTTAATCTCTGGGTACGGTTTTTCTTAGGTTGGCCTGCAACCTCCATGGCGTGGCACATCAAAGCACTTACCTTCCCACACGTGTCAGGTAAAACTTAATCTGAAATAAGAGAAAATTCCTTACAAAGTACACACATGCCTTCTGTTTAGCTATATCAGAAACTTTGGGGGAAAATTCTCAAGGTAGATTTTCTATGCTATTTTTAATTTACTTGTGCTTTCTGGACATGTGGAGGACTGGACCACAGAATGCCCGCACAGCTGTGATAAGACAAGTGGAAGGCGACAGTTGCAGATGTAAGAGGATCGGGTCCACAGGGGCAAAGGGGAGGCTGCTGCCAGCTCCTTGAGGGAATTTAGGTCCTGAGGGTCTGGCACAGTGAATGGCACATGTGGGTGCTCAGGGTGGTCCCTGAGAAGACAAGTTATATACACAGCTTGGCAAGGGCCACCTGGGGCCCACTCCTGGCCCCAGCCTCGGGATACCACAATCAGGACTCTGCTCAAGTCATATGAAGAACAAAGTTTATACCTGTCATTAAAATAAAAACTACCAAGTGGTTCAGCATTCCCACATCAAAAGAAAAGTCTGCATTCAAAGAATCAGATGCATTAGATCAGTAATGCCTGACAAACCTCTCTCCCTGAGCAATGCTTCTTATTTTAAGCCCAAGTCTGTAAGCAAAACAAAATGAAGAAGTTTGGGAAAATGAACACAAGGATAGAAGAAGAGGAACAAAAGGTGTGAAAATCAGGGTTAGAGAAGAAGGAAGAAGAGTCTTTCTTTTTTTAACTGAAACGTATTATACAAAAGAACATTTTCCTCTATCTTGCATATTCCTATGTCATTTGCATGTCCTGCATACAGAAGAAATCTGAAGTCACAAGAGGCAGGATCGAGAAAGTAGAGGCCATAGATTCATAGCAGAGAGACAGTTGCCCCAGAGGCAACAGGGGGAGAGCTGAGAATTCCAGCTTAGCAGCTCTGTGAGGTAGAGCCCCCTAAATCATCGGAGAGATTAGGTGCCACAGGCACTGTACGGCATTTACCCAGGATAGCTGTATCCATCCTCTCTGTAATCCAAAGGGCTGAGAGAGAGAATAAGGACAAGGACGATGCCAAGGAGGGGAAGAAAAATGCCTATATATCTTAGGGGCTGCCTGCCAAGTGTGCTAAGGAAGAAAGGCAAGTTAAAGATTTCAGAGCGCTTTCGCTAGAGCCCAGGTGTTACAGAAGTAAGATTTCATTTTCCCCACACTGGCTCTGTTCATGGGGAAGAGACGTCACAATCCGTCAGAGATACAAGCACGCAGAGGGCAAAAAAAGGTGAACAGGGACCTTGCTAATTTAGACGCTATGAAAACAACAGTGACTATGGACAAAATGCCTTGTATTACTTTTTCCTTTGGAGCTACCAACACGTTACTTCAAAAGACAAATGCTTCTGTGTGAGACGGTGTCTGCGGGGAAAAGAAAACACGTGTCATCAGGAGGGACCGGTCCCTGGAGAAGGACATCATGCTTGGCAAAGTAGAGGGTCAGCGAAAAAGAGGAAGACTCTCAACAAGATGGGCTGACACAGTGGCTGCAACAATGGGCTCAAACACAGCAACGACTGTGAGGATGGGGCAGGGCCCTATGAGTGGGAAGTGACTCGATGGCGCCAAACACCAACAACACAGTGAAATAATAATTTTTTAAGAGAGTGTAAGTATCAGGGGTCCCTGAGTGGTGCAGATGGTTAAGCAGCTTCACTTTATAGTTACCTGAAATGCGGGTAAACCTGTCTCACTCTTCCTGGAACAAAGGCTATGCAGGAACTAAGGAGTGGAAGCAATCCTCCGTCCAAGAATGTTTGCCCTATTCAGTAAACTGCTACTATTCCCATTTAGATGAAATTCTTAATTGTGAAAGAAGAAATAAAAATCATGATGACAAATATTTCCATTTTGAGAATTATGCCTTTTGTTTAAGAAATTAAGAAAATTTAAAAAAAAAAAAAGCTCCGTGATTAATCCCGGGACGATTTTTGCATATGTATGGTACATGATTTTTTTTTTCTTTTTTTGGTCATGGTGGTATTGCAGCAGTGATGCAGACATGTTCTCTTTTTGAGAACTGCTGTCTTGCTAATGCCGTTAGCAAGGCAGGGGAAATGAGTGCAAGCAAGAGGCGTGTAAGACCAGTCAATGTTACAGCGAGGAGATCAGCAGGGGACAGAGTGAGGAGACAGATGTCCCACGCTGTTCTTTCTGCTGGGAACGCAAGTGTTGTCCCCCCAGCGCCAAAGTGCGCACCCTGGTGTTTCTCTATGATGAAGGGAAGCCTGTGGGCAGAAGAAACCATTCGCACACAATCCAGGCATTAGGTACATTCTTCACCTTTTTATGTGCAAACCCTTAAAAGGTTAGCACACAATCATGCCTAATACAGTGTGTGCGTAGCTTGGAAACGAGCCCCAAGACACCTCAGACCACAACAAGAACAATCAGCCTTTAATGACAAAAAGGAAAAGAAATACCCTTGCTTTAGTCCAGGGGCAGTGCCTGGGTACAGATGAGGCAATGCCCCATTCTCTGGTCTGCTCTGCATGGATCTGAATCTAGAGGGGTCTTTAACCCCACTTGCGTGGACTCGATTCCGACTCTTGGCCACCCCACGTGTCGGAGTAGAACTGTGCTCCATAGGGTTTTCAATGGCTGATGTTCCGAAAGTAGATCACTAAGCCTTTTCTTCCAAGGAACCTCTGGATGGACTCCAGACTCCAGCCTTTTGGTGAGCAGCCCAGTGCTTTACCTATTGGCACCACCTGGGGCCTTCCAGCCATTTGAAACCAACAGCAGTGTCAAAACACTTTTAAGGAGGGCCAGTAACAATGCAAATCTCAACTCACTCACAGCTTTTGCTAAGCAAAGTATACACAACCCTTATCCAAGGCTAATTAGTTCTGCCGCTTTTCTCTGCATCTCTGTTTCACAAAGTCATCTCAGTGAAGTAGCGAAAGCCTGAGTGTCCTAGAAATGCCTTCTGAGTCACTATTTTTTTTCCTGCTCAGCTCAAGTCAGAAGCATCTTGAAATCTGTACTTAAATGACTCTAACAATAGGGTGACAAATTGGGGTACCTTGCTGAGACAAAAGCCAAACTGGATGAGAGGTCTGGGCAAGAGGCATAAACCAAGACCATCCTAGAAAAATAGAAAAGTTCAGTCACTCTGGAGTAGTTCTCCGGAAGTTGACAGAATCCACCTGTCCATTATTTATAAACAAGGTTCTCATCAAATACTTACTTTTCTGCATATGGGTCATAGCATTCATACTAATTTCCCCCCAGAGACTGGTTTTAAAATTCATAACATTCAGACACTTCCACATCTCTCTCCACTCTCCTTCCCATCATCCCAAAAGCTTTATTCAATACTCAGTATGCTCAAATGCATTAACTCAAGAGAGGGTTTCATGAATTTCTCAAGGAAGAAGAAATTCATCCATTTATACAGAATGAAGTATTTTCCTCCTCCTCCTCCCTATTACCATATAAGCACTTTCCCAGTGAGGGAGGAAGTCCAGAAAAATCAATGCCTTTGGGAGCCATCTAAGGTAAGAAGAAAGGATCCTACATTTTTGTAAAGCAAAACTATTCTACTATCTTCCTTCCCCTAAAAAAATAAAATAAGAATAAATAGACATTTCAAAGCACTGCATTCTTTTTCACATTTATTTTCGCTTCAATGTTCACACCTACCTTAAAACTCTAAGACAAGGATCAGAGAAGAAAGCAAGCTTAGGGTAACCAGTGGCTGTCAAGTTGATTTGGACTCATGGTGACCTTATGTATGTCAGAGTAGAACTGTGCTCAAGCTTAGCATAGTTTGGGTTAGTGCTCTTGAAGGGAACTAAGGAAGCACATATCCACTAAATATCCTTAACTTGTTTCATCTCCTCAAGTATACTAATAACTGTAAGGACCACTTTCATCTTTGATTAAGCCCAGCTTTTAATTCTAGGCTGAAATAAAAATGGTAACATTTGACTTCCAAACCAAGTGGCAGACACTCCCATTTTTTGGTAACCATTCATAACACACCTACACTGATAACCAAATACAATGGGAGATGTTGGTAGAATATGGGTTTTATGCTCAAACATCTTATGCCTATTAGAGGAGACAAGACTGAAGTACATAAAATGGTAAAAATTTATGTAATAATTAGATGTGAAATCATTAAATGCAGCTTAAGAGTAAACATTCATCTGGGGACAGGATTTGTCAGGGAAATCTTTATGGAGGAGGTGCACTATAATTTAAAGTTTGCTTCTGTCAACAATAAAGAAACACAAATATTTATGAGGTATTGTCATGGACTGAATTGTGTCCCCCTCAAAAAAAATCATAGCTAGGCCATGATCCCAGTATTGTGTGATTGTCCGCCATTTTGTCATCTGGTGTGATTTTCCTATGTGTTGTAAATCCTACCTCTCTGATGTGAATGAGGCAGGATTAGAGGCAGTTATGTTAACGAGGCAGGACTCAATCTACAAGATTAGGATGTGTCTTAAATCAGTCTCTTTTGAGATATAAAAGAGAGAAGCACACAGAGAGACAGGGGACCTCATACCACCAAGAAACCAAGAGCCAAGAGAACAGCACATCTTTTGGACCCAGAGTCCCTGCATTGAGAAGCTCCTTGACGGGGGAAGACTGATGACAAGGAGCTTCCTCCAGAGCCGACAGACAGAGAAAGCCTTCCCCTGGAGCTGGTGCTCCGAATTCGGACTTCCAGCCTCCTATACTGTGAGAGAATAAATTTCTCTTTGTTAAAGCCATCCACTTGTGGTATTTCTGTTATAGCAGCACTAGATGACTAAGACAGGTATCAACAGCAGCATTCAAAGATCTTAACATGAAGATTTGCAAAATTGAAAAAAAAAAAAAAGATTTGCAAGATGCTGTACTTTTTCCTGGGCAGCAGACCAACTACCAAAATTAGCAAGATTATAGACATGCCTAGGAAACCTTATGGGGCAGTTCTTGTTTGTCATATAGGGTTGTGATGAGTTGAAACTGACTCCACAGCAAACAGCAGGACAGGACAGTGTAGTGCCATGGGATAAACTTCTTACCCTGCTCATGGTAACTCCTTGCTTATTAAAGAGGGACATGATTTGTTCAAGAATCCAAAAACATTCGGTTCTTCTCCAAGGCATTATACAGTTGGTCTTACTGAAGCAGAGTAGCCATTGACTTAAGGAAATAGTGGCTCTTCCAGGCAGCAGACTTTGCCACAATTTCCCAAAGTGCAGCTCTGTCCACGTGACTCATTAATAGGGGCCACCTCTTGGGAGCAAGAAGAAAGCAGTCTTTGCCTTTTTACTTGCCAGGCTGGATTCTAATTAGAGTTGGCTGCAGCAAACATGGTTTCGTTTGTGATTTGGAAGCTTGAATGTCCACCAGTCAGTTCAAGAGAGATCTCAAGTACTGTGGGTGGGGTCTAGTGGCAATGCACAGAGGTCTGAATTTGAAGAGGGAGGCTTTCAATTTCATTCGAGATCACAGCTGCAGAAAAACGGCTGTACTATCTGCATTTCTCAGTGCTTTTTAAGTAAATGATATATTATTGGATTTCTTTCATTCAAATGAAATCATAATTATCAATAGTTACATGTTGAATTCATCCTCCGAAAGGATGTGTTGAAATCCTAGCCCTTGGCATCTGTGACGTGGCCTTATTTGGAAATAGGGTCTTCTGAAGATGTTATCAGTGAACATAAGATCATACCAAAACCGAAACCAAACCCATTGCCATCAAGTCAATTCCGACTCATAGAGACCCCATGTGACAGAGTAGAACTGTTCCACAGGGTTTCCAAGGCTGTAATCTTTAGGGGAGCAGACTGCTACATCTTTCTCCCTCGGAGCAGCTGGTGGCTTCAACCTGCTGAGCTTTTGCTTAGCAGCCCAGCGCTTAACCACTGCACCACCAGGGCTCCTGCATGAGGTCATACTGGAGTAGAAAGAGGCCAATCCTATATGACTAGTGTCCTTAAAAGAAGAGAAGAGAAGCAGGGAGACAGAGGGGAAGATGGTCATGTGAAGAGAGTAGCAGAGACTGGAGTTCTGCTGACACAAACCGAGGAATGCCTGAGGCTACCAGAAGCTGGAAGAGTCTAGGAAGAATCCTCCCCTAGAGCCTCTGGAGAAAGGATGGTCCTGCTGACATTCCGAGTTTGGACTTCCAGCCTCTAGAACCATGAGAGAATACATTTCAGTCGTTTTAAGCCACCCAGTTTGTGATACTTTGTTACAGCAGCACTAGGGAACGAATACATTGATGAAATTAGAAACTTCACACATCTGAATTGTTAATCATCTTTTTTTCTTTAGCTCTGTTTATTGCTGATTTGCCTATCTCTTTAAAAATTATAGTGAGACTCCCATACACACTGAATAGAGGACAGTTTCTTTCCAGATGAGAGTTTTAAACATCAATTCCATTTCCATACCATTACAATCTTTCACTTGTCAGATTCTTAAATCATACTTTGGCACTAGATGATTTTCCACCAGTTTGCTGACATATTGTATCCTTTTAATTAACTTTAAAGAAAAGGAAACAAATCAGTACTGTTTTGGTATGTCAACGACTTTGGAGAGATTCCTAAACTGTTTAACCGGGCCCGAAGTCAGATTATTATTCTGAAACCTTACAAAGGGACAGTGTGATCAGGAAAAATAATATAAAAGAAGACTAAATAAATTCAGAAATCCAATTTTTTTTATGGAAATATATTTTCTTTGTTCATAATAACTATTTACAAGTTTTTAGCAGTGAAGCTAATATGATATATTTCAACCCAAAGATATTCAAATAAACATATATCTATAAAAATACGTACAATTTATTGGATATATTTGAGTATAGCCATTTACAGGAGCCCTAGTGACACAGTGGTTAAGCGTTTGGCTGCTAACGGCAAGGTCAGCGGTTTGAACCCACCAGCCCCTCTGTGGGAGAAACACGTGGGTAGTCTGCTTCCGTAAAGATAACAGCCTTGGAAACCCTATGGGGCAGTTAGTTCTACTATGTCCCATAGGGTCGCTATGAGTCAGAATCGATACGACTACAGAGGGTGTTTTGTTTTGTTCTTTGTTTTTAGCAAATATTCAATTCACATTTTTGAGCCCTACTATGTGCCAAACACTGTTACAAAGATTTGGTTACAACAAAGAGTAAAACAAAAATTAAAGGATTGGTGAGTATAACCGTTCTAAAAGTTTTCTTTAATTGAGAGTTTAAATATGCAAGTATCATGTAGCTCTACTACAGTGCCCCAAATGTGAAGCTAATGTGAATTTGATCAAAACAAAAGATGCTTAATATGTATTACATGTCAGGCACTGGGCTGGATTATATTGATACAAAAATAAAGAACACATGATTTGAAATGCTATAAAGAAGGATAAGGCTCACAAAGGGCCCTTTGTCTACTACGAAGTTTATACCCATAATAGGCTAATACGACTCTCATTAATAACCTTTAAAGTACATTAGTATAGACACATTCTACAACTACGGATACTGCAGAAAATGCACATATAAACTTAGAAAAATAAAATGTTACGCCATTATTTTCACAAATGAAAACCACAGCATAATATTGAAATAGAAACTGATTCTACAAACAGGTACTCATCTGGACTCTACATTGAAATCTAATAGAATAATTAAAAGAGTAATTAACTAACTGATTAATAAGTAAATGTTGTCTAAATATTCAGATGTTTTGGGCCAATTGGTAAAAAATGCACAGAAGTGGTCTCGGTTTGTTCCCTCAAGTGAGTTTGTTCGTCTATATAAGGTGAGCTTTGGAAATGTGGCACCATTTTCCTTTGAAATGGTGAGGAGGAGGAGTTGCTGTACTTCTATTTTTGCCTGACTTCAAGACAAACTTGACTGAGATGTCAAATTGCAATGACTATGCCTGCCACTAAATATGCTGATATATGCATATTCCTCTAGCTGACGTCTGCTTACAATGAACAATGAGTTCTTTCCATGTCCCTAGAAAGATAGACAGCTTTGTGTGCTCAAATGGCTGGGACTGGAAAAAAAAAAAAGGAGAAAACTGATCAAATACTTATAACTCTCAAAGAATTAAAACGGGCTCTTTTGTCTCATCTAAAATTTTATTAAACCTGAAATTATCAATTACATTATAAAAAAAAATCCATTGCCATCGAGTCAATTCCAACTCATAGCAACCCTATAAGACAGAATAGAACCGCTGCATAGGGTTTCCAAGGAGCAGCTGGTGGATTTGAACTGCTGAGCTTTTGGTTAGCAGCTGAGCTCTTAACCACTGTGCCACAAGTGCTCCAAATTATATTATAGACCTGTTAATATCCAATAATCATTTAATGCATGAACAAAGTTCTTGAGAGAGGGGCCACCTGACTGCTTGAAAGAATAAGGAATTTTATTTTAATGGAAAGGCAAAAGCACTTGGGATTATTCATGCATGTCCCTCAGTCATAATCAGTATTGAGTCCCTTTGTGAGTAAGTCCATGTCTTTATTTTTATCTTTAAATAAATTATTCAACCTATGTTTATTCAGCATCTACTATTTGCCCAGCGCTGGGCAAACAGGCTCCACCCTCAATTCTAGGCTAACTATGACAAAACAACAAAAGCCACCACCACAAAAACAACTACAACAGTCTGCGTTTGCAGAATCTCACATTTCACAAACATTATCTTATTATATTCTCCCAATAACCTTGATAAATGTAATGTTGTTAATATTACGATTATTTGATAGGTAGAGCTACAATGTCAGGTATTAGGTGATTCGTTGAAGAAGTAGACAAGCTAATACTTCAACGGTGATCTTCTGACTGGTTGTTCAGTACCCTTTTGACTGAATCCTGTGATTCTCTACTCTTCCACTGAGTTATCTTTCCTTCTTACTCATTGTTGCCATGTCCCATTCTTCTTTCATACTCCAAAAGCACCTAGCACCATTTCTAAGTACCGACTCAAACCAAAACAAAACCCACTGCCATCAAGTTGACTCTGACTCATAGCAACCCTGTAAGACAGAGCAGAACTGCCCCATAGGGTTTCCAAGGCTGTAATCTTTACGGAAGCAGAATGCCACATATTTCTCCTGTGCAGCAGCTGGTGGGTTTGAACCATCAACATTTCGGTTAGCAGTCGAGCACTTAACCACTGCACCACCAGGGCTCCTTTAAGTACAGACTAGGAGCTCAGTAAACTCCTACTGGCTGACTTTTGTTTATCAAAAAATGTATAAATATACTAGTACCTCTCTGTGTCTCTAGTTAGACTAAAATTGGGATGAAAGATCCAATTGCACTAGACCCCATGGATTTATTTAAGCTAAAGGAATGAAACTGGGTTGCACACAGACTGTGTGAGGACTCTTCTGAACTGGACATATTTGAGGGGCACATGCATTCCACAAGATTCAGTGTTAAGAACAATTCATTGACTCATGGAGGCCAAGAGGAAACTTAAATACAAAACAACAGCTTGTCTGAAAATGACCACAGTTCATGGTCAAGTAATAAATACCACTGCCATGAAATGATATTTGCCACTTTACTTCTCAGGTGAGCAACATATGAAACAATCTATCCCCTTCAAGAAAGGATTTTCCCAGAGAACATTTGCCCCCAGAGGAAAACACTGAACATCAGAGCCCTGGCAACATGTCCTAACGGCAGAGAGTTGCTACAGCTACTGGAAGTTATCAGCGGTCCCGTGTTATCTTTCTTTTCACATTTCTCATTGAAATTTCTCTTGAAAACTCTTTCATCCAAGTACAAAAATTTGGGTTGAGATTGTATAGAAGCAGGAAACAAAAAATTACACTAAAATGTAAACTAAGTGTGATACCCATACTGGATTTATTAAAATGCTAACCCGTTGCTGTTGAGTCATTCGGACTCATAGCGACCCTAGAGGACAGAGTAGAACTGCCCCATAAGGTTTTCAAGGAGCACCTGGTGGATTTGAACTGCTGACCTTTTGGTTAGTAACCGAACTCTTAACTACTACACAACCAGGGTTTCCTAAAATGCTAACAATAGGTACTTTTTAAAGCCTAATTCAGTCTAATAATCAAACAAATTCTACTGAACACCTTCTATGTGTAAGGCACTGAAAAAGTCCACATGGTGGAAATTAATATACTTAAGGCATATTCCTGTTTTCCAAGAGATAGAGTCTGGTGGTGGGTAAAAATGAATACATTCATTAACAAGTAGCCTTAAAAGTTAGGTGACCAGAAACTTGGCGAGTGAGCGGTATACACAATGCTAACTAGTGGAGTATAAGGGGAGATGGATCCCTGTGGGATGCATAAGGTTTAACAGAGGAAAAATAACATTACTGAACTTTGAAGAGAGGGTAGCTAGTTAAAACCTCAATCTTCCAATCTAAAAAGACCCATAACCCATACCCAATTTCATGTCTGTACTTTTTGTATTAATGACCCTCCTCATCCTCTTTATGGTTATTTAATAATAAACACTACTTTGCTTTTTTTCCTTTGTTGTTGCTGTTTCTGTCAATCTTTTTCAGCTCACTCTTGGTTATGAAGTGTCATGGATTAGGTTACTTGTTTGTATCTATATCACTAGTAGTCTAAGTTGCTTGCCAAAGTTTACTCTGTGACATTTGGAATTTAGACTTGCTTTGGAGACCAGGTAAAATTGACTATGAAGGCTATACTTCTCCATCACAAACCCCTGCACGATCTATAAAACTCATCATAATCTAAGCGAAGCCCAGAGAACAAATAGAAAGGCTACTGCAAATTCCAATTAAAAATTGCAGGTGGAATATGTAACAGATAATTCACAGTGCACACCTCATTTTGCTGGACCAAGCTGATTTTATTCATGCCTACATTTGACAGCTAAAATCGATTCCTTAAGCCAACTTTTGGTTTAAAATACACTGAAATGAAGTACTATATCTAAATGCATTTTTCCTTGAATAAGTTTAACATAGCATAGTTATAGTAATTACATTACTAAAACAAATTTTAGTTTTATAAATTATAATACAGAAAGGATTCTTTATTGTCTTAGGAACAGGCAGTTCACTAAGACTGCTCTGCTCTTAAGATCACTGTTAGAGAGCTGGCAAAGATGTCCAACAGTTGCATATTTCTCAAGACTATATCTTTGGTGGCCAGTGTTCATCTGTTCCATTGAAGCAATTTTGATGACCATCTTCTTTTTAGAATCAGTCTTGATGACACTTCTCAGTCTGAAACAAGAGGAGGTCAAAGGCTTCTCTATAGTAAACCTGGGAGTCAGTGTCTTCTTCTACTTTGTACCCTAAGCTGCTCATTTGCCTCATCCTCATTCTTGCCTCGGTGGGAGGAAGAATTGAGGAAAAGGGGGAAAATTTCTCTTCCCAGTAGTTCAATTCCACTTCCTTTGCCATCATTAGCATCGATTGCTGTGAATAAGCACTAGGAGTTTGAGTTTTCAAGGGCCCTTCTCAGTTGCTTGAAATCAAGTGGCAGAAACACAACTATTTATTTTTTAAGTGGTATCAAATGGACCGGATGAAATAGCACACACTCCTCATATAAGTAGATAAAATAAAGTGTGTAGAAGGCTAAGATTTTCAAATAGGAGTCTAGACATATTATTTATGAAATATTTCTTCAGTCGGCTGAGAGGCAACATTGTTTTTGTACTAAACCTCCCCGTGATGAAGAGAAACATAGCAAATGCACACATTTTCAAGCGTTCTAAGCCTCTTATGAAGTGATTTCCATGCCATGACCACAAACCTTTTTTTTTTCCTAAATATCCAGACGCACAGTGTTACACGGGCCAATATAAAGTGATCACCACTACTTAAAAATAACTTATTAAATCAGGACAGTCCTAGAAAACCTAGGACCCGTATAGTCACCACAATCAGTGGTACATTGGACATTGCAATAAGCCTTATAAAGGTCTCTGCATTCAGTGTCTTCCCACCAATCTATTGTTACAGTGATAACAATAATACTAAATGAGCTATTTATTCATTAATAGATTGATTCATGCATTCATTTGTTCATTCAATTCATTCATTCATTCAACAAGTAGTTACTGTGCCTTACTGTGTCCAGAGTTTGTGACAGGAAAACAGACACATGGACAGCAGTATTCTATAGCCGAATAAGGAAGGCGATACAATGACTTAAATGTCTATAAATGCATGGTAGATAATGATAAAAACCATCAAAATAGGCATTATGGAAGTCCAGGGGAAGAGGGCTAGATTTCATCTGGAAAGAATAAGGAAGACTTTGTGGAAAAGTGGCATTTAAAGTAGCCTTTGAAGAATGGATAGGATTTGTTTACATAAACACCAGAGAAGGAAATTTCAGTTGGAGGAAATAGTGTGAACAATCTGATCACAGATAGCAAAGAGGGGATGGTCAAGTTCCTACCAGAAATTGATTAATATGATACAACGATGGAAGACAGACTTGAGAACGGGTTGTGAATTATATAAAACAGTAGGTTAAGGTGTTCGTGTTTCATTCTTTATGAAATAGAAAGACCCTGGTGTTGTATTGAGGAGGAAAAGGCCAAGGCTGTACTTTGGAATAATTAATCTGAAAATAGAATGTAGAACACATTTATGTGTGTGTGTCTCTGTGTGTGTACGTGTGTGTGTGTTGGGGGTGTGCCATTTAAGGGTACTATAATAATCCAGGAGAAAGATAATGACAATCTACTCTAAAGTAGTGGTGGAAGGAATGGGAAGGATGAAACAGTTGGGAGAGCTATTTTAGAGATAGAATTGGCAGGACATAGCCTCTGATTGGCTGCCAAATTAATTATCTCAAAGAATAGCTCTGGCCTTGTCACTTAACTACACACAAACTTTCAGTAATTCCCCTTTATCTAGAGAATAAAGTTAAAATCTTATCACATATAGACTCTTCGATGTATAACACTCATGACTCTCCATGACCTGTCACCTGCCTGTTTCAGGATTATTCTCCACGATATTTCTTTAATTGTCCTGTTAGCAAAAAGATCTCTAAATTATTCCCTAAAAGTCCATGTGTATTCTTACCTTTGAGCTTTTGTCCACCTTATTATTCCCTGCCTGAATTTTTTCAACTCTTCTATCATTATCTGTTAAAATCTTACTTTTCCTTCAAGGGTTGTCTTAAGTACTACCTTTTTCATGTTATCCAATTCTAGCATTGCCTGACATAAGAAAATCATAACACTTTGAGAAAATCATAACATTTAATTTAGTGTTCCTTACTGCCTTTATCAGATTTCAAACCACAATTTAGTCATTTATAAACTTGTATTTTCTTCCCTATTGGTCTATAAAATTTCAGAGAGCAGAGGCCAGTTCTGATTCATTTCATTTTCTTATAACCTACAGTTATATCTTCACCTAACATGATAAAGAATTGGATAAGAAATGGATGAAGGGATATTTACATGAATAATTATATGAATAACTTTCAGATGATAGTGAGCTAACGGCAGAGTTCCTCCTCCTAATAATCAACAAACAAAAATTTTAAAAAAGGAAACCAAAATGGTACAACCACTTTGGAAATCAATTTGACACTTCCTTAAAAAGCTAGAAATAGAAGTACCATACGATCCAGCAATCCTACTCCTTGGAATATATCCTAGAGAAATAAGAGCCATCACACGAATAGATATATGCACACCCCTGTTCATTGC